>NC_059104.1:134564302-134883468 GCF_020740685.1 Jaculus jaculus
GCCTGGTGCTGCAGCAGGCTGACTTTCTGAGCATTCAGGTATGCAGGGCTGTGGGTCACACTGGGCTCTAAGATATTAGCATTGAGAGGCACAGGACTGGACTGAGGACAGCCCTGTCCTGGGCTCCATGGAAACACTGTGCACTTGCAGTGTCCCACTGACTCTCCAGAAAGCCTCAGGTGCAGGTGACTTTGCTTTGTGAACTGTCAGTATGCTGCAGTTTTGATCCAGACTGGCCCCAAAGACCCACATAGTAAAGGCTTGGTTGCCAGCCTGTAGTGCTATTAAGATGTGGCAGAGCCCTTAAACAGTGGGGCCTGATTGAAGAAAATTTGGTCACAGGAGCATGTCCTTGAAGTGGCTGTTGGGCTCCTGTTCTCATCTTTTTTCTCTGATCCTGGCCACCATGAGGTGAACAGATTTCCTTGGCCCCAAGCTCTTGCCTTGTATTGAGCCCCCATAGGCCCCAAGCAGCAGGACCAGGAAGCATGTACTAAAACCGATGAAAGTGTTAGCTCATAGAAACCTTTTATTTTCTTATAAGTCGATTACTTTTGGCTTTTTTTTTTTTTTTTTTTGAGGTAAGGTCTTGCTGCAGCCTAGGCTGACCTAAAATTCACTATGTAGTCTCAAGGTGGCCTCAAACTCACGGGAATCCTCCTACCTCTGCCTCCCGAGTGCTGGGATTAAAGGTGTGCGCCACCACACCTGGCTACTTCAGGCATTTTTTCCACAGTGCTAGAAAGTGTGTGTGTGTGTGTGTGTGTGTGTGTGTGTGTGTGTGTGTGTGTGATATATGTATTTGAGAAAGAGAAAGAGAATGGGCATACCAGAACCTCCTGCCACTTCCAATGAGCTCCAGACACCTGTGCCACTTTGTGCACATGGATTTTTGTGGGTACTGGGAAATTGAACCCAGGCTGTCAAGCTTTACAAGCAAGCATTTTTAACCACTGAGCTACATCTTTCCAGCCCCTAAGTGTATAAATATAAAGGGCCGGTAGGAGACACACTCAATAGGATTAGACATGAGGTGTGTTTTCAGTACTGATGGTTAAGTGGATGATGTTTTAATACATACCATACAATTAAGAGCATTAATGCCATTCACAACAGAGCCACAGACTGACCCAACAGTATCCTGAGATTATAGGAACCTAGCAGGTAGCAGCTGGCTTCAACCCCTCCTGGAAGGTTGGTGTGATTCTAGTTTCAACTTCATCTCAAGCAAGGGTCATCAAAAAGTCTTTCTGGGTGTAGTCATCCCAGGGGAGTGGGTATTAAGTCTCAATTAACACGTGGCTGAGGGAGCCCATTTTGCAAGGAGTAGCTTAGGGGCACAGGGGGCCCAAGGGAGATGGTCCCTTTTCCTCAGCAGCCCTTGCTCTTCTGGCTTTTCTGCCAGTCTCACTTTGTCGCTCTGTTTCCCTCTCTCCTGTCAGTCACTGATCTTTCTAAATGCCTGTATCAGTTACTTTCTGGTTGAGGGTAAAAATTTCAGACCAGAAGCAACTTAGAGAAGGAAAGAATTTATTTCCACTCACAGTTCCAGAGGGTAAAGTTATCATGGCTGGGAAAGCAAGGAAGGAGCAAGATGCCAGAATTGGGCTGGAGAAATGGCTTAGTGGTTAAGGCATTTGCTGGGAAGCCTAAGGACTCGGGTTCCATTCCTCAGTACCCACATAAGCCAGATACACATGGTGGTATAGGCATCTGGAATTTATTTGCAGTGGCTAGAGCCCCTGGCACGCTCTCTCTCTCTTTCTCTGCCACTTTTTCTGCCTCTCTCTTAAATACATACATACATACATACATACATACATACATACATAAAATAATTCTAGGAAAGGAGCCAGAGTCACAGCTTCACATTGTAGGTAGGCAGTAGAGAGAGCAAGAACAGCAAGCAGGGTTGGGCTGCACCACATTGAGGCCTGTCCCCAGTGACACACTTCCTCCAGCAAGGCTCCACACCCTAAAGATTCCACAGCCTTTCCAAACATTACCTATGGGGAACATTTTACATATGAGCCACCACAATGCTTGAAGCAGAAATGTTCTCATCCCCACTGCCCAGTGTCCTAGAAACTACATGCTATGTTTGGAAATCTCAGGGTCTTGAAGAAATCAGAGAGGATGTGGTTAGAATGTGGTTTCTCTTGTGTCCAAGCCACCTCTCTCCCCGCTGGTACCCTCCCCGGACTGGGTGCCTTGCCACCTGTATGTGGTTTGTGTCCTTAGTTGTGTTGTCTGGTGCCTCAGTGAGGCCTGCCCTGCCTAAGCAAGCCACAGCCCCTGGGCACTGTGGTGGCTCATGCAGTCTACCCTCACTCCCCTGGGGACGGCTCTGCAGAAGTTCTTGATTCCTTCGTCTCCTGTCCTGTTCTGACCAGTTGCTATTTGTCTCAGACAATGCGAACCCAAGGTGTACATGAAAGGGACATCAAGGTTTGTGCTCTCACTGGCCCAAAGCCCATCCCCATCAGTGTTGGGTCTGCTGAAGGAGTGAGGGTGTCACTGTCCTGGCCAGCGGAGGTGGCCGCATGCCTCTAAGGCATGGCACAGCGTGGCTTGGCTGCACCAATGTGGTGTTTAAATATTTATTTTTAGTGGCTGCTGGTTACATAGCCGCCTTCATTTTGGTGGGAGAAATCTTGAAGAGTAAAAATAAATCAAAACTTTGCCTCATCAGTCTTTCAGACCAGAGCCTGCTGGGTGTACCCTGGGCCCAGTGCCTCAAATGTCCAGAGAGAGTAGTGAGCTAGCAGATGGAGGGGTCTCACAGAAGCCAGGTGCTGGGGGCCACAGCTTCCTTACTGGAAGCCCCCAACTCTTCTTCCTCCTCCTTGCTGGGCTTCTGGGGCTAGTTCTTACTTCATGCTGGGCTCCTTCCATTGGCCCCAGCTTCAGCTTGCTCTGGCAAACATAAGTGAGCAGTTCCTTTTGCTCTGGTCTTGGGGGATGTGGCCTGCCTGGCTAGAGCAATGTTCAGCCCTTGGTGAGCCATGGTGGGTCTTGGAGGGTACTGCACCAAGGTCCCTGATTGGTTTGTCTTCTGTCTGCTTGTTACCAAGGGGACAGGTTCAGACTAGCTTTCTTTCAGGTCAGGGTCATAATTCTCTGAGGAATATGGGTGCAGGCTAAGCTGCCTTGTGATGGATGTGCCTGCAAGAGAGAAGTCATTAACACAGCTGGGCGTCTGCCTTGGCCACACCGACCTCACTCCTAACCACCGCCCGACAGAGAAGATTCATTACCAACTCCTCTCAGATCTCTTTTTGAAGTAGATGATGAGTGAATTATTCAGAAAGAAGATGCAAAATGTTGCATTAAAATATGTGGGCTTGGGCTGGAGAGATGGCTTAGCGGTTAAGCGCTTGCCTGTGAAGCCTAAGGACCCCGGTTCGAGGCTCGGTTCCCCAGGTCCCACGTTAGCCAGATGCACAAGGGGGCGCACGCATCTGGAGTTCGTTTGCAGAGGCTGGAAGCCCTGGCGCGCCCATTCTCTCTCTCTCCCTCTATCTGTCTTTCTCTCTATGTCTGGCGCTCTCAAATAAATAAATAAATAATGAACAAAAAAAAATTTTAAATATGTGGGCTCAGAACCTTGCTGGGAGCAGAGTGAGCTGCAGTCACTGACCCCACAACCCATCTCTGCTTCATAAGAGTTGCCAAAGCATACGCATGTCCAGGGGAGAGCCTGCCTCCAGACCCCTGACTGGGTGAGAACACAGCATTGACCTTGCCAAGCCATGAGGGCAAAGGGCTGATTGCCAAGCCAGTACGATGCAACTTTCCAATTCCTCTGGGGTGAGGCGGTCCTATCTATTACAAAGTTGAGATAGAGAGAGGCCCTGGGTCAAGCCATCCCTGAAGTTATCTACTCAGATGTTTCAGTTACATGAACCTGTAAGTCCCTCTACATCTCTGTCTTTTTCTCTATCTTCCTTCCTTCTTTCCTCCACCTTCCTTCCTTCCTTCCTTCTTCCCTTCCTCCTTCCTTCCCTCCTTCCTTCCTTCCTTCCTTCCTTCCTTCCTTCCTTCCTTCCTTCCTTTCTTCCCTCCTTCCTACCTTCCTTCCTTCCTTCCTTCCTTTCTTCCCTCCTTCCTTCCTTCTTCCCTCCTTCCTACCTTCCTTCCTTCCTTCCTTTCTTCCCTCCTTCCTTCCTTCTTCCCTCCTTCCCTCCTTCTTTTCTCCCTCCCACCTTCCTTCCTTCCTTCCTTCCTTCCTTCCTTCCTTCCTTCCTTCCTTCCTTCCTTCCTTCCTCCCTCCCTCCCTCCCTCCCTCCCTCCTTCCCTCCTCCCTCCCTCCCTCCCTCCCTCCCTCCCTCCTTCCCTCCTCCCTCCCTCCCTCCCTCCCTCCCTCCCTCCCTCCCTCCCTTCCTTCCTTCCTTCCTCCCTTCCTTTCTTTCTTGTGGAGGGCAGTTTGTGTTGATAGGATCTTGACTTCTACAAGGATCATAAGGATGGAGCAAGAGCTGGGTATCCAACCCAGGGCCTTGGGCCTGCTAAGTACGAGGAACGTGGAATGTGGGAACCTGTTTTTCCACCTGTAGGGCCACGGGCTGCTGTTGTGGCAGGCCCAGGGTTAGGGGCTGGGGTCCAAGGTGCTACATCCTGAATAGTGGGTATCAACGGCCAAGGCAGACATGAGACTAAACCATGTTGCTCTGGGTTGAACACCAGGGAGAAGGCAGAATGGGGAGCTTCCCAGAGGAGGTGACATGGGGTTTGGTTAGAAGGGAACCTGTGGGCACAGTCCACATGGCTGACGAGCAGGAGTGTGTGAACAAACCGCAAGCAGAGAGCCAGCAGGCGCGGCTGCCCTGTGTGGCTGGGTGGAGTGGCGGGGAGGCAGCCAGCCCCTCTGGCTGCTGCCGGGCCCCAGGGCCAGCCCTTCTGCCTGCAGCGCTGGCAGAAAGAGGCTGGAGGGAGGTGCAGGAAGACACACGTGGCTGAGAACAGCAGGAGGAAGGAGGAGACAGCCATTTCTTTCTAGCCCCAGTGGGAAAAGAAAGGTCTTTCTTCTTGCACAAACTGAACTTCCCACGGCTGGGGACAGAAAGTTCATGCCTGGCATAAATGGAACCCAAGTGGCCTGTTGCACCCACCATTGGCACGGCTATACCCACTCTACAGCTGCTGTCTTGTTGGCCCTGCTTAGTCCTCATTTCTGTGTCCAAGCAGAGAAGCTTGGCTCTGTTGCAGTTTTCAAAATAAAGTGGTTTTCATTTCATATTCACATGAGAGGTTACAAAATAGAATTGGGGTTGCTGCTTCTCATATTATTTATGCAATTCTCCCCCCCATTTCCCTTCCCCACAGCAAGTCACAAAGGGGTCTTTGTTCTCTGCAAGTTCAAAGTCAGCTCCTCCAAGAGGAAACTTGTGTGCAATTGCAAAGAGCAGGCTGGGTTTTACAACGGCTGGCTGTCAGAGCAGAAATATGGTCTGCATCAGGGTTCGGCTGGGCAGCGGGCTGCAGACGGGTGATGGATTTCCAGTGGGTGGGAAGGCATGCTTGGTGTCGGGGGAGCAGCTCAGGTTGGTCTTGGCTCATACCCTCTCTGCCTCTGGGGCCTCAGTTTCCTCATCT
Organism: Jaculus jaculus; assembly: GCF_020740685.1. Classification (NCBI taxonomy): domain Eukaryota; kingdom Metazoa; phylum Chordata; class Mammalia; order Rodentia; family Dipodidae; genus Jaculus; species Jaculus jaculus. Next base: position 134,569,898 of record NC_059104.1, read on the forward strand.
GCAGAACCAGGCTTTGTACACTGGACTCAGTCAGGAGACTTGCTTCAGTCTTTGGGGCAGTTCTCACGAGTTAGGCAGAGTTTAGGCTACCTATGCCCTTTCTTGACATTTTAAAGATCTGAAAGATTGAATGTTTAGGTATTTCTTTAAGAGGTTCTTTTAAAAATATGTATTTTGGAGCTGGGCGTGGTGGTGCACGCCTTTAATCCCAGCACCCGGGAGGCAGAGGTAGGAGGATCACCTTGAGTTCAAGGCCACCCTGAGACTACATAGTGAATTCCAGGCCAGCCTGGGCTAGAGTGAGACCCTATCTTGAAAAACTATGCATGTATGTATATATATATATATACAAATATATAAATATTGTAATATATATTGTATATATATATACATTTGAGAGAGAGAGAAAGAGAGAGAGAGAGAGAGAGAGAGAGAGAATGTGTGTGTGTATGGGAATTTCAGGGCTGCCCCTGCAAAGGAACTCCAGACACATCTGCCACTTTGTTCATTTGTCTTCATATAGGTATTGGAGAATTGAACCCAGGCCAGACATTGTAAGTAAGAGCCTTTAACTTCTGAGCCATCACCAGCCCAAGAGATTTTCTTGGGTTTTTCCAGGTAGGGTTTCACTCTAGTCTATGCTGACCTGGTATTCACTCTGTATTCTTAGGGTGGCCTTGAACGCTTGGCAATCCTCCTACCTCTGCCTCCTGAGTGCTGGGATTAAAGGCATGCACCACCATGCCTGGCTACCAAGAGAAATTTTTGTTTTTAATAAGCCAGGCCTGGTGGCATGAAGCTTGTAATTCTAGTTACTCAGGAGGTAGAGGTAGGAGGATCAAAAGTTGAAAACCAGCCAGTCATGGTAGTGCATGCCTTTAATCCCAGCACTTGGGATGCAGAGGTAGGAGGATCACTGTGAGTTCGAGGCCAGCCTGACACTACATAGTGAATTCCAGGTCAGCCTGGGCTAGAGAGAGACCCTACCTAAAAAAAAAAAAAAAAAAAGTTTAAGGGCTAGAGAGATGGCTTAGCGGTTAAGGCACTTGTCTTTGAAGCCCAAGGACCCAGGTTTGATTCCCAGTACCCACATAAATCAGATGCACAAGGTGGAACATGTGTCTGGAGTTCGTTTGCAGTGGCCCTGGCATGCTCATTCTCTCTATCTACCTTTTTTTTTCCTCTCAAATAAATAAACAAATAATTTTTAAAAAAAGAAAGTTCAAGACCAGTCAGAGAGTTCAAAGTTTCTTCTGGGGACATAGTAAGACCCCATCTCAAAATAAAATTTTGCAAAGATTTTGGGATACAGCACAATAATAGTGTGTTTGCCTAGCATGTACAAGGTCTTAGGTTCAATTCCTAATACTACAAAACAAACAAAACAAAACCAGATTAAAACAAGTTTCCAAAGGCTTGGCTTGATGATCTGTGCAATGCCAGCCACAGAGGACTATGAGGGACCGGGCTTCAGTCAAAGCCCAAGGACTCTGAGCAGAGCAGATAGCCTCCTGAGTCTAGTGTCCTTCTAGAAAGGAGTCAAGCAGGCTGAGGCCCAGCTGTGCACAGAAGTACCACTGTTGGAGAGATGGGAAAGCTTACCTGTAGTGCCTGGGAACTATGCTACCCGCTCCCAACACACACCACAACACCCTGAAAGCATGGCAAGGACTTGGCCTGTGCCTGGACTCTAGCACTGACCCAAGGGATGCCCCAGTTCTGAGGCTGCAGTGGGAGATATGCTCCCAGCCTCTTGGAGCTCCAGCCTCAGCCAAGCATGGCCTCTTCTCCCCATGGTGGCCCTAACGTGGGGGAACCCATGAAGGCCGCAGGGAGGGTGCTCCAACTTTCTTGGCCATACAATTGCCCCGGCATCCCTGTTTGGACGAAGTTTCCAGGCAGCAGAGGTTTCCTGGCTTCAGAGGCCCTGGTCCTCTCTCCCTTGCCCTGCAGGCCTGACAGCAGACCCATGACTCATGGCTACCCAACTTTCATTCCAGCTCCTTCCTAAGACAGCCTTGGAATTTAGGGCTGTGGCAGAGAAGTAGTGTGTTCTTATCACCTTCCAAGTGGGCTCATGGTGGTCCTCTGCTGCATTAGGATGTCAGCCACTCAGAATCAGTTCCTGGGGCAGAGCACTGAGAAGCGAAGTTCAGGTTGGTGCTCGAGAGAGTGCGATCAGTGATCCTTGGCAGAACCCATACATGAAAATCTTTGTGGAAGCACTGTGAGACTATGGCCGTCAGGTCCCAGGGTGGGATGGGAAAATCTACAGCTTCCAATCTGTCAAATATATGAATGTGTGACATCACAAATAATGAATGCTCTGGTTCTTTTTCCCAGAGATGACTCCCTTGCCCTTGGAAGGGTGGCCTGTATGCCCTGCCCCACTGGTCCCCTTGCACACTGCTGGCTGGCCTGGGCCCCTCAGAGAGAACTGTGCCTCTGGTTGCCGCTGGTCTTCTCTGCCCCTGACGGACCCAGGATCCCTGAGCATGAAGATCGGGCAGCTGGCCAGCCATGCTCTAGGATCGGAAGGTCAGACAGGGAAGGGCCCCACGGCTGTCCAGAGCATGACTGACAAGGCACCAGGCCTTCCTCCTTGGACAATTGCCAGGTCTGACCTCTGTTTCTGTTCTCCTTCGCCTGATCCAGCCCCATCGCAGGACCTGGCAGAGCGAGGGGCTGCCAAAGAGTATTTTCTTACACGTGGAGGGGAAATGGCCATTGGAATGAGAGTGGGAGGGGCACTTGCCTTTCTTCTTCTCTTTTAGCTGCTTATTGAAATCTTCCATAAGTATAGACAATATACCATGATTGTAGTCCCCTTCTGATGACCTCCATTTCACCCTCCTAAGTCCTCCCTCCACAGAATCCCTTCTTTCCACGTGTACCCTCTTGTGTTTTGATGTCATTGTCTCGCATGTCTTGTGTAGTTAGTGTCAGCCACTGTGAGGTCATGAGCATCAAGGCCACTTTGGGTCTGTGTGACAGTATTGTAAGCAGTCCTCCCTTCCCTTGGCTCTGACATTCTTTCTGCCACCTCTTCTGCAATGCTCCTGGAGCCTTGGAGGATGTGATAGAGATGTCTCAGCGCTGAGAACTCCACTGTCACTTCTTGGCACTTTGGTGAGCTTTGAGTCTCCCCAGTAGTTGCTGCCACTTGAAAACAGAAATTCCTCTGACCCAAATTAGAACAGCACTAATCTATGTACGTAAACATAAATATTGAGAGGGCAATTTAAGGGACACCATGTATCCATTTGGCTAACAACAGTAGTAGCTTCCTCCTTAGGGCCTGTGACCTCCCCAGCCATAGGTTTTTGACTAGGTTTTCAATACCAGACAGACATGAATTCCTTCCTGTGGAGCAGGCCTCTAGTCCAATTAGTGAACACTTGGTTTCCCCCAAGACAGACATGGCACCATTGCACCAGTTGGCACATTTGGCATGTCTGGCCAGCTATAAGGCTTGCAGGGTCCACTGTTGGTTAAGACCACTGATGACTTATCTTCCCCAAAATTGGTTCTTTCTACCATCCTGATAGCTAGTCAACAGGGCGGAGGCTCCAGCTCAGCTCTAGTTTGATTTCTCAGTGACGTTCAGCCCAAGCATGTGGAGTCTTCAGCAATAGAGTCTTACTATCTAGTTCTGGTAGGCAGTCAAGAGCCTTGGAAATATCCTATAGAGTTTGGGGGATATCAGGGATCCCCCCCTCAGCCAACAACTCAATGGAAGGTGTCTCATCCCTGGCACTGAAATTGTCATCCTTCTTTTCAATAGGTAAGAGTTGTGTTTTGTGCGGCTCCATGGTCCACCCAGGGTACTCCACTGCTGCCTGCTGGGGGTGGAGGAAGGCCACTCACATGCATTGTTGCATTGCAGAGTGCCAGGAGTGGGCTGTAGGCCAAACACTTTCCCTACAATCACCTTGTTCAACTGTCACATCATGCCTAGATACTGGGTATGAGGGTTGATCGTGACTAGCAACTTGACAAGATTTGGAACCAACTAAGAGACACAACTCTGGGTGGGTCTGTGAAAGTACCTTCTGGAAAGATTAACTGAGGAAGAAGCACCTTCTGAAAAGGTGGCCTAGATAGAAAGCAGTCTGTGGAAAAAGCAGTGTGGCTTGTCTGTTTGGCTTCACTCCTCACTGGGAATGTGTCTATCCTGTCCTTGCAATAGCCGCCATCCTCTGCTGACATCAGACCGCAGCTTCTTTGGCTTTCCAACATGGACTTAAGACCAGATATATCAAACATATTTGTTTATTATAAACCCTGACTAATACATTGGTATCAACCAATTTTGTAGATAAGAAACCAAGGGCCAGAGAGGTCAAGTAACTTGTGGCTTGGATTACAACTCAGACCTGTTTGACCCCAAAGATTTCCCACCTCTGAGGGGCTATGCCTTCTTCCTGTGCTGCCACCACACCAAGCCTTTTTTTTTTAAAAAAAAAAAAGAAAAAAAATATATAGGTTTTTGGAGGTAGGGTCTTGCTCTAGCTCAGGCTGATCTAGAACTCACTATGTAGTCTCAGGGTGGCCTTGAACTCACGGCGAGCCTCCTCCCAAGTGCTGGGATTAAAGGTGTGTGCTACTACCACATCTAGCTTATATTTTTTGGTTTTTTTAAATATTTTATTTATTAGAGAGAAAAATAGCAGAACACACACATACACACACACACACACACACACACACACACACACACACACAAACACACACATGGAGTTAATGAATGGAAGTGCCAGGGCCTCTAGCCACTGCAAATAAACTCCAGATGCATGCATCGCTTTGTCATGCATGTGGCTTACATGGATACTCTGGAATTGAACCTGAGTCCTTAGGCTTCACAGGCAAGTGTTTTTAACCACTAAGCCATCTCTCTAGTCCCATAACAAGCTTTGCTTGACTGCTCATAAGCATTCCTTGGGGAGCTTAAAAAAAAGACTCACATCTGGACTTCTTCAGTCCCAGAGATTTGAGTCCATTGGCTGGAGTGTGACCCTGATGTTGGGGTTCCCCAGAGCTTCGCCGGGCCTTCTATGGTAGCCTGTTTGAAAAATCACAGCTCAAAAAGGCCTGGAAGTTCAGGCAGCCTCACGCTCCTGTGTCGCCCTCTATCTCTACCCCGCTTAAAGAGCAAAGAGGGGGCTTGAGCCCCAACAGTACACATGCTGAAGGAGGTGAGTCAGGCCTGACGTGACCTTGGCCTCTGTGGATCTTCCCTTAGATTTGGGATGCCTGCTTAGAGTCACTTCCAACATTTCCAGCAAACAGGTTGGACTCCTGCCACATCCTCCAGCTTCCTGGCCACCCAGTGGCAGATGGATGCCTCACTCCAGGCACCTGCATCCCGGCTGGCCCATGCTCTTTGCCTATCCGGATCTGGCTTAGCCTTGCTTATTTATTTATGAACTTATTATTTATTTGGCATCCTGCCCAGGTGAGTAAGTCGCTATGGGGAAAGATCTCATATGTGGCATTTGTTAGGATGTTCTAGGTAGTCTAGAACAGTGCCTGTCCCCAAAGGGGTACATGCTCCAAGAGTACAGAACAAGTGAATGACTACAGAGGGGAACTCAGTCATCGGGGTACAGATACCACATGTGACTTGAGGCTAAGTCATCACCCCAGTGGTGAAGCCAGTCTTGGGGATCCCTGGGCCCAGTGGACTAAATAGAAAATCCCATGGGGGAAAAATATAACCCTTCTGCCAGCCTAAGGGCCAGGCCTTGTAAGAGCCTTGGGTGAGAAGGGTCTGGCATACTGGGTAGCGCCCACTCAGAGGGTTTAGAACTTTGCTCACCCTGTGCCCTAAAACTGCCCCTGGGCTACCTTTCTGAGGCCGAGATAAGAAGATGTGAGCTGTGATGCAAACAGCCCTTGGTGAGGCCGAAACTACCCAACCCTGAGCATTTTGTACGTTCCTCTGTAAGCTGTGCCCCATGGCTATGATAGGCCACCCCAATATGCCTGCTCTCATTGCTCCAGTGACCATAGCTGAGCCACCCCAATATGGAGTGGGCACCCAGGCCCCCTGTTAGCATGGGCCCTTCTCACTGAGGTCAGGACTACCACGATAGCCCTTCCTCTTCTCATGTTCCCAGCAGGCGGGGGCAAAAGACCCCCTCTAACACTGGGACTTCAGGATTCTCAGAGCCCATGAAAAAGCATGTGAGCTTTTCAAAGCACCAATGTCCAGGTAGGTCCCCACCAATAACACCAAAGGCCTTCCCTGGCATGGACTTTACCTGTTAATCAGATACTGGATCATGTTTTTCTGTTAGTGGCCAGCAAAGGACAGTCTAATGACACATAGGACATTTGCATGGAATTATTGAGAAGGTGATTACCCCAAGAAAGTCAAGGTTATCCCCTGAGGAAGGAAAGATTGTAGGGTTGGAATACCACAAGAGGATTGACCAGCTGGGCTTGAGTGTTCATGGCGGGCGGGTGGGTGGGGGAAGCTGATGGGTGATGCAATGAGCAGGCTGGGAAGGGGGCGAGGGCTCCGATAGAGTGCATTCTCTACACACAAAAGGGCCATCACAAGGTGGAGTCAAAGCAAGTGACTGGAAGAATTATCAGGTCAGGTTGAGGGGGTGACACAGGTACCACCTTGGGACTCAGGACTTTAGACTACAGGTTAAGGACAGTAGGATCAATTCTGTCTCTCCATGGTTGGGATACAGCAGATGTCCCTACATTTGTAAAAGACTACAGTTGGCGGGTCTCCTCTACAGGTCATCTCCTTCAGCACCCCCGCTCCCCCCGTACCCATGGGAACTGCAGCGGCCTCAAAGCAGCTTTTGCAAAGCCAGGAGGCCTTATACTCATGGTGCCAGCTATTTCCAAGCTGCTCCTGGGTCTTGGCTATCTTTCAATGACCTCAGCCAGGGCGGGGGACAAACCAGCCTCCAGAGAGAAGTCCCTGGAGCCACAACACCTGGTCAGCCTGGTCTGCACGGGCTCTTGAGTCTTTGTTCAGGTCCTAGCACCTGGCTGAGGAGGTGCCAGTTCCTCCAAGTCGCCCACCCCTACCTGCCCCACATGCCTCACTGAAGGGCTGCTTCATGAATTGTGCACAAGGTAACTCTCAGAGGGCATGGTGCCATAGAGACGAGGCCCTGGATCGTGGGGCCTCGCCTTCCACATATGCAGGGATGTGATGTGGGACAGACTGTGACAAGTTCTGGCATAAATAATTGATCTGTAAATAAAGGCAGACTCTCTCTCTCCCCGCAGGAAGTACCAACTGGTGTGCTTTACCCGAGCTGTCCAGCAGAAGCCTCAAGAACAATGGGTGCTTCCTGCAGCCTCACAAAGCAGCTGGCTTTCTGGTGCCTTGTCACCGTCAGTAATGGGTTTGGACCCTCGAGCCTCGTGTGTCTCACTGCTGACCTCTCTAGCCGAAAGCAGCGAGAGAATTTCTAGAAAGTACCTGAATAGGGTTGTAGTGCTTCATGAAGTCCATAAGCGACTCAAGTATTTCCTCCAGTTGTCATACTGTTGCTTATGCAGAAAATGTCCAAAAAAGATAAAGAAAATCATTGCGCTCTCAGTACTTCCCTCCTCTCTCCTCTCTTCCTCTTCTCTTCCTTCCTCAGGGCCAAGCTGGCCCCGAACTCCCTGGCTCAAGCAATTCTCCTGTCTTAGTTTCCTGTGAGTCTTTCTTTTTACATTTTTATTCATTTATTACTGTTATTGTTGATATTATTATTATTTTGATTTTTTGAGGTAGGGTTTCGCTCTAGCCCAGGCTGACCTTGGAATTCCCCATATAGTCTCAGGGTGGCCTCAAACTCATGGTGATTCCCCAACCTCTGCCTCCCACGTGCTGGCATTAAAGGCGTGAGCCACCATGCCTGTCTTTTCTATTTTCTTATTTTATTTTTACCTTTTATTTTTGTGTGCATATGAAGTGTGCGGACATGTGTGTGTTCAGGCCCACGCATACTCGCATTCATGTTGTTCACTGCTGGAAGCAGTAGCTAGCTGGACCTACTGCAAGTTTCCAGGAAACTCTCCATTCTCCACCTGCCATCTCGCAGTCAGCGTTATGGGATTGCAGAAGCCCACCACAGCTTCTGGCTTTGACATGGGGTCTGGAGATTTGAACTCAGCTACTTAGGCTTGAGCAGCAAGCACTTTGGCCACTGAGCCATCTCCCAAGCCCTGGTTCTTTCCTTGGTGATCACTGAATTCTTCTAGCATGTAGGTCCATTCTATTTTACTATATTGTGTCTTATCATTAGACACATATATGATTTCCAAGCAGTTCTGGAATAGATAAATAACACTGCAATGACCATTTTAGGGCAGGTTTTTTTTTTTTTTTAATTTCCTTAGACCAAAATGATTGAGTAAACAGAAGAAATAGTTTCAGGTAACTTTGAACATTATGCCAAGTGACTTTCCACCAGCACACTGTCCTGAGACTGCCCATTTAGGAGTTTATTTCTGTTTTTTTTTTTTTTTTTGAGGTAGGGTCTCATTCTAGCTCAGGCTGACCTGGAATTTACTATGTAGTCTCAGGGTGGCCTTGAATTCATGGCAATTCTCCTGCCTCTGCCTCTAGAGTGCTGGGATTAAAGGCGTGTGCCACCATGCCCAGCTAGGATTATTTTTTAGATGAGTCTTATGATTTTTTTTTTATGATTTCATTTTTGCTACTGAGTTTTCTTCCTACTCACACAGAAGTCCAATCATCTGTAGGTAGGACCCACATATGAGAGAAAACAAGTGACATTTGGCTTAGTAGCAAAGGCCAGGCTGATAGCTACCTCTGTGAGAAGGGTGGAGTAGAACCCAAGGCAATGACCCAGGTCAACGAGACTCCATTCAGAGGAATTGGTCTTTGTAGAAGCAATTAAGGTGAAGATCTTGAGATGAGGTCATTCTGGATTACCTGGTGGAACCTAAGTCTACTGTCAAGTGTCTTATAAGGCACAACAAGACAGAAATACCATTATGGCCACTTGAATATAGGCTTGTAGTATAAATGTGTTATAAATCCATCAGGATTCTGCATGATCGAGTCACACCCAAAGTCCATCCATCAGTGGGCAACACAGCCTTTAATATATGATCCTTCTGGCAGATGCTTCATATCCAAACCACATTTGCACCCAAATCCAAAACTTTTTTGAGGACTGAAAAGATATTACAGCTGGGAAATTCTATATCATGAAATGCATTTGCTCCATTTATTTGTCATAAAAATCATAAAACTATTAAAATGTATAGAATTACCTTCAGATGACATGCATAAAGTATGTATGAAATATAAATGAATTTAGTCCTCTAAGTATCTCATTGTAAATGTTAGGTAAATAGTCATCACACCTTACTGTTTGGGAAAGAATGACAAGATCCAATATAGGTACATTTCCCTAAATCTATCTTTTTTTTTTTTTTTGAGGTAGGGTCTCACTCTGGTCCAGGCTGACCTGGAATTAACTCTGCCATCTCAGGGTGGCCTTGAACTCATGGCAATCCTCCTACCTCTGCCTCCCGAGTGCTGGGATTAAAGGCGTGCACCACCACGCCCAGCCTAAATCTATCTTTTTTAAACAATATATTTATTTTATTTATTTGATAGATAAAGAGTGTGAGAATAGGTACATTAGGGCCTCCAGCCACTGTAAATTAACTCCAGGTGCATATGCCAACATGTGCATCTGGTTTACGTGGGTTCTGGATAGTTGAATCTGGGTCCTTAGGCTTCTCAGGCAAGTGCCTTAACCACTAAGCAATCTCTAGCCCTCAATTTATCTTTTAAAAAAATATTTTAATTTATTTATTTTCAAGCAGAGAGAGCAAGAGACAGACGGGCAGATAGACGAAGGCACAGAGAGAATGAGCACATCAGGGCCTTTAGCTGTGGCAAATGAACTCTAGGTGCATGCACCCCTGTTTGTGCAGCTGGCTTTACCTGGGTACTGGGGAATCAAACTCAGACTGTCAGGCTTTGCATCTGAGCTATCTCTTAGCCCTATCTTATTTATTGATTCATTAAGCTAGAGTCTTAATAGGCTGGCCTAGAACTCATGATTTTCCTACCTTCGCCTCCCAAGTTCTGGGGTTACAGACATGGTTCACTATGCTTGGCTTCCCCCTATTTTGATATATGGGCAAAGAGGAAAGACTATGTATTAGTCTTTGTACCAGTGTGCTGTCTTCCAGCTTTAGCATCAGCCTTAACTCTGGGAAATATGTCGGTTAGCTTTTTAGATTGTTATATACTCTAAAATAGTTAACTAACATGATAATTACTATTTTTGAAGGGTATTATAGACTGCCTATTAAAATGGTTGGGCCTGGGTTGGACTTGTTTTTGTTTTGTCTGGGTTTTTTAATAATTTTTCTATACAAGATACTTTCCTATTGATTTAGATTTTTTAAAAAATATCTTCTTAAACTCTTTGGAAATAGATTTTGATAAAAATTTCTTCTATTTCTAATGTTTTTCTAACACTCACTCATTTTCCTTTGAGACTTTCTATTAGATGCAGCGTGCCACGTGTCCCCTGTCCTCCCGGCTCTCCTCCATACTTCCCATGCACATTGCATGTCTCTGTCCTTTCAGGATGCTTTCTGAAGTCTGCTTTGTCCTCAAATTCTAGAAATTTGCTTTTCATGGGTGTCCATTTCTATGTTGATAGTCACATGTCCAATCTTGAAGAACTGTAATTGGTTTTTATTACAGCAGCCTGGCTTTTAATCTCTGTAAATATATTAAATATGCTCAATTTCTTTGTCATAAAAGCTTATTGTCTTTGGCTGTCTAAAAAATATTTTATTTATTTATTTGAGAGACAGAGAGAGACATCATGGCCTCTAGCCACTGCAAATGGACTCCAAATGCATGTGTCACCTTGTGCATCTGGCCTACATAGGTACTGGGGATTGAACCTGGGTCCTTAGGCTTTGCAGGCAAGCACCATAATGGCCAAACCATCTCTCCAGCCTGTCTTTGGTTGTTTTATTGGTTGAGTCTGGTGTCTCTATTTTGTGGTGAGCTTCCTTTAACTACTTAGAGTGTTTGAAAGGCCCAAGAATTCAGAAGCCCAGAAATGCTATCACGCTCCAAAGGGAGCTTAAGCGGGCCCCTGCATACCTCAAACTCCAGGCTTTACTCTCTGTTGAAAGCAAGTAAAGAATCCCTCTTCTCATTATATCAGAGCCCGCTCCTAATATAAAACTAGGTAAAAAGGGCATGAGATAGCCCTCAAGGATGGGAAATGAGTAATGAAGTAAACCACTTATTTGGTTTCTGTAAATACCCTGCACCATAAGCCTTAATAGCCCACACTGTAAGCCTTAGTAGCCTGCACCATAAGCTGTAGCAGCCTGCCTCAGACCACCAAGGTCATAGGAGACTGATACCACACTCTGCTACCCCCACCCAAGGACCTGCGCAAATGCTGACCTCCAAGGTCATAAGAGAATGATTGGTCCACGAGGGGCTTGAACAAATTAAACTAATTGGCTTAGAAACTATGGAGTGGCACAAACTGACTGGCTCGCACCCCACGGGCTCCTGATATTAAAAAAATGATTGGTCTAATGCACAGGCTTTGTTAGAAACCCTATAAAAACTGTCCCATTCCTGCATTCGGGGCTCTGCAGTCCTCTACCCCTGTGCGGTGTACGACTGTGGGCCCCAGCGCGCTTGGAATAAAATCCTCTTGCAGTTTGCATCAAGACTGCTTCTCGTGAGTGATTTGGGGTGTCACCATATCCGGGCAGAGCGTGGGGTCCTCGTTTTGGGGGTCTTACATGTTCATCTTAGATTGTAGTGTCCTATGGGTGCATCTTTAAGTGGTTTATCTATTTACATCTAGCAATTGCAGGTGAGAGGCAGGAATGTGCTGCATGGGGTTGGCCACTGATTGGTCTTATTTTTCTTTTATGTGTGTGTGTGAGGGAGAGAGAATTGGAGCGCCAGGGCCTCTAGTCATTGCAGTTGAACTCCAGACATGTGTGCCACTTTGTATGCATGTGCAACCTTGTGTGTGCTTGTGTCCCCTTGTGTGGCTGGCTTACACTGGAACTGGAGAGATGAGCATGGGTCCTTGGGCTTCATAGGCAAGTGTCTTAATTGCTAAGCCATTTCTCCAATCTTTTTTTTTTTTTTTCTTTTTCCTGAGGTGGGGTCTTACTCCAGTCCAGGCTGACCTGGAATTCACTATGTAGTCTTAGGATGGCCTCAAACTCATGGCAACCCTCCTACCTCGGCTTCCCAAGTGCTGGGATTAAAGGCATGTGCCACCATGCCCAGCTCCAGTCTTCTTTTTTCTTTAATATTTGATTTATTTATTTGAGAAAGAGGGAAAGAGTGATTGGTCCTCTTCACATGACTTGGGCTTACTCACAGTATGGAGTATGGATGCCAAGGGCAAGTGTGCCATGGGACCAGGTAGAAATGGAATCAGATTTGGTGGCTTCATCTCTACAGTCACAAGCTCACCAAGATTCCAGAAGCAGCACCGACCCCAGTGCTGGATGGGAAGAGTATCAGAGTGTCTTGCAAGAGAAGTGGAGAAGCAAGCACGGGGGATGGAAGACCTCTTAGCCACCTTGGAAAATAAAGCCAGCCACAGTGCACTCTCCCGCAGCTCTGCCAGGAATTAGTTTCTTAAGTGCATTTTATTTTAACTTAAGAGAAGGCGGAAGCCAACACCTAGGTCCATCAGCCACTTTATGTGGTCATCTTGTTCCTTATTAGGATTTGGCTTTCCCATGTCAGCCTGTCCCATTGTGTGTGGTATCTCATCTTTGGTGTGTTTGCTTATCCCTGGGGACAGCCCCTGTGGTGCCGGTCCGAGGTTGAGGTGCATTCCCGTTTCCTCCAGAGGATCTAGAAGTTGACACCACGCTGGCCCCTACAGATGGGCCCATCTGAGCCTACACCTTTTTTTTTTTAATGCAACTTTAATTATTTATTTGAATGGGAACTCTTCAGAGTATCATGAGGAGTAGTTCATAAGGTTTTTATTTTATTTTATTTATTTATCTTATTTTATTTTTTATCTTTTCACAATTTTTATTAACATTTTCCATGATTATAAAAAAAAAATCCCATGGTAATACCCTTCCCCCCCAGCACTTTCCCCTTTGAAATTCCATTCTCCATATTACCTCCCCATCTCAATCATTGTACTTACATATATATAATACCTACCTATTAAGTACCCTCCTCCCTTCCTTTCTCTTCCCTTTATAACTCCTTTGTAACTTACTGGCCTCTGCTACTAAGTATTTTCCTTCTCACTCAGAAGCCCAATCATCTGTAGCTAGGATCCACATATGAGGGAGAACATGTGGTGCTTGGCTTTCTGGGCCTGGGTTACCTCACTTAGTATAATCCTTTCCAGATCCATCCATTTTTATGCAAATTTCATAACTTCATTTTTCTTTACCGCTGAGTAGAACTCCATTATATAAATGTGCCATATCTTCATTATCCACTCATCAGTTGAGGGCCATCTAGGCTGGTTCCATTTCCCAGCTATTATAAATTGAGCAGCAATAAACATGGTTGAGCACGTACTTCTAAGGAAATGAGATGAGTCCTTAGGATATACTGAGCCTACGCCTTTTGTCTCAGGTGCAGCCAGAGCAGAGCCAGCTGTTGAGTGAGTCCTGCCCCTGCCCCCCCCCCCGCCCCCCCCAGTGCTGAGGAATCTGGGAGGACTTCTCTGCGAACGCCGCACACTCCACTCTGCAGGATCTGCTCCTTCAGGATGTGTGGACCAGCACCGCATCCTGGAGCAGCATTTAAAAAAGCTGAGCTGGTCTGGCCTTTTTAAAAATCCCAACAAAACAAACACCCGCCCCCTGCTGAGAACAACAACTTTTTCCCAGGCTGGTCAGTGCTGCGGCCAGGTTGCCCCTGGCAACGACACATTTTGGGTTGGAGGCTTCTCTGGGGCCTTTGTCTCTTAAGTACTCAGCAGAGATGGCAGAAGGTCAAGGTCATTTCCGGCTCAGTATGCTGGGAGTCAAAACCCACGCCTCTAGCCCCTCTCCTCCCTTGAGTCACCTGGCTGACATCTCAGCAGCGGGGAGAATAAAGGAATCAGTGTTGAGGGTTCCAGGGCCTCTGGCTTGCAATCACATAGTCTGGTGGCCAAGGGCTGGGGGTGGGGAGGAAGCTGCTGACCTCCATGGCCTTGGCTGCTGCTGGTCATGTAGGTTCTGGAGCTGGGAGCCTTGCCCAGGCTGACTGGGCCCCGCCATCACCACCTCCACAGCCCGAGGGGACTGCCTGCCATCCTTTCCTTTTTCTTGGAAACTTCCCCTCATCTGTCCACTCCCAAAGTATCAAAGTGGCTGATGGACAGGAGAGTCCCAGTAGCAGCCCAGGCCAGAAGCAAGTGGCAAGGCCAATGTATATTTCCTCTCCAAGTTTGCCACCAGACAGCACAGCAGTTGGCACTTGGCTCTCAGGACAAGCACGTTGGTCGCTATAGTAACCTGTGACTCTTGAGCCCCCATTCATCCATCAGGCCTGGAAACATGGAGCATGGCCTGTGTTCAGCTGGAGTTCCCACCGGAATCCTCCCCAGAGAGGAACAGAGAAGCTGGCTCTGTCTGCTAGGCCCTGTTGACTGGACTGGAGCTATGAGGCTCAGGTTTATGCTTGTCCCTCAAGAGGCAGAGCTTGCAGCTGGGTTCTTTAATTTTTTTTGTTTATTTCTTATTTATTTGAGAATGATACACAGAGAGAAAGAGGCAGATAGGGAGAGAGAGAGAGAGAGAGAGAGAGAGAGAGAGAGAGAGAGAGAGAGAGAGGGAGAGAATGGGTGCGCCAGGGCTTCCAGCCACTGCAAACGAACTCCAGACGTGTGCGCCTCCTTGTGCATCTGGCTAACATGGGTCCTGGGGAATCGAGCCTCGAACCAGGGTCCTTAGGCTTCACAGGCAAGCGCTTAACCGCTACGCCATCTCTCCAGCCCTGTAGCTAGGTTCTTACCTGCTAATGAGAGCAGCTCCCCAAGCCTTGGCCTCACAGGCTGCATAGCATCTGTGAAACTGGAAAGTTGATAAGCTTTCTGAGCTGCTTCTTGGACTCCTTGTGTCAGTTACTGTTGTTTTATAGCTGCAGATTTAGTACAATACCCAAAACGTAGTGGAAGGGCCACCTGTCTTCCTTTTCTTATGGTTTGGCGTATTGAGAATTTAGGCAGAGCAGTGTGGGTTCGTCACCATCCTGTAATGTTTGAAGTCTCAACCCATGGCATGCCCAGGGCTAAGGAGGACCCAAATGCTAGAATGGTCTGAAGGTGTCTTTTGGTATGTTCACCCCACACTCTGCTGCTTGCTGATGGCTGGCACCTGAGCTAGGCTGAAGGCCTGAAGCCTCTACATAACCTCCCTGGGCCGTGGGCTGCTGGCGGCATGTTGCTCTTCCTCTGGTCAGACTTCTCGTCTGGTAGCTCAGAGCTTTGGAGGCGAGCGCCCTGCTCTTGCCTCTCCTGACTGAGCTTTGGAGTCACCTTGCTTCACTTCTACTATGTTCTGTGAGTCATAAGACTGTCCCAATCCCCACTCCCCCCCCCCCCCCACACAGGGTCAGGAGATCCTGTCTAGATGGGAGGGATGGTGGGATGGCCGCACACTGCCTTCTGGCTTTCTTTCCTGGTTGGTTCCAGACATGGTTCAGCTGCCCAGACAGGCACGGTTAGGCCTCTCCCATGTCTTCTTGTCCTTACCAGCTGCCAGGTAGGAGCATGGAGGAGACCTCTGTAGCTCTGCGTCTTTCACTGTAGCCGGGCAAGTTCAAGGTGAACTGAAGCCCGAAGGACTACTAGGTTGAACAAAGTATTCTGGCCTGCCTCTTTCACTGTCTGTAACTGTTAGGAAGCTTGGAGCCTTATATTTCTAGGCTTTAAATGTGTGGTTCTGGAATGAGGGGAGCTAGGCAGAGCTTCCTCTGGAGCCAAGTGGTGTGGGGTCTGGAGAGCACCCTAGGAACCTAGAGCACCTTGTGGATAGCCTACTCTGTATGGCTTTGGGACAGAACTGCTTGTCATCCTCTGTCCGGCTTGCAGGAGGGACAGGCTTTCCTTTGTGAGATAGTTTCTGTGTGGCTGACATAAAGCTGAGCTGTAGACATGCCTCTTACTTTCTTTGGTAGCTGAGACATCCTCAGGAGCTTTGCTGGAACTGACCAGGAATTAGCAGGTTTCAGCTTTTGAAAGTTGGGGCTCTTGCACTAGAAGTTATTTTTTGTCCAAAAACTTACATAGGAAAAGTCTCCCCGTCCAGATTTCTAGATTCCCTCCCACTAACTTTCTCTTTGATTTCTATGTGTCACTGACCCACAGTCCCTCAAAGTTCCCCAGGGTAGACACAGGGCCTACCAGAGAGATGAAAGCATATGTGTGCACAACACAAACATGTATTCTTGTAAGCCACACACGCACACACACGCATCTGTGTGCAAAATGCACACATATGCACAAAACAGACCGTGTAAGTGGAAAAGTCAAGATACTAAAATTCTACTGCCTAAGGAATGCAAAATGTTAAATGGACTGGTGTAAGAAGAAAATTGCCCCCAGGCACTTTGGGGCTCTAGCTGTTTGGCCACCTGAGTGTATTTACATCTGTCTACATGCAGCTAAAACGGTTCCTTCTTCCCCAGATGGGATTATACTCGGTAAAGTAAACTCATCAAGCACACAAGCTCTTCTCAGAGGGCCCACGAGCCCAGGGCCATCCATTTCTGAGCTGGCCCTGTCCTGTCTGGGCCAGGCAGAGAGCTGTGTGTGAGCGCCCCCTGGAAGCTGGCAGAGGAACTACTCTTGGGAGCAAGCCTTGAGACATGAGGGCATTGAGAGGAGAGAGTTGGAAAGGCTGGCACCCACTCCCTTCCTTTCCTAGGCTCCAGAGAGGCAGAGGAGCTCTTGCACTGTGGCAAGCAGCAGATCTTTCTGGCCAAGTCCCTATCTGATGGCCACCGTGGTTGGGTGTGTCTTTTGCCTGCTGTGAGAGAGGCTCCACCAGCACTGTTTGGTAGCATGGTGACTGGGTAGTTTTTAGAGAGGGCCTACAAGGAGGACTGGCATGTTTGCTTGCGTCATGAGGAAGCCCCGAGTCCCACTGCTCCCAGTCAGGGCTCATCCCTCTATCTCCCTGCGCCATGTAGGTTCTCCCCATCCCAGGCTCTGGCCTCGGTGCACTTTCTTACTCAGGGTTGGGGCTCGGGAGGCCTTGGAGCAATTTGGTCCACAGACAGCCCTACCTTGAGCAGTTGGAGTTCCTCTGGAGGGCCTTGCTCCCTGGGGCCCCGTGACAGGAGCAGCTGTGTGCTCAGCTGAGGGAAAAATGCCCATGCTCAAGATAAAGATCTGGAGCAAGAGCTCCTCCCTCCATGACTTGGCCACCTGGGGACAGAGGACAGATATAATGCTTGCCCTGAGCATGCCTGAGTGACATAGGTTGTGGGAATGTGGATTGCTGTGGGATCTCAGTTGGGTCTGTGTCAACAGAAAAGGCTCAGAGGCATCTTTTGTGGGGAGCCAGGGTATGAGCCACATGTCTTCCACAACCCATGGCCCTCCAAGGAATGTTCTCACTGAGAGGTTTGACTCCCACACCATCCTCTCTCTGGCAGAATCTCCGCACTCACATCCTTACAACTTGCTTTCTAGGTTCGGGAGCTTCCACTCCCTGAGAACCTGGTCCCTGGTGCCACTTGGACCCATGCACACTTCTACCTAATGGATCTCCCACTGGGTGCTACCACTGTATTTTCAGTAAGTCATTTCTGCATCATTTTCCCGTTGCCCAGCCCCCACCCAGCAACCTTTAAGGGGAGATGTCTCCCCATGTGAGAATGATAGCTGAGCCCTATGTCTACTCCAGGGCTGCATCAAAGAGCAGATTTGTCCTGAAGGTGATAAACACTTGATATCCTTTCATTCAAGTTTAAGCCACTGTGTGTGCATGTGCGTATTAGTTACTTCCTCACTGCTATAACAAAATACCTGACAAAAGCAACTTAAGGACACAGACCCACCCAACTTAAGGAAGGAAGGGTTTATTTTGACTCACAGTCTGGGGACATGGTGGAGAAGGCATGGTGGCAGGACCTTGAGGCAGCTGGTCACATGTATCCACAGTCAGAAAACAGAAAGATGAATCCTGGCATTCAACTCTCTTTTTCCTTTTTATACAGTTTGGGAAGCCAGCCCATGGAATAGTGCCGTCCACAGTTATGGTGAATTGTCCCACCTCTATTAACTTACTGTAGAAATCTCTTCACAAATATGTCCTGAGGTCTGTCTCCTAGGTGATTCTAGATCCAATTACAAATTGATAACTTGAGATTAACCACCACAGTGTGCATGTGCGTGCGTGCGTGTGTGTGTGTGTGTGTGTGTGTGTGTGTGTATGTGTGTGTGTATGCCCAGATGTGCATGTGTGTAGACCAGGGGACAACCTCAACTGCCATTTATCAGGTGCCATGAGCCTTTTTTTTTTTTTTTTGAGTCTCTCAATGCCCTGCAGCTTGCCAAGGAGGCTAAAGGATCGACTTGTCTGCCTCTCCAGTGCTGGCTTTGCCAACACCACTACATTTGACATTTTTCTACTTGGGTTTTGGGGATCCAACTCAGTTCTTCATGGCTTCTGAAGCAAGCTCTTTACCAATTGACCCATCTCCCTAGCCATTAAACAACATTTTTTAAATTTAATTTTTATTTTGTATAAATTATAATATATTACACTCTTTTATCCCTTTGCTCCAGCTCCCACTACCCTGGAGGCCCTCCTCAGTGGGGTTATTCACTGTGGGGTCATGAAGGCCTCTGTCAGTCCCTGTGGAATAGTGAGGACCATGTCTCAGGGTATTCCCACCCCCTCTGTGGCTCTTACAATCTTTCTATTCCCTCTTCTACAATGTTCTCTGAGCCATGGCCTGTTGGCAGTGCATTTAGCGTTGAGTAGCCTCTGGTTTGATAGGTTTTGATTGATGACCGTGTCTGTCACCATTGCCCTGGCTTTGACTATCAGGCTAGCTATAAGACCAGCATTCTTCCTTTGCAATTTCTCCTGGGCCCTGGTGGATGTGGTAGAGGTGGCATGTCTCATGGTGGGCACTTGGCTATCTTCTTGTCTTATTAATGGATCTTGGGTCACCTATGTTTTCTCTGCCATCTGTAAAATAAAGCGGATTCTCCAAAGAAGAGTGGGAATAGCTTGAGTTAAAGGGGGTGTGCAAAATTGAGAGAGTTCTTTTTGGCTTAAACCACTTTTATCAATACAACACAGTTAATGGGGTTGGTTATTCACCTTCATTCTCCAGCTGCCTTGATTTGAGGTCTGGGTGCTATAGTGCAGTCATCTCAGAGGTGGAGATGTTTTCTAGTTCCTTCCTGCCCTCCTTCTCCTCCTCCTATCTCTCTGATACCTGGGCAGAGGCTGAGCTACTCTGAGGGAGAGGCTAATTGTGATGGCTTTTGGCTGGACCTACAGATGAAGAGACTGTTCTGAATGTGAAGGAAGCCATTGTGTTGTTCCACATGGCACCTAGCATCTCTCAGATGCTAAGCACGAGAGCGGAGGCTGGCTCTGGGCTCTGGGTGCAGGGAGCCACGACCTGCATGCAGGGCTGTTCTGTGTCCTCACCAGGTCTGGTGTGTGCTCTGAAGGTAGGAGCTAATTGTGGCTCTCGGGGTGCAGAGGAGTGCCTCCTAGAGGCTTTTTAAAAATTTTTTTTTTTTTTTTTTTTTTTTTTTGAGAGCGATAGACACAGAGAGAAAGACAGATAGAAGGAGAGAGAGAGAATGGGCGCGCCAGGGCTTCCAGCCTCTGCAAACGAACTCCAGACGCGTGCGCCCCCCTTGTGCATCTGGCTAACGTGGGACCTGGGGAACCGAGCCTCGAACCGGGGTCCTTAGGCTTCACAGGCAAGCGCTTAACCGCTAAGCCATTTATTTCTCCAGCCCAGTGCCTCCTAGAGGCTTTGTCATGTCCCGCCCTGCCACAGACTCAACTGAGACTAAGACTGGGGCGGGGGGTGAGACCCAAGATGGGGCAGGATGCAGTCAGAGTCCCAAATCACAGCAGCCACCTCCTAGCACCCTCACCAGAGGACCAAAGCAATAAGTTTGTCCAAGGTTGGACTGAATCCTCCAAAATTATGAGCTAAAAAGCCTCTGTTTTAAACATCTGAGGCATTTCACTATAGTAATAAGAAACTTAGTAACATGGGCCTCAAGAGTAATAAAGTGTTGGGCAGGATGCCAAGTCCTCAAAAGAGTGGCCTCAGGACTTGGCCACAGTGGGATAGCCAGACATGGTCCTACCTAAAGAGCGGCTCTGTCAGTGCAGTATTGACGCACAGAGACAGCATCCCTCCCAGACCGTGGGTGCTCTCGGGCACTGAGTGCTCAAGGGACTGGCTCCTGGGAACAACCCAGAGAGAATGGGTGAGTCCTGGGATTGATGGAACCTCAAAATAAAGTACACTGGGAAGCAGGCAGCTGAGGACAGGTGTCCAGGGGGATTTTGACGGCATCCTCTATGTCCAGGCAGGATGCAGAGCCACGTGAATGTACCCGGTGCCTCCTGAGAGCTCAGTTGGGAGGGAGACAGCAGCCACACAAGAGGGACAGGCGCTGCTGTGAGTCCACGCCCTGAGCCTCAGGCTTTGCAAGTGGCAGCTGGAGAGGTAGATGCCAGATGGGAATGTTCAAAAGGTGGCTCTTCAGCATGCACCATGTACCTAGAGGCCCAGCTTTGAGGCCAAACTAGGATACTGAGGGAAGTCATGGTGGTCTGTCTAGGCTGGCATTGCCCAATAGCTGTCCTGTGTGCTTGTCAGATGTGTAGCGCTCAAAGCCTGACCTTCCTTCTTATTCATGAACTTGCTCCAGGAGGTGGGTTTGGAGGAAGTTCAAACCCCCTTCCAGGTATCCCAGTGCCTCTGGATCTCACCAGATTCTCCTGAGACCTAGAGCCTCGAGGGCCAGCATGCATCAGGACCATGACCGGGAAGGTGGCTGTAGTCCTTGTCAGAGTTAACTCCAGGAAGTATATCTGTGTCACCCCGAGGGCAATACTGTGTACAGCACCTGATGTTCTTTGTGCAGACTGCCCTGTGAAACATGCCATTCCCAGCCAGCCTTAAAGGAGCAAGATGATGGCATCTCATGGGAACGGTGGATCATTTCTAGAGAAATGAATAAAAAGCAAATACATTCTTTTGGTGTCGGCCGCTATGGCGCTCAGAGCCCAAGGCAGACCAGTCACCACAAAGTTGTATATGTGTAGCCAAATAGTTATCAAAAGTGGATATTTTGAAACTTTGATTTTTTTTTTTCTTATTACACACGAAACAACATAGACAAGCCAGAAAAGAGTGAATTGAAACCAGTGGTAATCTTGCTAGTCAGAAAAGATCCTTGTTAACATTTTGATCTCTGGCTTTTTTATCTATATACTTACACATGTAAAAATGTTTTGCATGGCTTTCTTTGTGAATCAAATCCCAGGGCTTCACCTTTCCTTGCCTTTGGATGGCCAGTTTCTGAGCTCCATAGATGCCACCCTGGAGCCTTTGGAACAAAGGAGATATGGTGGCCTGAGCTGTGTCCTTTCCAAATCCAATTGCTGAAGCCCTAACCCTAGTGTCTTGGAATATGACCACAGGCTAGGCTTCCTGTGGGTGAGAAAAGGTGACGTTCATCTAAACAACATCAGAAATGGCTTCCTTTCACCCCAGAGAGGCTCAAGTTCAATGTGACAAACCATGGACACTGGCTCAGGTCTCCATTCTGTAGTTCCCAAAGATGAGAAGGAAAATCCCAGAGTTTCTTGATTGGGGATGCTGTCCCTGCCTCCCAGAGGTGACTGATAGCCTTGCAAGCCTTCAGCGTCCCACTGTGTGCCTGGCAGGAGCCTGTGGGTCTTCTTTCCAACCCTCAGCTCTTACCTGGGTTCTCTGGGCTCCAAGCATTCAGAGGTTGGGGTTCTAAGCCTGGCAGTGGAGTGAACGTGCTCTTTGGAGGAGGCAGAGATAGTATGCCATCATTCTCTGCATCTTTCTGGCTTCTAAGTCTGGCACTTTGAACCAGCAAACACAAGTTGATTACACAGGAAATTCTTGGGTGTCTGGATGTGGGGGGGGCAGTGGGCTCACGTATTACTGTCTATGCGCTGCTGATGTTCTATGTAGGAGGCTTATAAATCTTTGCAACATGAAAAGTTGAAACTATCTTTAAACACTACCATGCTGCTTATGCACGGAATACATAACTCTTTGATTTAAAATATTAATTAAATTGCACTTGGCAATATTTAATTAAAATCAGAGTCTAAAATGCCAGATGATCTTCAGTGCTTTGAGCACCCTAGGAAACATTCAAGCCGGGTGTGGTGGCACACACCTTTAATCCCAGCACTTGGGAGGCAGAGGTAGGAGGATCACCATGAGTTCAAAGCCACCCTGAGACTAAAGAATGAATTCCAGGTCAGCCTGAGCTAGACAGAGACCAACAAAAAACCAAAGAAAGAAAAAAGAAACATCCAAAACTCACTTAACACACAATACTAGTTAATGAATCAAGTACGACTATCTCTTGGTATCCTGTCTCTAAGACTATTTGTGGATACCAAAGTCTGTGGGTGCTTAAGTCCCTTAACTAAAATGGTACATTTGTGTACAATCTGCCCACACCCTCTCATACACTTCACATCATCTCTATGTGTCTTATCAGCCCAATGATGAAATAGTTGTTTTATTGTATGCTTTGGTGAATTGTGACAAGAAATCAAAATCTATACATGTTCAGCAACCATACGATTTTTTTTTTTTTAATTGAGAGAGAGAGATTGAGAGTGGGAATTGGCAAGTAATTAAAATCCAGATGCTTATGCCACCTAGTGGGCATATGCAACCTTGTACTTGCCTCATGTTTGTGTGTCTGGCTCACATGGGATCTGGAGAGTCAAACATGGGTCCTTAGGCTTCACAGACAAGTGCCTTAACTGCTAAGCCATTTCAGCCCCACATTTAAAAAATTTTTTTTTAAATTTTTTTCTTTTCACAATTTTTATTAATATTTTCCATGATTATAAAAAATATCCCATGGTAATACCCTCCCTCCCCCCCCCGCACTTTCCCCTTTGAAATTCCATTCTCCATCATATTACCTCCCCATCTCAATTATTGAAGTTACATATATACAATATCAACTAGTAAGTACCCTCCTCCCTTTCCTTTCTCTTCCCTTTATATCACCTTTTTAACTTACTGGCCTCTGTTACTAAGTATTTTCCTTCTCATGCAGAAACCCAATCATCTGTAGCTAGGATCCACATATGAGGGAGAACATGTGGCGCTTGGTTTTCTGGGCCTCGGTTACCTCACTTAGTATAATCCTTTCCAGGTCCATCCATTTTTCTGCAAGTTTCATAACTTCATTTTTCTTTACGGCTGAGTAGAACTCCATTGTATAAATGTGCCACATCTTCATTATCCACTCATCAGTTGAGGGCCATCTAGGCTGGTTCCATTTCCCAGCTATTATAAATTGAGCAGCAATAAACATGGTTGAGCACGTACTTCTAAGGAAATGAGATGAGTCCTTAGGATATATGCCTAGGAGTGCTATAGCTGGGTCATATGGTAGATCAATCTTTAGCTGTTTTTGAAACCTCCACACTGATTTCCACAATGGCTGGACCAGATTGCATTCCCACCAGCAGTGCAGAAGGGTTCCTCTTTTTCCACATCCCTGCCAGCATTTATGATCATTTGTTTTCATGATGATAGCCAATCTGATAGGAGTGAGATGGAATCTCAATGTAGTTTTAATCTGCATTTCCCTGATGACTAGTGAAGTAGAACATTTTTTTAGATGTTTATATGCCATTCGTATTTCTTCCTTTGAGAATGCTCTATTTAGCTCCATAGCCCATTTTTTTTTTTTTGAGGTAGGGTCTCACTCTAGCCCAGGCTGACCTGGAATTCACTATGGAGTCTCAGGGTGGCCTTGAACTCACAGCGATCCTCCTACCTCTGCCTCCCGGGTGCTGGGATTAAAGGCGTGCGCCACCACGCCCGGCTGTTTTTTTTTTTTTTTTTGCCCATTTTTTGATTGGCTTGTTTGATTCCTTATTAGTTAACTTTTTGAGTTCTTTGTATATCTTAGATATTAATCCTCTATCAGATATATAGCTGGCAAAGATTTTTTCCCATTTTGTAGGTTGCCTCTTTGCTTATTTCACTTTGTCTTTTGCAGTGCAAAATCTTTGTAATTTCATGAGGTCCCAGTGATTAATCTGTGGTTTTATTGCCTGAGCAATTGGGGTTGTATTCAGAAAGACTTTGCCAAGACCAATATGTTGAAGGGTTTCCCCTACTTTTTCCTCTAGCAGTGTCAGAATTTCAGGTCTGATGTTAAGGTCTTTAATCCATTTGGACTTAATTCTTGTGCATGGAGAGAGAGAAGAATCTATTTTCATCCTTCTACAGATATATATCCAACCTTAACTGCTAAGCCATTTCAGCCCCACGTTTTTTTGTAATAGTTTTGATTTGAGGTTGATTGAGTTTGTGATCCTGAGACTATAGAAGGCCTTCTTTAGTCACTTTTAAATTGCACCAGAGGGCTAGAGAGATGACATAACGGTTAAGGTGATTCCTTGCGAAGCCTAAGGAAAGAGGTTCAAGACCCCAATACCCGTGTAAGCCAGATGCACAAGGTGTCTGGAGTTTATTTGCAGTGGCTGGAGGCTATGGCACACCCATTCTCTCTCTCTCTCTCTCTCTCTCTCTCTCTCTCAAATAGATAATAAATAAAATAAAAATAAAACATAGTTAAAAACAAAGAAGTTGCACTGGATACTAAAGCTTTAAAGAATCCCATCTTCCTCCTTTATCATGGTGCCAGCCTTTCTACTGATATTCATAGCTCTCCCTAGAGTGTCTGAACCCACCCAAGGTTGCAACAACATTTTTCTGAGTCCAGGAGGAAAAACCAGTCCTTAGAGAGTTCTAGGTAAGGTCACATGGGGTCTGGGTGTCCACAGCTGTCTTAATGCAGGGCTGCCAGCTGTCCAGGGTGAATGGACCAGAGCTTAGCCAGGAACTCTGTGACGGTGTCTCTTTGGCCCTGGGAAGCCCTCGCAGAGCCTGTGTTTTTGTCTTGCAGGGTGTCCTAGGTGCAGTGCCAAGCTGCTCGTGATGTCTTAGCCCACTGTGGTAGCATCACATCTTGTTAGCATCTGCTCAGTAGGCCAAGTCCAGGTTCCTTTCCCAGGACATGGGCAGGCAGTGCCCTTTCATAGGGTGAGGATAGCTGGCTGCTCTGCATCCCTGGCCAGGTAACAGATGCACCCCAAGTCCCTGTGGCCCCAACCACAAGCTTTTCTTCCTGGTTCCTGAGCTGGTCCTGATGGAGCAGGAACAACCTGCTTTACCGAGGAGAACCAGAGCCACAGAGCTAGGCGGTCTCCCCAGGGTAGGGGGTGTCAACTAGCAGGACAGCAAAGCCACCATACCTTCATGTGGACATTTGGGTGTCTAGACTAGAGCCTTGGATCACATTGCAACTGTGGTTTCTTGTTTAAAGAAAAACAGTCTGCTTGGTGCCCTGGTGGAAAGAGCGAGAGACCCCACTGTGTTCACATATTCAGGCAAAATAAAGCTCTATGGCACATTCAGCCACATCATGTTCCCTTCCAGCCTTGCCCAGGCTCCTGTAGCAATTTGCCCAGAAGTGTTAGGGCAGCTCACGTGTTAATGTGCAGGGCTTTAGTTGGGCAACCTGAATGCTTAGGAAATGTATTGGCTTCAGTGACTGTGGTAATATAAAGGCTTCAGGCTGGAGATACGGCTTAGTGGTTAAGGCGCTTTCCTGCAAAGCCTAAGGACCCAGGCTGACTCTGCAGTGCCCACATAAAGCCAGATGCACAAGGTAGAGTGTGCATCTGGAGTTTGTTTTTGGTGGCTAATGGCCCTGGCATGCCAGTTCTCTATCTACCTCCTTCTCTCTCTCAAATAAATAAAGAAGAGCTGGGTATGGTGGTGCACGCCTTTAATCCCAGGAGGATCACCATGAGTCCTAAACCACCCTGAGACTACATAGTGAATTCCAGGTCAGCCTGGGCTAGAGGGGTACCCTACCTCGAAAAACCAAAAAAAAAATTTTTTTTTAAAGTAAAATAAAGGCTTAAAGGGGGTGTTGTGAGAGACCTGGAGGCTGGTGTCCAGGGCTGGCATGGTGCGCTGCCACTCAATACCACTCCAGGGTTCTCCCAGCACTGCCCCCCACCCCAGGGAGGAGCCTGCCCTCCTGCTCCTGCAAGTAATTGGGAGGCAGAAGACAGAGCTAAAAGGTCTTTTGCCCCCTTGAAGATGGTCCCCCAAAGCTGTATTTAACGACAACCACATTGCCCAGATGGAGCATAGCCACAAGGACCTCTCCCACCTGCAAAGGCGGCAAGGGAATGGTATACCAGCACAATCAGGCTCTTGCTTATTAACTAGTAACTGACACAGCCCATCTGTTTTCCCTTAGACTGCTTGATTCTGTCTTGGTGGGAAATCCTGCCAGGCACTTAATGGTGCAGCTTGAGGCCCCAAGCTCTGACTTGCTGGAAGATAGGACTTTCTTGGCAGCAGCCTGCTGTGTCTGGGGTATTTCAACACTTGCTGGTTTTCCAGAGCTTTGGGGTAACTTCTGTTACCACATCCCTTGTGAGGCTCCCCAAATACTTTCTGTATGAGGGAAGAAAGGACCGGACAGTAGCAGAAATGGTATGCTCAAGCCCTGGAGGCTCTGGACAGGAGTCCAGAGAGGTGGGATCTGCTGGGAGCCCCAGCCAGTGTTGCTACAGAGACCTTCAGCTCTGAGCCATCAGGGGACTGGCAGCTCACCCTCCGTGGTGCCAGAACTGGGGAGCCCTAGGCCTGAGACAACCGAGCCTTCTTGACAAAATCCAGCCCCACCACTTGTTCCTCTCCTGTGGACATGCTCCTCACCTGGGGCTCTGTGCCCACCTATCAAAGACAGCCAGGGTCAAGACTCAGCCATGACCATGAGTGGACATGGCAGCATTGTTAGCTGAGCTCACCGTGCCCTGGAACCTTATGCTCTCCATATAGTCCTATGTCCCGGAGAAGATGGGACAGAGGAGCCTCCTGGTTACCTCCAGTGCCCGTGGCTGAGGCACATCCTTTAGGGGTCCAGAGAGAAGCCTTTTAGCTGAGTTACCACCATAAAAATAAGCATGTGTACAATATGGAGTGCAGCGAGTAGGTGAAAAAGAAAAATAACGGGCCTGTCCTCCGTGCCAGCCCGCGCTTCTCCTCCCCAGAGGTAGCAATGCCTTTTGGGTTATGGAACATCCTCGGGGAGACTTTCCATGCGCAGAGGCATGCAGCTCTACAATATTTTCCTTTTACACATATGGTAATTCAATGCGTTCTGAATTGCAAGTTGCTTAAAAGCAAAAAGCAACCCGAACAATTTGTTTATTGTACTTTGGAGGGCGTCTCAGACCAGCAGTTGGTGCTGCCTCCTGTAGGGCTGTAGAGAATCGATTTGCAAGTATAAGAACTTTACTACTGACTTTCCCCCTGAGAGACTTCTAGGTTGTTCTCTGTGGAGGCCATTGTGAGCAATGTACATCCTTGCTCTATACCTTTGGGTGCTTACATGAATGTTAGAGGATCATATGCCTAAGTGATACTGCTAGGTCAAGGGTATGTGCACTTGAGACTTCTAGATTTGGCCAGAATGCTTTTTAAAAATTTTCACACACACACACACACACACACACACACACACACACACACACACAATATGTATATAAATTTATTTGAGAGAGAGAGGACTTCTAGCCACTATAAATAAACAAAGTCCAGATGTATGGGCTATCTTGTGCATCTGGCTTAACATGGGTACTGGAGAATCAAACCTGGGTCCTTAGCTTTTCAGGTAAGTCCCTTAACTGATGAACCATCTCTCCAGCCCCAGAATGCTTTAAAGAAAATGTTTTGTTAGTTTTCGAGAAAGAGAGAGAAAAAGAGAGGCATGCCAGGGCCTCTTGCCATACAAACTGCAAATGCATGTGCCACTTTGTGTATCTGACTTTAGGTGGACACTGGGCAACTGAACCCAGGATGCCAGGCTTTGGTAGCAAGCACCTGTAACCACTGAGCCATCTCCCCCACCCCAGAATGCTTTTTTTTTTTTTTTTTTTTGAGGCAAGCCCAAAAGACTGGTCTTTTTTTTTAAATGCAAGAGAGCAAAAGTGAGAGAGAGAGAGAGAGAGAGAGAGAGAATTGGCACGTCATGGCCTCCAGCCACTGTAATCGAACTCCAGACACATGACCCCTTGAGCGCATGT
Organism: Jaculus jaculus; assembly: GCF_020740685.1. Lineage (NCBI taxonomy): Eukaryota > Metazoa > Chordata > Mammalia > Rodentia > Dipodidae > Jaculus > Jaculus jaculus. Next base: position 134,598,284 of record NC_059104.1, read on the forward strand.
GTGACCTTTGCACACTTGTGTCTTTATATGTACCTGACTTCCTTGGGACCTGCAGAGTTGAACATGAGGCCTTAGGCTTTGCAGGCAAATACCTTAACAGCTAAGCTGTCACTCTAGCCCCAGAATGCTTTTTTTTTTGGTTTGGTTTTCCAAGGTGGGGTATCATGCTAACTCAGGCTGACTTAGAATTCACTATGTAGTCTCAGGGTGGCCTCAAACTCATGGTGATCCTCTTACTTCTGACCTCACGAGTACTGGGATTAAAGGTGTGAGCCACCATGCCCAGTTTGTATTGTGAATATTTATTTTTAATACTTTTTATTTTTATTTGAGAGAGAGAGAGAGGGAAAGAGATACTGAAATAGGCAGGGACACAGAGAGAGAAAATGGGCATGCCAGGGCCTCCAGCCACTGCAAATGAACTCCAGATGCATATGCCCCCTTGTGCATCTGGCTTATGTGGGTCCTGGGGAGTCAAACCTGGGTTCTTCGGCTTTTTAGGCAAGTGCCTTAACCACTAAGCCATCTCTCTAGCCCCTGTGTTGTGAATATTTTGTTCCCTGTTGATTGCCTACCTTTATGGCACTCCTTTCATTTAGGTGTCTAACTTTTATGTAGTCAAGTTCATTAGCCATTTCCTACTTGGGCTTTCTTTCTTTCTTTCTTTCTTTCTTTTTTTATTTTTTTTTGAGGTAGGGTCTCGCTCTAGCCCAGGCTGACCTGGAATTCACTCTGTAGTCTCAGGGTGGCTTTGAACTCCACCAATCCTCCTACCTCTGCCTCACAAGTGCTGGTATTAAAGGTGAGTGCCACCACCTGCGGGGCTCCCCCCCCCCCCCCCCGCTTTTGACCACAGTGTGAAAGGTCTCCCCTAACTCCATCAGGCTTTGATTCCCAGCCCCCATCATGGCTGTGCCCTTAGGCAGGGGAAGGTGATTTGACGAAGGAAGGCTGGATATGCTCTGTTGGGGAGCGTGGCTATTAGCAAAGGACGATGCAGGGTGCATGGCTAAGGACAGATAGGTCCTGGTTTGTATTTGAGAGGGTGGTTAAGCAGGTAGCTGTGGGTCACTGGGATGAGAAGGAGAATGCAGTATTCTTAGTCCTTGTTGAGGAAGCAGGATGGGAGAATGGCAGCAAAATGGGCCAAATACGGACCCTTGACACTCTAGGCCCTGGCTTCAAGAAGGAAGTGGAAGATTCACTCTCCCCAGGCCTGGAGTTGATAGAGTATTGTCTCTGTCCATGGAAACTGCGACAGGGCAGCCTGTAGCTGGCGGTGGTAGCTGAGAAGGGTGGCCTACGCCCAATCGGGCAGCAAGGGGACCTGGGAATGACCGAGTTGTTACCATAAGCACTCAAGAGACACAGGCCACAGTTTCATTCTCAAGGGTCTGTTTATTTTCAGATGAAAGGAGTCACATCTGCCTGCACACTCCAGCAAATATTAGGCTTGGTTTTTATAACTTAATTCCAGAAAAGGTTCACAACATGAGTCAAGTACAATCTCGCATTCAAATTTATATTCTAGGTTAAGCAGCCTCCAAGGGAAACTCTTGGCACAGATGTGGATGTATGTGCACATGTGTGCCCGAAACTTATAAAGTCGTTCCCTGCTCTATCCATACATCCCGTAACAATTTCACTCTTCATCTTCTGCCATCCACATGGGCAGTAAATGCTTAGCAAATACATAATACAATATAAGTCCCATATGATGGGATTTCACAACCAGGCCTAACTGCTGAGATATTACTTAATTTGTTAAAGTGATAAACAAGATTATGATGTGCAAACAAACAGGGCTTGTGCTCCAGCTGCGTCCCAGTTTATTTTACCAAGCTATAAACACAGGCCCTTTCTCCAGGCCCGCTGGTTGGGTTTCTCCTTCCTTTTGTCGGGGAAGAAGAATGTAAAGGGAGCAGGCCTAGCACTGGCCTTTCCGGCTGTCGCTCTTCAAGGAACCCATTCATCCCTGGGACTGGGCAATGTTCCTTGCCCAGGGTCCTGCTGGGGGTTTCCCACGCAGAGCCTCTGCCAAACAGGAGACATTTGATCTCTGCTTGCCCAAGCTGGGCCCCATGCTCCAGGGACTCAGGGGCTTGTGAAATGTGCTCAGAGCCCAGGGTCTTCAGTGGGGTGGGTCATGGGTCACAGCCCACCTCCCACCCTGCCCTGAACTCCTCCTCAACCGAGACTCGCTAGTGTAATTCCATCTGAGGCCTGGGGATGAGAATGGACCGGCCCACTCATTATGCCAGGAAGGTCTGGAATTGGGGTCACCCTCCCCTGCTCCTAGAAGCCCATGGAGGAGGCAAAAGGAGGCCCCTCTCAACCAGACCCCATGGTTTTCCTTGAGCTGTAAAACCAGCAATGGGAGGGTGGTGTAGTTGAGTTACTCTGCCCTGCAGAACCTGAGAACTCCCAAACCACTGCCAGGCAGGTAGCTTCTCAGCCCTTCTTAGCAGCATGGGTTCAGGAAAGAACTCCATCCATTCTTCTGGGTCCTGAGAGGACTGTCGTGGCTAGGCCTCAGGCCCAGGTCTGTCAGCTCCATAAGGACGTCTTTCCATGGGCATTACCTCCTCTTGCGTGTGCAAGCCTCCAGGCGGCCCAGCTCCTCATAGGACTGGTAGAAGATGTCAAATTCTCTGGCGCCCCAGCCCCTCCAGACAGCCAGGCACCACTCCATGTTTTCATTTGCAAAGCCACACACCACTGTGTCCTTTGCCACCACTGCTGCGTCCACCAGCACCCTGCAGAGAGAGGGGTGTCTGAGAATAGGCACAGGAGCCCCCACTCAGTCAAGGCCCAGGCCTTCACCCTGCACATCCTTGGGCGGACAGAGCTAGCTATGGGGGTGTGGAAAGCATCTCAGCCTGGCTCTGGGATATACCTGGAGGCCCAGCTTCTCCCTTCTGGCCCAGTCTGGGGGTTGAGACATTATGTGGTTCCAGGCAGGGCCAAGGACATCGATTCATTTTCATGCACACTGTCTCTAAGAGACTGACCCCTTAGAAGGCCACTGGAGTAAGCAAAGCAGGCAGCTCCTGAGCCTTCCTTCAAATCTTGAAGTGTTCAGAAAATGCCGTCAACTAACTTCTTGCTCACAAGTGGCCTATGTTATAGGCTCAATGTGACTCGCTTCCCATGCTGTCTCCCACACTTAGCCATGTGTTCTTTCAGGCCATGATCGATGGCTCCCTGTAGCTTACCTGCTTTGGTAGTGTCTCCATGGGGCTGGTGGCCCATCTCCTGGCACATACCATCTGGACCTCCTCCTTCTATGCCAAGTGGGTGTGCCCTCGTGGGCACTGAGGCTCCCTGTCACCAGATATCCAGAGGTCTCCAATCCCTTATGACCCTGCCAGGCCCTGCCTTTCAGCTGGCTGCCTGGGGTCTTTATCCCTATAGTCAGTGTGCCTCACTCTTGGTACAACTTGGTTCTGGGATGGATAGGAAAAATGATACCAGGTAAAAAATTAAGGGATAGTCATAGTGGGCATGCCATGGTCAACTCAGCTGGGTTCTGCATAACCACTTGATCTCAGAAGCCTACCCTGGAGGGTGGAAACTACTACAGCTCAAGGCTGTCTTCTACAAAGTCAGCCAAGGATCAAGAGCAAAGCCCGGTCTTGATTCTAGAGCCTCACAGAACAAGGTTCAGTGGACCCAGGACTTACTACAAAACCCAGTGCTGGCAAGCAAGGAATTGGAAGCACCGCAAGTGTCTCCCTGGTCATTGATTGTTCTGCTCTGCGGACTCTGAATGGGATGATATGATTAAACTCCAGATGAAATAGAACTCTTGCCTACAGATAGGTGACAGCTCACACTGCCAACAGGTCTCATGTGAAGTGAAGCGCGCGCACGCGCGCACACACACACACACACACACACACACATACACACACACACACGGAGCTTGAATTGAGGGGCTTTTCCTGAGACTTACAATCTGGTGTTCTAGAGTGTGGGTGCCAGGAACTATGGATCAACACTACACTCACTTCCCTCTGGCCATGTAGATTGTCTCCTGGCCTGGCATCCTGCCCAGACAGCTTTGTGGTTGAGGCTGGCATGCCTCCTGGTAGTATTCATTGCAGATCAGTGCAGAGTCACACTCCCAGGCTTAGAAAGGGCAGCAGGCAGTGTGCCCATTTCACCTACCATGCTTGGTGCTGTATGGATTGGTGGGTCTCCCAATAGGACTCCCCTGCCTGGCAGGAAGAACAGTGAATTATCTAAGGGACCCCTGTTTCAACTGCAGTTGGATCTGGCCTTAGACACACCCCCGTCAGCAGGACATTTGATCTACAGGTGCACTGGTACCCCCAGAAACAGATATCCCTGTCCAGTGGCTGATGCTTGGTACAGCTGGCATTTGTGAGCCCCAGGGGCTACCTAGAGGATCTCACCATGCTCCTCTTTTGTCTTGTGGCCACGATGGTGGATCCCAGTGTTTAATTGTGAGAACACAAGGGCAGCAGGGCTACTGTGCTATCTAGTGGGATCCAGATGGGGGGCCTGAGGGCCCCATGGTGCTTGCTTGGGCTCTGCAGAATGGTTCCTGTGGTCTTACCCGTGTGGAGTCAGCTCTCGGGCTTTTAAGACAGCGATGACTCGGCCCCGCTGGGCGCCCGAATACTTTTCCAGCCCAATAACAATGACATCTCCACCACGCCTAAGAAGCCAAAACCAAGAAGAAGGGTTTGTGCATGTGGTTGTGCTCTCCAAGGAGAAAGGGGCCAGCATACAGCTGCAGCTTCTGCTAACGGACTAAGTTACACAGATAGCACAGAGTATGCAATGGTTAACCTCTGGTTGTCAACTCGACACATCTAGAATCATAGGGAAACAAATCTCTGGTCATGTCTGTGAGGGATTTTCTATATTGGATTCATTGAGGTAGGAGGACCCACCTTAACTGCGGGCAGGCAGAACAGTCCCATGGGCTGGGTTTCTGGACTGTGTAAGGAGAGAGCTGGGCTGGAGAGATGGTACTTGCCTATGAAGCCTCAGTGCTCATGTTTGACCATCTAGGTCCCACATAAGCCAGATGCACAAGGTGATGCAAGCGTGCAAGGTTGCACATGTGCATAAGATGGCACATGCATCTGAAGTTCGATTGCAGTGGCTGGAGGCCCTAGAACACTAATTCTCTCTCTCTCTCGGTTGTTCTTTCTCTCTCTCTCTCGGTTGTTCTCTCTTTCTCTCTCTTGGTTGTTCTCTCTCTCTCTCTCTATATATATATACATATACATATATATATATATATGTATATATATATCTGATAGAGTAGATGATACAAAAACAACAACAACAAATGTTTTTCTGTAGGGAACCTGATGACATAAGAACGTGGGTCTTGTTTTGTGGCACTACAATCTCTCTATTGGGCAGATGCCCATTCTTAGATTTGCTGGAGTGATCACTTTCACTTCCAAAATTGAGGGAGCCAGGCCTTCTTGAAATAACTGCTGGATGAATCTTTAAGAAGGCTCTAGGTACCTCGGCTGCGAAGCAAAAGCAGTGGGTAGCCCAGAACGGGGCCTCACATCAGGAAACTTACCTGGGGACCCAAATGAGGTCCCTGACAGCAAGAACCTTCACAGCTTGCAGGTGCCGGCTAAATGCCTCCCCATCCATGGGGGTCAGGTCATGCTCAGACCTGTCTGAGGCAACACCGGGCTCCTGTAGCCTGTCTGCGTCCTCACGGTCGGTGCAGAAGGGCACACTGGAATAGCTGGTTGGGGAGCTGGGCAGGCTGGAGTGGGAGCTGGGGACCCGGTGGGGTGAGGCTGAGGAATAGGAGGACATGGAGCAGTAGTCAGTCAGTGAGTCCTGGTGGGTCAGGATCTGTGTGCCCAGCTCCTCACTGTACATGATGCTAACATCTGCGATGCAATCCCCCTCAGGGTCCTTTGAGGTTGTTGTGTGTCTGCATGGAGCTTCCAGGGCAGAGGGCTGTACCGGAAACATATCCCTGAGGGGGCTGGGGTCCCCACAGAAGTACCGGGCACACAACTGGTAGGTGGCTGAATGGTACATCACCAAGGAATTGGCTTTGTCATCCAGGCACCAGACAACCTCTTCCCCCCTGCAGTCTGAACTGCACACGACTGAGGTGACCACCGAGGGCACTGCAAAGGGTTCCAGTCGCCGGCTGATGTCCAGGGCTATGCAGTCAATGACGAGGAGGCCAGGCCCGTTGCTGTACCAGACCTCGGACCCACTGTTGACCACCTCCATGGCCTTCACCGGGTAGGGGTTCTGCCTTGCGTCTTCATCTGGAATGCTGAACTTGGACCTGTTGGCCGTGTGTGAGCACAGGTAGGAACAGCTTTCTCTTGGGGCACCCCGCACCACAGGAAACACAGCTACAAGCCCATCAGCCAAGCCTGCCAGCACCAGAAAGGAGTTCTGTGGGGGAGGAGACAGGGACACGTGATGCCCTTTCATGTCGCACATTACAAGACAGAAACGGGGGGCGCCACACTCATCTTAACATACACCCTAGGTGATGCCACTTTCACTACTGTCTCCAGGAGCAATGTACTTAGAAAACGGGCTTCCCGGAGAGCTACAGCCACCCTCCTGTGGCAGAGCAAGGGATGTGTCATGGAGGGGCAGTGTCTACTGTGCCAGGGCACAAGTGAGGGTGCAGGGCACCTAGAGTTGTATCTTATAGTGTACGCAGCAGGGAGGCGCCTTTTCCTAGAGGCCACCAAGCCCTCATTGGAAGGCATGGCACAGTGCCCTCCCTCTTATAAATAGCTTGTGAACAAGACAGCACTTGTAGGCATCATTGCCCACAGTAGGCCGAATATAAACGGCAGGTCTCTGTGGCCACCACTGTCCCATTGGCACTGACCTCACATACACTCTCCTTCATTTCTCTGGTCCTGGGACTCCATGGTTCCACTAAGTGGACAACACACATTTGCACATCACCCTTTCCTGCAAGCATGGCTCAGCCCCTTGGGGCCTCATTCCTACGAATAATACTTATTCTGGAAGGCTTATAGCACAGCCCACACTGACAGGGTCTTTGGTGCACCCCTCTGCCTGCCATGAAGCATGAGCACTTTGGCAGCCACCCACTAGAGGTCACTGGGCAGAGGCCAAAGTCACAGCAGCGAAGCTGAACACTGGGCCCACCCCAGGCTTCCCAGGACGACTCCTAGGGCGGAGGGGAGCCAGGGCAGCGGGGCAGGCAGGGCTCCTGGAGCATGCTGGAGTCAGGACAGCAGCGCCTGGGCCTCACTCTACTCAGGAGGAGCCATGAGAAGTTGTAGTGGGCGTGTGGGGGGGATCGGGCTGTCCAGGGTAATAGAGTGAACAGCCTCTCTCAATATCTAGGGCAAGAAGCTCTAAGAAATGTTCTCAACATGTGTCTTCAGGATTTAGGACGAGCCAGCGGCCAAGGCAAACAGACTGGAAGCCTCTCTGGATCGTGGCTCAGCCGGCCAGCGTGGGGAACACCGCGGCGGGCTGGGGGTGAGCGTGCTTGAACGAGGGAGCGCGGGTCTGGCCCGTGTGGCCTGGGCAGGACGACCTCTGAGGGGGCAGGCTCCCAGGCAGGGGACTCTACACAGAGCCCGCTTTCTTCCCGGCTGCTGGGCCAGGAGGTGGTGCCCTGGCTGGGGCTTTGGCCAGCAGGGGTCCTTCAATAAGGCTCTGTGTTCCTCCCTCTATGCTCTGGTGCAGTCGGCCCAGCCATCCAGCCCTGCCTGTGGGGCAGCAGCCATAAATGACTCTAAGGTTCATTTCATACCAGCTTTCTTTCTGTTTGTCTGCCTTTCTTTTTTTCTTTCTTCCTTCCTTCCTCCCTCCCTCCTACCCTCCCTCCCTCCCTCCCTCCCTCCCTCCCTTTCTCTCTCTCTCTCTCTTTCTTTCTTTCTTTATCCTTCCTTCCTTTCTTCCTTCTTTTTCTTTCTTTCTCTTCCTTTCTTTCTCCTTCCTTCCTTCCTCCCACCCTCTTCCCCTCCCTCCCTCCCTCACTCTCTCCCTCCCTTCCTTCCTTTAAGAAATGAAATGGAACAAGGTAGAAGAAGAGCTCACAAAGTTTGTGACTGTCAGGAAGCTGTAACAAATGTCGTAACTTCCGGACTATAGCTCTGGGTTCTGTAGGCTAAGAGATCGTTTCATTATCATCCCTATGTACAGGCAGGCAAATACGGGGATGAGGACAGTCAGAACAGTGTAACCAGCATCACCAGAAGAGCTCATGATGCATTAGAGAAGAGCACCCCTGGCTTTGTCAGCAACTCCGGGCACTGCCTGGATCCCCACAAGGCACCAGGGCCTGGAAAAGTGGGCAGTGTATCCTGCACAGTGGTGGCTTTTCAGTGGAGGCATCATGGTTTTGTCCCTGACAGGTGACCAGGAGGGAAGACAAATGAATGTGCAGAGGGCTGCTCCTGACTGAGGTGAGGGGCGGTGAGGCCCCGTATGATGCGTTGCTGGGAAGAGAGGGCATGGGGGTCAGCAAGAGGACAGACCCTCTAGCCCTCCCTCAGGCTGGGTTCAAACTCAAGGTGTGTAGAGGGACAAGGGCCCACGTGCAACCACTATGTCCACCATTTTTACACACTCAAGCTTCACTTGAGTCAGGGGTTCCTGCATTTGCTCCTGAAAACTAGGCATTCCATGTTAATGAAGGCCATCTGTGTCCCCAAGGCCGACTATGTGACCTGGACAAGGTGGTCCAAGGGGACGTGTCGCTGCTGTTCTTTGCCCAACATGGCAGTGAGACCCACCTAAACAAGATGACAGAGACATGCACATCTACCTCCCCCAACCTCACCTTTTTAATCACAGGTACTGCCAAGAAGCAGGTGACAATGGCTGGAGTGTCCAAAGCCTGCTGGGGCATGCTTAATGGGCACATGCCTTTGAGGCTATAGATGTAGATTTTCTGGTCCTGCAAAGGCAAACAAACCCACTGTGAGAGCCAAGGTTGGAAGTGGCTGGCACATCCTACTGGTACATGTTCAGCCTGTATGATGCCCTTTGTGCCTTATAAGTAATATGGGAAGGGCTGGGGAAGTGGCTTAGCTGTTAAAGGCACTTGCTTGCAAGACCCACAGGCCCAAATTCAGTTCTCCAGTGCTCATGTAAAGTCAGATACACAAAGTGGTACATACATCTGGAGTTCATTAGCAAGAGGCCCAGACACACCCATTCTCTTCTTACATATAAATAAATAAAAATATTAAACTATACATTGAAATTTAAAAAGTGGTATGGGAGACTGGAGAGATGGCCCAGCAAACAACAGTGCTTGCCACAAGAACATGAGGGCCCAAGAGAGCCTGCTTCACCCTGAGTCGGCTTCCTTAGGACCCATGTAAACATCTGGGAATGGACCCACACTCCTGAAATTCCAATCCTGTTGGGAGCGGAGCCTGGAGAATCACTGGGGCTTGCTGGTTAGCCAGTGAAAATGGAAATTTTGTGTTCAGTGAGAGATTCTGTCTCAAAGAAACAGATGAGCAATAGAGGAGGTCACCTGACATTCTCTTTTGGCCTCCACACCTGTGCATGTGGAATACATGCATCTGCACATACATGTACATACATCCACACATACTCCCCCGCAACCCACAAGGAAAATGGTTGGCAGTATTCTGGTTGGTATGTAGTTCTACTTTTTATAAAAACTTTGGAAGAGTACAGAATAGTCTATAAGAAAAATAGAATTTCTAATAGTCCTTGGAATTGGTGGCTAAACATCTCAGATGCCTGCTGTGGATGTCCTTGTGTGTGCATGGCACCAACAAAGTGACAGTGTGTCACAGGCAGAGCCCTTTGTTCACGCTCGGTGGTACATGTTTGGTGCTTCTCCTTCCAGCACCGCATACTTGATCTCAGGCAGAAGCTGAGAAGCATTCCTTCTGTCACTCTCCAGCACCGTGATTTGGTGAATCTGCTGCAGCTACTGGGAACAATACTGGGATATATACTTGCAGATCTTTCTATCTGAGTTCTTTTTTTTTTTTTTCTTTCAAGGTAGGGTCTCACTCTAGCCTAGACTGACCTGGAATTCACTATGTAGTCTTAGGGTAGCCTCACATTCACAGGGATCCTCCTACCTCTACCTCCCAAGGGCTGGGATTAAACACGTATGCAACCACACGCAGCCTCCATCTAAATTCTTAAAATAGCAACCATGGAGGTTTAAGTTGCAATGATAATTTTGAGATCTTGGGTGCATGTTTAGCCATAGCTATTCTTCCCCACTGTCATGTAGGAAGACTGCAGCAATCTCTTCCTTCTCCAATGTTAGAGTACTTGATAAGGGGTATTCTTTGAATTCCTCTGATGAAAGCCTGCCAGTGACTTCTCTGATATGGAACCAAAAGGTCTTCAGAGCCCAGCGAGGCATCCTGTGGATCCTGTGGTGCTCTGGAAAGCCCTGGTATGCCGCTACCACACTGGTCTTCTGATGAGAGGTTCTACCTGAACTCACCACCCTGAGGCCGAACACCAGCCAGTGGCGGGCACTAGCCAGAACAGGTGGAGCTCACCTCCCCTGTGTCTCACCGGGCTGATGGTACTGCTCTGGGGATTGCTCCGGGATGAACTTGCAGTCAAACTGACCTGGAACCTGGGCCTCCTAGGGGCTGCATTCCCATGGAGCCCACCCTATCATGGGCCCTGCAGGTTAGCAGTTACCTCGGTGGCCGTCCACAGTGAGCTCTGGACTTTGAGCTGGCAGCTCAGCTTCATCCCGGCACAGGTCATCCTCTGCACTTCCAGAAGGCCCTTCTCCGTGTTCACCACTGTGTAATTCCTGAGGTTGGCGACATTGTGCGGTCGGTTCCCAGGAGCTAGGAGCCACCTCCTCCCTGGGCTGCCGTAATGGCCTTGGAAGAGGTGTTATGGTTTGGATACAAAGTGACCTCCCCATAGGCTCATGTTCTAAGTGTTTAGTAGCCAGAAGGGGGGAGGGCACTATTTTGGGAGGTTGTGGAAACTTTGGGAGGTGGGGCCTAGCTAAAGGAAGTAGGTCATGCTTTGGGAGGTTACACCAGGACCCCAGTCTGTCTCGGTCTCTCCTGCTCTCTCCCTTTCTCGCACTCTCTGCATGCTGTCTGCCAAGAAGTGAATAAGAGCCTCTGTTCCACACTCTTGTCACTATGTTGCTCTCCCAACTGCATGGGTCCAGAAAGCAGGGAGTAAACCCCCAAACACTGAGCCAGAACAAAGCTTCCTCTGAAGTAGTTTCTGTCACGTATTTTGGTTACAGTGACACAAAAATAACGAAGACAGGATGATACTTTGTTCGCTCTTGGAAACCTGATCACCCGTTGCTATTCTGAGGCTCAAGGGCCATCCTCCATGGTATTGGGCAGAGCCAGGTTCTGCCTACTGTGGAACACTTGAACATTGAAAAGAAATGATGGTTCACAGGAAAGACAACCTCTTTTCCTCATGTGACTCTGAGGTTTCAGACAGCTACCCCCTCTTACCAGGGAGGGCACTGCCTCCCACTGACCAGAGCCTGCCTACCCCAGGAGTATGGGCAGCCCCTTGAGGCTGAGTAGTTGGGCCCAGGTTCAAGATAAGATGAGCAAATTCCATCATACCCTGGGTGTGTGCCCCCCAACATGGGTGCTCTGAGAACCAGTGAGCTGTCATGTAGGAAGCTGCCCCCAGCATCATTGCCTTCCCAGCATCCCCGATGGGCATCCTCTGCATGGCAGAGATGAAACCAGGGTGGAGAAGTGGTCAGTCACACACCCCAGATCTCGATTCCTCCCCCAAGTCTCAGCAAGGGAAGTTAGACTAGTGGGCAGGACTCCTGCTGTCATTTCCTGTTGCCATATTTTGAAATCTTTCACCCCCCCCCCGACTCAGACCATGTCACTGTGAGTAACCCTATCAACTAAACTTTGTTCAAAGTTCCATTTGTCGGCTGTGGTGGTTTGAATGTAAGATGTCCCCCATGGCCTCAGGGGTTTGTGCTGTTTCGTTTTGGGAGGCAGAACTGGGCCGGAGGAGGCGCTTCACTGGGAGAGGCCTTGAGGTGATAGCCCAGCCCCATCTGCCATCCTCAGCTCACTCTCCTTACTTCCTCCTCGCTGCTGTGGAGATGTGATGCTTGGCTGTCTGTTCTCGCCATGCTTTCTCTGCCATGGTAAAAATTTCCCTGGAAATTGTAAGCTGAAAGGAACCCTTTCTTTTCACAAGCAGCTTCTGGTGTGGTATCTTTTCCAGCAACAAGAAAGTAACTGCTGCAGCTACTTTTATTGTTATTTTTCTATGTACTGAAAAATAAAATTACGATAGTTGTGGTGGTTTGATTCAGGTGTCCCCCATAAACTTAGGTGTTCTGAATGCTAGGTTCCCAGCTGATGGAGATTTGGGAATTAATGCCTCTTGGAGGGAGTGTATTGTTGGGGACCAGCTTATGGGTATTAAAGCCAGTTTCCCCTTGCCACTGTGTGGCACACCCTCCTGTTGCTGTGGTCCACCTTATGTTGGCCAGGGGGTGATGTCCACCCTCTGCTCATGCCATCGTTTTCCCCTGCCATCGTGGAGCTTCCCCTCGAGCCTTTAAGCCAAAATAAATCTCTTTTTCCCAGAAGCTGCTCTTTGTTGGGTGATTTCTACCAGCAATGCGAACTGGACTGCAACAGTAAAGTGGTACCAGAGGTGGGGTTGCTGATAAACACCTGACTATGTGGCTTTGGCCTTTTGGAGCAGATTTTCAAGAGGAATGTGGAAGTATTTGAACCCTTGGCCTAAGAGATGACTTGCAGTGCTGTAAGTACAGCTTGATGGACTGTTCTGGTCTGAGCTGCAAGACCTGAATGCAGTAAGAACTATGGACTGTGAGGTTTGGCTTATGAGGGTGAGAAAGAGCTTTGCTTGGACTGGGCTAGCAGTTTGTGTGAAAAGCTTGCTGTTATGACTGTGTCCTGAAAAGTTGTGCAGGGTTGCTTTGCGTAGAAATGAACTGGTGTGAGCAGAGGGATATGGCACAGAAAGAAAAATCTTTGGGTGAACTGTTGCCCATTCAGCTGCAACTGAGAGATTACATACAACCTTTGAGACTGGGCTAGCTTACCTGCGCTGGGGCAACAAGAAGAATGTAGATTCTTTTGAAGGGGCCTGAGTGCTCAAGGAGTGTCCTATTCTTCAAAGTCTGCTTTATTCCCCCCTGGGTTAACAAATTGGCACCCTACCTGGTATCGTGGAGTATAAGAAATGCTGAAAAGAGGGTCATTGAGTTTGCAACATGGTCTTGTGTTTTGGAAATGGCCATGGGCAGTGTGAAGTGGGTTTGCTGGTTGCCTGCATGAAGACCCCACCGGGACATGAGGATGAACCGTGGATTGCAGTGGAGACCCAGTGGAGATGCCGGGACCATGAGATGGCTGCTAAGGAGCTGCTGGCCCTGGTGAAGTTTTCCAGGACTGTGAGTAGCCTAGCTGGAGGGGCGGAATTGGAATGCCAAAGACTTGTTGCTGGTTAGAATTATCAGACTTGGAGATTTGTCACTGGCTAGAGTTGTTGGACTTGAAGCTACAGATGTTTGCCCTGGTTGTTTTAAATCTTGTATTGGTTGAATATTTCTTTGCTATGCCCAATGCCATCTTTTATAGCGTGAATATTTATTCTGTGCCATTATGGGTTTTTTGAGGTTATTTTTTGGTATTAAGGCTCAGTTAAAAGAGCTTGGACTATGGGAATGTTTGAACATCATTGGGATTGATAAAAACTATGGGGACTTTTAAAGTCAGACTGAATGCATTGTTTTTTACATCATGTATGGATATTAGTTTATGGGGGCCAGGGGTGGAATGTGGTGGTTTGATTCAGGTGTTCCCCATAAACTTAGGTGTTCTGAATGCTAGGTTCCCAGCTGATGGAGATTTGGGAATTAATGCCTCCTGGAGGGAGTGAGTGTATTGTTGGGGGTCGGCTTATGGGTATTAAAGCCAGTTTCCCCTTGCCAGTGTTTGGCACACCCTCCTGTTGCTGTGGTCCACCTTATGTTGGCCAGGGGGTGATGTCCACCCTCTGCTCATGCCATTGGTTTTCCCCTGCCATCGTGGAGCTTCCCCTCAAGCCTTTAAGACAAAATAAATCTCTTTTTCCCAGAAGCTGCTCTTTGTTGGGTGATTTCTACCAGCAATGCGAACCGGACTGCAACAATAGTCTAAACAGTTGTTATCGAAACATTAAAAAATATAGAAAAGTAAGCTGGGTGTCATGGCACACACCTTTAATCCCAGCACTCAGGAGGCAGAGGTAAGAGGATCATCATGAGTTTGAGGCCACCCTGAGACTACGTAGTGAATTCCAGGTCAGCCTGAGCTAGAGCGAGACCCTACCTTGAAAAACAAAAAAACCCCAATACATATGTGTGTGTGTGTGTGTGTGTGTGTATGTAAAAGTATAAAGGATGAGATACCATGTGATGGTTAATCTTGTCAATGTGATTGGATCTACCATCACCATGGAAACACAACTCTGGGTATGTCTATGAGGAAGGTTTAACTGAAGAAGGAAGTTCTACCCTAAATGTGAGTGGCTCCATCCTATGGCTGGGGTTCTAGACTGGGTAAAAAGGAGAAAGAGAGTTGAGCACCAGCATTGATCACTCTCTGTTTCCTGACCATGGATGCAATGTGACCAGCCACCTCATGTCACTTCCATCATGATAGACTGTATCACCTCAAACTGGGAGGCAAAAAGAATAATAAAAAAAAATCCTCATTCCTTCCTTCCTTCATAGATGACTCTAAGCCTCTGCTCCACTTTATTCTCCAGACTCCCCACCCTGTGCTTCAGGCCAAAAGACCCTTCCTTCCCTGTGAACTCACCCCTTCTTCAGGCTGGTGGGGTTTTAGGGACTGGGTTGTAGTCCTTTCTTCCCACAAGGAATGAACTTTCTGTACCTGACCTGAACTCTGTACCATATCCTGCTTGAGACTGTGAGACTGAAAACGCAAAGAAAGCACCCTTAGGTGGGTGGCAAAGGGCCTATCCCACCACTATTAGTAGCTGCCCTTGAGTCTGTGGGAGGCACTCTGGAATCTCTGACAGTTTCCTTGCTTCTTCTGCCTAATGGTCCAGGCCCACACCTGGACTCAAGCCATTTCCCTGATGAACGCTTGCTCTCTTTGGGGCTTAAGGATCACAGCTAGATCCTGCTGTGTTCACAGCATTGGCTTGGCTTTGTTCCTAGGCCTCTTCAATGGGTAGAATGAGAAGTACAAGTTAATTTTCCCTCCTAGTCTTCCCTTCTTTCTCTCTTGTTTCTTCCTTTCCCTCTCTCCCTTCATGCTATCCTTTCTTCGCTGTGATAGGGGTGGGCCCCAAGGCCTTCTATGTGCTATTTAAGTGCTCTACCACTGAGCTACATCTCAGCCCATATTTTCTTACAATACACCTTGAATCCACTCAATTTTAATTCAGAACAGTACATTTTTACTTATCCTACTTTACATCTATTTCCCCTTTTAGCCCACACTGAAAACCAGTTTCCAATAGCAGCAACATCACCCACTGACTTGACTTTACAACCATAGCAATAGCTTACAGTAACAACAATAACATAGTCTAGATTCTAGTCACTGAAAGCAGCTTAATATATTGTCATCTTTTGGTATCCATGGGAAAGTTGATCCAGACACTCTATAGATAATGAAATCTGCAGGTGCTCAAGTCCTTTAGAGAAAATGAGTTATTTTTATAGAACCCTGCACATTGTAAATAATCTCTAGAAGACTTATGATACCCAAGACAGTGTAAATGCTCTATAAATAGTTATACTGTATTTTTAGGGAACAATGACACAAAAAGTCTATACATGTCCAGTATGGATATACTTTTATGAACGTTTTCCATCAGGAGTTGGTAGATGCAGAACTCATAAATATGAAGGTCGACTGGTATATGTTTGCTTTTTATTCTATCTGTATTTTATCCCAACAGGAAGGTGCGGCTATTTCTGTACCAGCTTAGGTTGTCAGAATGACAACCCTCTGACCTAGGGGCATATGCATCCACCCAGACCTCACCCAGACTGACCCCAGCAAAGCTGCAAAGTGCACGCCGTTAGTCCCATCTCCATCCAGACTTCACTTTCTCTAGGTCTTCCCTCATCTTAGCACCTCAAAATGTTCACCACTGGGATCATCTGAAGACCGTTCTATCCTGTGAAACCCTCACACCAAGACACGGAAGAGGCAACACACGCTGGCTAGCTCTGTAGGTCCTCCTACAAGACAGTGATTTTGTAAGGACTGCAGCTGTTGCCACGCTCTTTCCCATTACCCAGGACTTTCTGCTCATTCCTCAGTGGGCTCTTCCCCATAGCTGTCCCTGCCTGACACTGGACCCTGCATCCTGCATTTGCTACAATTGTGCGTCCCTCCTGCCAACGCCATGCTGAGCCTGACACCTCCTCCCAGCTCTTAGGCCCATCCACCTCTGTCCGTATCTTCCTAGGGACCTTTATTCCACCACCAAGGCTTGGGTCCTCTGGGTTCCCCCTTGGTTTTCCCATGTCATCGTCTCATTCAGGCCCTGCCGTCCCTTCTCTTTAATTGCTCCCTTGAAGACCTTCAAGTCCCATGCCCGCTCTTCATCCTGGAAAAGGCCTGTCTCAATCACCTGCAGTCTGGGGGAGCAGAGCTTTCTGAAGAAAGTCATTCAACCAGGCTGGTGGGTCTCACAACCACCCTGCAGGGACTCTAGGCTTTCCCACCCATGATGCTCTTCCTGGACTTCCTCTTTTTTTCCAGAATATTCCAGACCTCTCTCATTCTCCCTTCCTGATACGCTGCTGAGCAAAAGTGCTGACACTAGAAGAGAATGTCCACGGCTTCTTACTGGAGGGTGACCCTCTGACCTGGCTCTGGGACCCCTACGTCTGTCAGCATGCAGCCACTTCACTCTAGTGGCTGCTCCCTCTTCTACCTACGGCGTCCTTTCATGCCCTGCGCAGACAGGCGGCGCGTAGCATCATCTCAAAGCAATGGGACTCTTGCTTCCTAACAAACCTCAAATCACTGTTTCCTTAAAACTGTCCACGTGTTTCTGTATGTGCCGGCTCTGTTTCATCCCACTCTGCTGAATGGACTCCACCCAGGCTTTGGACTCTACTGTCTGCTAATTACTGTTCATCACAGGCATCACTGATTTATTTTTTTGTTCCCAACTCACCACCCGGGATACAAGCAGGGAAGGGCAGAGGGAAGTGGTTACCTGGACTCCTCTTTCCCGTCCCAGAATACCACGGTGTACTCCTGGCCCTGGGATGAGAAGAAGGTGGACTGCTTCCCACAGGGCAGCATGTACATGAAGGTGGCGAAGGTGGGGTCCTTCATCTGGCTCACCACAGACAGGGCCAGTGGGCGCTGTAGGAGAGAGGCCACCCGCTGAGCCCCGTTGTGCCAATTCCACACAGGACCAGCTGGCTCTAGCCAGGATGATGTGGGAAGCGGCCCACTCAGGACTGGACAAGAGGCTGAATTAGTAAGTTTCGGACCCCAGAAACAAGTCCATCACAGCTTCTAGATCATCATGGCAACTTGAGCTCAGCTGCCTGGGAGTGTATGGATACCCAAGCCCAGAAACGTCCACGTTTATAAGAAACTTGTCCTAGACTCTGTCTATTCTCAGTGCATGGAGTAACATTACTGGTAAGAGTTTTAACTGAAACTAGGGGTCTCTTGCAAACAAACAATAAGCTCGCCTTAATGCTATATTACAATGCTGCTTCTCAAGGGCAAACTGTCCCGTTACCTTCCAAAGAGATACTTCTATTTCCTCTGCTTTTGTACAGGGAATTTCCTGCCATAATAGGCTTCACATCAACACTGAGTGGCACTCAAAATGTTTCCAATTTCAGAGCGTGTGGAGTTTGGACTTTTAGATTACGGATATTCAACCACTATGTAACTATCCTCAAATCTGAAAAATCACAAGTTTTGAAATACTGGAAACAGCAGTATTTCAGATAGGAGATGTTAAACATACACTTTGCTTACATGATGATGACATAACGGTTGGGAAGGAAAAGAAAGGTTATTTTTTCCTGAGTGACACACCTACAAAGAGAATGAGACTGGGCCCACAGTGGGTGGCAAATCTCTCTCAAGAAGAGACAAACAGAGAAGTCTGCCCAGTTATTTATAGTGAAAGGTGGGTGAGCAGCCAGATCCATGCTCCAGAGCTGCATGGCCCCCACCACAGGAGCAGAAGGGCCCAGGCCTGCCCCCCCCTGGCCCCCATGTTCCCTGTACCTTCTCAGGCTTTGTGTCCCAGCACTCCATCATGAGCGCCTGAAGCCGATGGAACTGTACTTCCTCTGGCTGCCCCAGGACTGGGCGGATGCCCTTGGACAGCTTCTTGGCAATCTGAAGCTGGTGGTGGCCCAGTGCAGGACGCTGTCCTGACAGCAACTCATATAGCACCATCCCATATGAGAACATATCTACCTAGGCAGAGAAGCAGAGCAAGTCAGGTTCCCCACCTGGGCCCAGCACCTTTAGCAAGCTGGCCCTGAGGAGGAGGAACAGGAAGACACAATTAGATAAGGAAAGCATCTCTATCATCCAACCCACCATCTGACTACCTGTCCTGTCAGTTTGTCCATTTATCCCCCATTTATCCATCTATTCTTCTGAGCATCTGTTTGGTTTGTGTCCATCCATCCATCCATCCATCCATCCCAGTCCACTCATGTTTTCACCTACCCATCCATGTGACCATCTGTTGTTCTGTCCACTTGCACATTAATTCTGCTATACTTTCTCCTTTATATTCACACATACATTCATTTAAAAATTTTTATTTGTTTATTGGGCACACCAGGGTCTCTAACCACTGCAAATTAACTCCAGACACATATGCAACCATATACATCTGGCTTATCTGGGCACTGGAGAATTGAACCTGGGTCCTTCATAGGCAATTAAGTGCCTTAACAGCTAAGCCATCTCTCCAGGCCCACACATGCATTCATTTGACTTCCTATCTTATGCTCCATTTATCTACTACCTGTCCCATTCTTCCACTTAAATATCTATCCATTTATACTCTCATCCATCCCATCCACTATCTATTCAATAATCACACACTCAGAGATTGACAACCATTAGGCACAAATTAAGGGCTCCAAGGATGGCAAGATTCTTGACTTAACAGATTTGACACCAGAGAGACTTTGTATGCAATTCTTAAAGAGAGAAATGTCTCCTAGATTTCAGCCTGTGTGTCTTCTCATTTTAATTGCCATCAAAAGGCCCAGGAAGGGGCTGGAGAGATGGCTTAGTGGTTAAGCACTTGCCTGTGAAGCCTAAGGACCCTGGTTCAAGGCTCTATTCCCCAGGACCCACGTTAGCCAGATGCACATGGGGGCGCATGCGTCTAGAGTTTGTTTACAGAGGATAGAAGCTCTGGCATGCCCATTCTCTCTCTCTCTCTCTCTCCCTCCCTCCTTCTCTCTGTCGCTCTCAAATAAATAAATTAAAAAAAAAAAAAGGCCCAGGAAGGAAAGAGTTATGCAGGCCCCTGTAAAAGTTGAGAAATAACTTTCATAGGAGAATGGCTGAGATAAATTTGGCAGGTTTTAATGTGGTTGTTCCTATTACAATATTAGCTTTCAGGTGACACCTTGTCTGGGTGACCTACTACTAAGAACTTCTGTTATTCTGATTTGCTTTTGTGACAGATTCTGCTTTAATCCACACATGCTTAGGTCATTCTCAAAGCCATTAGTCCATGACTCACCTGTGGACACCCCAATAAACCACAGGTAAGAGGGCAGATGTTGGATGAACCTGGCACAACAGGCAACCTGTGCATTATAAGATGATTTCAAGTTGCCTGGGTGCCTGCATCTACCAAGCAGCTATCAGGGTGAAGATAAGTGCTTAGCTGCTGTGAGCCAAGGCTGGCTGTGTAGTTGGCTGGGAGGCCACACTTGTCCTGCCAGAACTTTCTTCTGGTTTGGCAATTAATTTGGCCAGTGCCTTGTGGTTAACACCTATGGGCTAGGAGCTTTTTACCATCTTTATTTGGTTTGCTTCTCAAGGGCACCTTGCAAGCCTGGTCCTCTGTTCCCATTTTGTATATCAAATGTCATAGCTGGGATCCAAATCTGGACCATTTCTGTCTTGAGCTCTTTGTCCATTGCTTATACAAGCTTCTACAATGCTGTGAACCAAAGTTTAAGAATTTGGAAGCCAAAGAGTAATAAGATTTATCTTAGGCAGGCAGACACAGGTCCCAAAGCCCTTCTGGTTAGAACCAGAACCTCTGTTACTGAATATGGAAGAGAGAGAGAAAAAAAAGAAGATAAGGAGGAGGAGGAAGAAGAGGAGGAAGAGAGAGGTGAGGAGCTGAGAAAAGAGAGAGAAGTGCCTGGGGAGGCTGAGCGCCACATGCTGTTAGCTTTAGACAGGACCTGGGCTCCTGCTTTGCATGGTTGGGCTTGGGGATGGCAGTGGGCCAGGCAGGTACCTTCTCATCATACACAATGCGAGGCCTGATCTCCGGAGCCTGGTAGCCGGGGGTGCCCTCCACGCCCAGGGCACCCTCATGAAATGACTGCCGTGAGATGCCGTAGTCCGAGAGCTTGATGTTGATGTGCTCCTTCACGTCCAGGGACCACACCAGGATGTTGTCTGACTTCAGGTCACAGAAGATGATGCTCTTCTTGTGCAGGTAGGCCAGGCCCGAGGCAATCTGGTAGGCTACCTTCTGGGTAAGCATGTGTCCCAGGGGCATAAAGGAAGAATCTTGCAGAGAAAATAGCAGCAATGAATTTATCAAAACTTCAATTTAGATTGAACCAAATGAACATTCTAGTACCAATCTTTTATTCTTCCCTCTATCTTCTCTTGCTGTAGTTTGATCTGGTATGTTCCTGAAAACTCCATATGTTCAAAAGTTGTGTGGCTTGTCGCAAAGCTTGATGGCCTAGGTTCAATTCCCCAATACCCATGTAAAGCTAGATGCACAAAGTAGTGCATGCATCTGAAGTTTGTTTACATTGGTAAGAGGTCTTGGTAGACCCATTCTCCTCCCTTCTCCCTCTCTCTCATTCTCTCCTTGCAAATAAATAAAAATATTTTTGAAAAAAAGAGTTGGCCTGCATGTGATACTGTTAAGAAGTGATGGGACCTTTAAGGGATGAAGATTACTGGAAGGAAGTTAAGTTATTGGGCACCGGCCTCTGAAGGTGCATTGGGACCACAGCCCCTTCTTCACTCTCCTTTTACCTCATGGACGCCATAACATGAATTGTCTTTTCTGTCCCATGTTCCTGACATCAGGCACTATGTCATCCAAGTCCCAAAGAACAGGGCTAACTTACTGAAGTCTCTGAAACCAAAAGCCAAGATAAATCTTTTCTTCTTACAAATGGCTTATCTCAGCTAATGTTACAGTGGTAGAAAGCTGGCTATCCCATCCCCCAATATTTTATATTCTATGGACACATTCTCACTATTTTTCATGCTAGGTGCCAGAAGGGACAGAAAATGACTTTCTTAATGAAGCAGAATTTAGAATAGAAATGTTTATCACTAGAGTACCTTCCATGGTAGGTTATGCCTGGAATCACTGTTGTTTTTACTAAAGGACTCAAGTGTATTTCCTCCTAAGTAAAGGCTACTCTGCTGTCAAAGAGTGAGCTACGGGTATGAGAACTTTGTCAAAAAATTTCCTTTTACCGTGCGTGGTGGTGCATGCCTTTAGTTCCAGCACTCGAGAGGCAGAGGTAGGAGGATTGCCGTGAGTTCAAGGCCACCCTGAGACTACATTGTGAATTCCAGGTCAACCTGGACTAGAGTGAGACTCTACCTCAAAAAACAAACAAACAAAAAATTTTCCTTTTAATGGTTCTTTTTTTAATTTTTTTTTAATTTTTATTTTTTTTACTCTGCCTGTGACAGCAACTTAGAGCTTAGTTATCCATTTCTCCAGGTCAGTTATCTTTAAGTTTCTTTGAAGAATAAGATCGGGTGCAGCCAATCCCAGGGTCTGTTTGAACAACAGAGCCCAGTGTAGAACAGCAGAGGCGGGACTTAGTAATGTGGCTGGTGGGCCTAATGCTACCACTTGGGCCCACTGGGGCTGCCGTATCTGGGCCTCTGTATGTCTCAGTGGTGACTATTATCCTGTCTTACAGGCAAGTAAATGAAGCACAGACCTAGGACCTCGAAAATCTGGTTCTAACTGAGTGTCAAGCATGAGCTCTCATACTACCATCCCACGTTCCGAGCTGGTGAGACTCCTTGTATGGGGCTGGGCATACACTCCCTGGACTTGCTGAGGCCACATGCAGCTTCTCTCTCTCTCTGTGGTATGCAGCCTCATGCATATGTGTGCACAATGTGGAGGCCAGAGAACAACCTGAGCTGTTATCATCAGGAATGCCATCCACATCCTTTATGATGAGATCTCTCATTGGACTGGCACTCATCAGTTGGGCTACACTGGCTAGCCAGTGAGATCCAGGGATCCTCTTGCCTCTACCTCCCCAGTTGTGGGATTACAGGGGTGTACTCTCCTGCCTGGTATGTTAATGTGGGTACTAGGCATGTGTCCTACCCCTGGGGCTGCTGGCCTCCCAGGAGCAGAGTGCATGCGGGGTCTCTGAGTATACCTTTGGCATTCTCAGACAGCACAGTGTTGAGGCTGCTCAGTGGGGCGAGTTCCAGGGCGAAGCACAGTGGGTGGATGCTGATGCCAATAAGTGACACAATGCAAGGGTGCTGCAGGGCATGGAGCATGCTGGCTTCCTGCCGGAACTCTGAGAAGTTCTTCATGGCGTCCATGGCCCGCAGATGCCTCAGCATCGTGTCTGCAGGAGAGAATACAGTTGTCAGCTGCCCGGGGGCTGCAGGGCCTAGGCCGCTCTGCTGGACTCTGGACTAATTAGACCCAGGTCTAGACTGTGTAGACTGCCTTATGAGACCACGTGACATAGAAGGCCTTGCCTCACAGGTGAGAAAGAACTTATATTTTAAAGCATCCATTGTATGAGGGGCTGTGATATGAATGCCCATCATTTGGCTCTAAAGGGTGGTCTTGTGGGCTGATACTGAGCAGGATAGAGAGGCAGAGAAAATGAAAACCGGAGTTGGGATAGAAAGACAAGGATCCACTGGTGCAACAGTGGCATGACTGTTATGGTGGTACCAACTGCTCTCTGATTGGATTTCAGGTCTACTCCATGGGAGGGAATTTGTGCCTGGTACTGAAGAAATAATCAAAAGCCTATGGCTGAAGAGGTCATAAGCCTTATGAGGGAAACTACTGCTGTTGTTTGGCTAGAGATATATGTTGTACATCTCACATTGCCCTCTAAATATTAAATTTTTTTTTGTTTTATGTTTATTTATTTACTTGAAAGTGACAAACAGAGGAAGAGGCAGAGAGAGAGAGAGAGAGTGAGAGAGAATGGGCATGCCAGGGCCTCCAGCCACTGCAAACGAACTCTAGACGTATGTGCCCCCTTGTGCATCTGGCTAATGTGGGTCCTGGGGAATCGAGCCTCGAACCAGGGTCCTTAGGCTTCACAGGCAAGCGCTTAACTGCTAAGCCAACTCTCCAGCCCCACCTTTAAATATTCTTATTTGTGCCCATTGATAAGTACTGCTCTCCTTTGGTTAGAGAAACTTCTTTTTGCAAGTTGCTGGTAACTACTGGGGACACTCAAAATTCTTACAAGTGCCGGGAATAAATGACTTTGACATGCTCATCACTAAATGAGACATCAATATCACCCCCTGTCAGGCTCAGAGAGCACTGCAGAAGAGAGGGCAGAAAGAATGGAAGAGCTGGAGGATGGGGAGGAGTGCTGTGGAATGCTGTCTTCTGAACATGACATTGCCGCTGCATTTAAGACCTCACAGTGACCACTGTTACTGCACAATCTTGGCCCATCAACATTCTATCATGGATGGTAGAAGAGATCAGAAAAGAAACATCAAAGTAAATGAGGAAAAAGTTTGGAAGAAGGGATTTTGTGGAAGGGGATGAGGAGTAGGGATATGAAAAGGCAACAAGAGAGGAAAAAATGAAGAAAACAAGACAAAGAAAATAGAGGCGACACAGAAAGAGAATGAAGACGCTCACTCTGGACCATGGTTACATTTCCTGATGAGCATCAATAACTTCAGTACAACTGACCAAATCAAGATTCCCTATTCAATTTTCCCCTTTCCAAGAGAAACCTCAAACAAGAGAGACAGAAACAACAAATGGGCTATATTTACTTTCAGGGCAAGAATGCATATGACCTTTCAGTTTGACTGTATTAGCACTTCTCTTATCCCAAAACATGTCATAAAAACACTTTTGTGGGCCTACACCTATCATACTATCAAAAAAGTAAGTCGTATCTCAATTCTCTGGGTGCTAACTTACTCTCCGTTGGAGAATCTGCTTCTCTTTTCCAGATAGATCCAGATCCTGAGAAGAGAGCTGCCCCAACATACCTCAAAAGGGGCCCAACTGAAACTAACGACAACTAGCAAAACAAGCAAGGGTGATGTTTACCTGTGAACCAGATACCAGCACAAAGGGGAAGGAGATCAATGCAGAGAAAAACCAACTCCTACCAAAGCAGAGAGCCAGAGCCTCAGAGGCCCCCAACACCTCAGCACTGAAGCAGACCAAAAATGAACCCAATATGGCTCAGGGAAATTTTGCAGAAGAGGGGGCAGAAAGAATGTCAGAGTCACATGATGGGTCATGATTTGCAGAGACATTTATCATACCAATAACAATGCACGACCCATTTTCATCGACAAGGAGGGTCCAATGGGAGGGGATAGATCACAGATGAGCCTAAAGAATGGTACCAAACTGCCTGTATTTACTGAAAAGAAAACTAATAAATTAAATTAAAAAAAAACACTTTTGTGTATGTACAGAGTATATGTGGTGTGGTATATTGTGTGCGGAGTGTGTGTGTGTGTGTGTGTGTGTGTGTGTGTGTATGTATTTGTGCTCACGCACATGTGCTGGTTGCCTTCAGTATTGCTCATCTGCATTCTTTCTTGAGATGGAGATCTCTCCATTGACCCAGGGCTGCTGTTTTTCGGTCAGTGAGGACCAATGACTCTCTGGTTTCTACTCACCCCCAGTGGACTGGGGTTACAGATGTGCGTGGCCACACCCAGCTCTTTATGTGGGTCCTGGGGAGTAGAACGTGGGTGGTTTCAGGCCCTCCCAGGCCGTGCTTAAGCTGCAAGGCCTCTAAACTGCTGAATTATCTCCCCAGCTCAGCAAATTATTTTAAGATAAGAAATAAATAAGTAGGTCTGGACGGATGGCTTAGCAGTTAAGGAGTTTGTCTGCACAGCCAAAGGACCCAGGTTTGATTTCCCAGGACCCATGTTAGCTAGATACACAAGGGGGCACACACGTCTGGAGTTCATTTGCAACAGCTGGAGGCCTGGCATGCCCATTCTCTCTCTCTCTTCCTCTGTCAAATAATTAAATAAATAAGTATTAAACAAATAAATAAGTAAACCAGCGTACTTTTTGTTAAATAAGTAAACCAGCATACTTTTTGTACTTGATTATTAAACCTTGATTAATGTTTGAATCCTAATTCTTTGAGGGATGTAATGTTAAAAGCCACAGAATTGTATATAGTTATTGTTAGGCACTTAAGGGATGACTTCTGAGAAGTCCATGTCCATGTCCTGGTTGTACACTATTATCTTTTCTTAAGGGCATCTTTATTTCTCTCTAAAGGCCTACGCTTAAATCTAAAGCATGTACTCTCTTTACTTAATAAACTTGCTAACTGATTCCCCTGGGTTCATCCTGAAGTCTCTGTGATCTAGTCAAGGACATAGCTGTAACAAAGGGGAGGTTCTCAGGCTACTCGGGGCAGGTATGCGCTGTGTCTCCCTGCTGCCCCTGGTCATGCCAAATCCTCTTTCTTTTTTTTTTTTTTGGTCATTTTTTATTTATTTATTTGAGAGCGATAGACACAGAGAGAAAGACAGATAGAGGGAGAGAGAGAGAATGGGCGCGCCAGGGCTTCCAGCCTCTGCAAACGAACTCCAGACGCGTGTGCCCCCTTGTGCATCTGGCTAACGTGGGATCTGGGGAACTGAGCCTCGAACCAGGGTCCTTAGGCTTCACAGGCAAGCGCTTAACCGCTAAGCCATCTCTCCAGCCCCAAATCCTCTTTCTTACCAAGACCTAATACGACCTGTCACTTCTGGCAGTTGTTTTGCCTACCTGGTTCCCTCACCGGAGGCCTGCCTCATGCTCTCACCTCATCACCCAAGTAGGACTCCCACAGGTCTCACCCCACCTCACTGCCGTTCACCTGCATCTACCAATTGTGCCTTATTCCTTCTGCAGCCCCCATGTCTTGTTCAAAGCCAAGCTCAGGAGAGATCTAGAATGTAGTATGGTCCCTTCCCCTCCACGCTCAGGGATGCTGAGGGTCTGGTCACTGCTGGTCTCCATATTCTTTCCCAAGTAGCTAGGACGACTAAGGTGGAGACCACCACCACTCTTAGCCAGTGAGAAAAGTGTCCATAGCCACTGGCTTGTGACATTCACGTCAAAGATTTTTTTTTTCTAGCCATACTGAGAGAGAGGGAGAAAGGCAAATAAAGGGCATGGGCACACCTGGGCATCCAGCCACTGCAAACGAACTCCAGATACATGCACTCCCTTGTGTATCTGGCTTATGTGGGCACTGGGGAATGGAATCTGGGTCCTTAGGCTTCACAGGCAAGCACCTTAACCGCTAAGCAACCTGTCCAGCCCTGTTTTTGTTTTGTTTTTTAATTGACAGCTTTCATAATATACATAATGTATTTTGGTCATAATTCCCTACCATTGCTTTCTTTTATTCCCCCTCCCAACCCTCTTCTACTGAGCCCCTCATTCTTTCCAACTTCATTAAGAATTTACTTTTTATTGTGGGGGTGAGACAAGATCCAAATCTCCATCTCATTTAGAGAATTCAACATCTTTCCCTTCCGACCTTTGATGTCACCTCTGTTCTGTGCCAACTTCCTGAATCCACAGGTTGGCTCTGTCCCCAAGGCCAGCTTACACTTGCCTGGGAAGAAAAGTGCCTTAGGCCATGTAGACATGACATTGAGGGCTGTCTTATTCACTTGTCTTTCATTGTACAATTTCTCAGCTCCAAGACTTTTCTCACTGCATATATATGTACCTGATAGCTAAGTTATGCGTGCTGTGCCCTATGGATTCAGATGAGGAGTAATGTCCTGTGGTTTTCATTGCTGCTCTGGAAGACATCTTCTAACAGTCATTGCTATGTGTGGGAACACTGTTCAGTTCTGAAATTCTGCTCACATCTAGCAATCTCAGGAAACTTATTGGCTGAGGTTTGTTCACCAATATGAGACTGGAAACTGAAATTCTTTTCAAATAATTTTGAACTTGTTTCTTCCTTTCTTTATACTTTCTAGGATTGTGATTTCTCTACCAAGAGTAAAACCTGGCTTTATAATCACCTGGGCAAGGGGCAGTGAGAAACACAGTATTCCACAGTGAGGGGCAGAGAGAAACACAGTGCTCTGCAGTGAGGGGCAGCGAGGAATGCGGCACTCCACAGTGAGAAATGCAGTACTCCTCAGTGAGGGACAATGAGAAATGCAGTCTCTGCAGTGAGGGCAGTGAGAAATGCAGCACTCCACAGTGAGGTGCAGTGAGAAATGCAGTGTTCTCTGGTTGGAGTGAGGAGGTCGCTCAGTACCTACATGAGCTGACCACCGTATGGTGTTACGGTTTGAATGTGCCTCTGACAGTTCACACCTTGGAAACATCGTTCCCAGTGTAGCAGTGTTGGGAAGAGGGGGGTCAAATAAATGAGAGGTGATTAGATCATGAGGGCTGTGTCCTTGGGGTAGACTGATGCGGTGATCTCAGGAATTGGTTAGTTAGCCCTGGAGTGGGCTTGTTATGAAGGCAAGTTTGGCCCCCTTCTTGGTCTCTGACTCCCACGCTCTCACTCTTCCGCCTTCTGCCTTGGCTTGATGCAGTGTGAGGGCCTTCTTCAGGGACCAGATCTGTGCTCTTGGACCTACAAGGCTCCTGAAGCACAAACCATATTCATTTTTATTGTTCAGCAATTACCCAGCATGTGCTATCGTGTGGCACCTGGGGGACGAGTCCCTCACAGTGGAGGGTATTCCCTATCCACGTATGACATGGGGCTCTATGCGTATCACCTCTTGGGTGGACACAGTGCTTTGCTTTGTGAGGGTGGACTGTAGGGGAGGAACATCTTCAAATATCCATCTGAATGTCTGGCTTCCCGCTAGCATGAGAGATGGCTCAGGAGGAGAGGGTTCTGCCTATGTCAGATGGCCTGCCCGTCCTGTGTCAGAGCAGATGGAAGCAGCAAGGATGGTGCTGAAAGCAGGTACTCATGTCTCCACAGGCAGGACATCTCTGAGGGCAACTTCTACCTGTGTGATCCACCAGTCTTTCTAGTTTGCTGGCTCCCTCCCTCCCCCACCAACCCGAGAGGCCCAAACCAGAGCTCTCCAAGGCCCACATTGGCCCTGCCGACCCTCCTCACCCCCTTCCCCGTGTGGAAGAGTGGCATGCACTTTGGACAGGGGGTGCATACATCTGCAAAACACTAACAGTGGTGGACCAGGTCTCTTTTACCTGCTGGGGCATTAGCAAAATTCTTGAATTTTTTGATCTGGAATCTCTTCACAGCCACGGGCTGGCCCTGGTACCTGGCCCGATAGATGACGGTGCCACTGCCGCCTTGGCCCAGGATGCTGCTCTCGTCTTCGCTATGCTCCAGCCTGCTGTTGTCCAGGAAGAGCCTGCAGCACACACAGCTTAGGGATCAGCAGCCCTTGGGACCCATCCTTGGACAGGGTTGGGGTGGGTCCAGGGCTGGGTCACTTGTTCCCCCTGGGAGAGTTCACAGTGCGGTTGGACCGATCTGGGCTAACCCTGGCCCTGCCACATACCGTGGGTAAACCTGAGCAGCCTATACAGTCTCCATAGATAGAAATCGCCCAGGAGGGGCTGATGGTGTCTGGCTGCAGGGAGGGGTGTGGGAAGTCTCTGAGCTCAGGACAAAGATTCCTTCCTATGTTTCACTCTGAAGATTTTGTGCTTTGATAGATAACTAGATCTCTAGATTAACTGTACTTATTTACTGCTAGCTTAGTCATTTCTCTATTTTAAAACTATTTGTTTATTTATTTGAGAGAGAGAAGCAGACAGAGTGTGGGTATGGGCACACCAAGTCCTCCTACCACTGCAAATGAACTCCAAATGCACTTTATGCATCTCGCTTTATTTGGGTTCTGGGGAATCAAACCCAGGCTACAAGGCTTTACAAACAAGCGTCTCTAACCACCAAGCCATCTCTCCAGCTCTCATTTCTCTATTGTTTATTATGCAGACTATACCCTCTGTCACAGAGCTGCTGATCTGCAGGAAAGTGTCCTTACAACCTGGGACTGGGATTTCACCCAAGGCCTGGGTCCTGGGAGGGAGCATGGGAGCCTACCTGGCTGGGAAATCTGTCATGAACAGCTCTGGGACCAGTTCCTGCAGTGGTACCAGAAGGTCTGGGTGTCTGGGACAGGAGATGAAGTCCCGCTCAATGGCTGTCAGCACACAGTCTTCCATGTCAAAGTACTGTACACCCTCTGACTTCTCACTTGGATCTGTGTCCTGGGCCCAGGATGTCTCACACACTGGACAGGGCACGTACTGCTCCATAAGTGGGGTCCCATCGCTTTCTGTGGCTGTCAGGGCTACATGGGAGTAAAAGAGGAGACAGCCCATGGAAGTGGCTGTAGATAGGTCCCCCGAAACTCTGGGCCAGGTGAGCTTTTACAGGAGGGAGTCTGTCTGCCACTAACTGGATCCCAGGGAAATTCAGTGCCTTGCTCGGTACCTTATTGTCTTGTTTTTGAAGCAAGGTTTTTGCTATTTATAGTCAAGACTTCAAATTCAGGATCCTTTGGCTTCAGCTGGGAATACAGTATACACAACATTTGGCTCCCAGAGACTTTTTGGACAGTGCAATTGTTGATCCCAAAGGATTTCCTGGGGAAAGACTGCCTGGAAGGCTAGACCCTGAGCAAGGGCTTTGCAGCACTGGGCAGGTTAGTGGAGGAGGAGCAAGATGAGAGGAGAGTGGGGACTCCATGTGCATGGCCAGAACTGAATCTGAGCTATACTCCGCCATCCCAATAACAACTACAGCAAATTAGAAACACAAGGCTGAGATGTTTTGGGGGCACCAAATGCAGGGGATAATGAGTACAGATGATCATAGGGAAGCCAGTTATCTCACATGGGTTCCCCTCTCAGGAGACATAACTTTTCTTTGTGCCTGTAATTAAGAAACAACTTCTGCCAGGCGTGGTGGCGCACACCTTTAATCCCAGCACTCGGGAGGCAGAGGTAGGAGAATCACCGTGAGTTCAAGGCCACCCTGAGACTACAGAGTTAGTTTCAGGTCAGCCTGGACCAGAGTGAGACCCTACCTCAAAAAACCAAAAAAAAAAAAAAAAAAAAAAAAAAAAAAGAAACAACTTCTGAGGTATGGCAGGGCCACCAGTCTGCTTTGTGCAAGAGAGGAGGTGGCTGCCTCGGACTGCCCACCTAGCAACACCTGGCATCCACACAATCCTGCTTGGGAGGACCTCTAGGCCACCAGCTTGTGGTGCTGGTTCCAGGGTGCCTGTCTCAGGGACTTGGTTGAGACCTTTCTGTCTCAAGTGACTGCCTACTGTGCTCACCAGTGACATCCCCCAGCACCTTCTTGGGGGGGGGGTACTGACTGGTAGCGAGTTTCAAAGTATCCGCAGGGCTGATATGGACCTAGAAGACCCTCGGAAGGCTACAATCTCACAGACTTCCATGACTCAAACTAGATAGCTTTCTCAGAGAGCCCCTTCGAGGCCACTTGTCCTTGTTGGTCATCCTTCCAACCAGCATGCTCAGACCCCCTGAAGTAAGGCAGATCCCAGTGTCCTGAATGTGCATCCAGTGGCATCAAACACTTTCTCGACACCCTTACGAGGTATAGGATCTAGGTCAGGGGAGTGGGCCAGGTGGTCAAGAAGACAGCCCTAATAGGTAAGGGATCCCAATGCTGCTCATGCCGAGAGCTCACCTGGCGGGCAGCCTCCTCCCCACAGCTACTTCCTGCAGCTTGCCCTGTTTCAACCCCAGTAGCAAAACACAGAGGACCCCAATAGCTTCATTTCAAAAAGTATTTTCTTTGGATGAATTGTCAACAAGGAAACAGACCCAAGGGTTCGAGAAGGGCTGCATGGCACCACCAGGATGGGTAGGGCCATACAAGGACAGAGGACAGGCACCTTAGCAGCTGTGTCTCTCTTCCCCTGCGCCAGGGCCAAACTCCATCTACGAGTCCTCTTAATTCCTGCCCTATTGTCTTTACTGCACACAGGACATCTGTGGGACTCACACTGAACATGTCTTTAGGCCATGGGTGGGACTACCAGTTCTTCCTCTTCCCACATTCTGAGGACAGTCAGAAGGCCCAGTCTTGACCCGTTCCCTGTCTCAGCCCAGACATGGACTCCCAGAGGGTCTAGAACTATCTAAGCAAAGAGATGAATCCTAGTGGGATTTTTGCTCCCCCAAAGAAGTAGCCACACCTTGATTTATGAACCCATAATAAGCACGATCAAAGGCTTTGTTCCAGAACATTCTCTCACCAGGAAACCACTGGTCAATCAGGGAGTTGACATGGTCTGTGATAAACGCCATTGCTGAGAAGTCCCTGACTTCAGATTGGCAGATGATTTTAATCCCTCCGCTTTTTTTCTTTTTCCAATTCACATCCGAGGATTCCACACTGCAACCCAGAAATGAAGAGGAACCCATTGTCATCCTGCCAAGGGCCTGGGGTGATCTTGCCGCATCCAGGGACTGCATGCCCTACAGGATATCGGCGTGACACCTCTGTTTATATGCTTATGTTTGCAGACCTGTATTATCCTTGTCTCCCATCCACCATAGCCCCCAAGTAGGGTGAACTCAAATCCTGGACTGTGGCTGCACACCCGACCCTCTGCCCATCCTGCAGGAGTTGAGGAAGGGTGAGAGAGCACATGAGGAACTTCAGGACATTCATAAGGAGGGTCTCCATTTCTAGCAAGCTACCATGATAAGCCTGTCTCGGGATCAGAGTTCTGTACCCTGAATGGAAGGGACACTGTATAGGTGCTGTTACAGGGCCATTGCCATGGCATTATGCTGACCACACAAGTGGACTTCCAGATGCTCCTACCTGAGGTAGCCCCCATCAAAAGTGACCAGTAGCCCTTCTTGCCAATAGATGGTCTGATTTCTTTTCACTCTGAACGTGCTACAGCGATTTCTCTGGTTTCCTGTAAAACTGTAAATGGTGACTTTCCTGTTTCTGCTTTTAGTATTCTTCTTGTTTTCAAAAAGCTGAAAGACAGAGAGAAAAGACCCTACTTAAGCATTCTGAGCTCCACTCTGGCCCTTCTCAGAGCTTTGAGGAGGCCGGGCTGGCCCCATCTTGATAAATCACTGCAGACTTTCCCACCAGGCCTCCCACCCCCGCTGCTCATCCCTGCTGCCAAATGAACTGCTGCACAATCTGGAAGGGTCTCCAGGGTACCCTGGGAACAGATTCTCCAAGCGATCGTAAATAGGCTGTTCTTCTGAAAAATCCATTCCAGCCTGACTTCACCAGTGAAAATGTATGTTAGAGAAGGTGGACAAGAAAGGAAACACAAGTGATAAAACAAATGAAAACAAACAACAATAATAAACAACAACCAACTTAACACCCAGCAGGCAGAACATTAAGATTCTGAAAGCTATGATTTAAGTTCGAGGTATCCTAAGAATGCATATTAAGTTCCAGGTCAGCCTGGGCTAGTGTGAAACCCTACCTCGGAAAACAAAACAAAACAAAACAAAACAAAACAAAACAAAACAAAACAAAACAAAACAAAACAAAACAAAACAAAACCCAACTCATGTACTCACTTGAGCCAGGCATGGTGACGAACACCTTTAATCCCAGCACTCAGGAGGCAGAGGTAGGAGCCACTCTGAGGCTATACAGTGAAGTCCAGGTCAACCTTGGCTAGAGTGAGACCCTACCTCAAAACCCCCACCCCCCATAAAAAGACAACTCACTTCAAAGCTGGAGAGATGGCTCAGCGGTTAAGGTGCTTGCCTACGAAGCCCAAGGATCCAGGCTCAATCCCCCAGAACCCATATAAGCCAGATGGCACATGCATCTGGAGTTCGTTTTCAGTGGCTAGAGGCCCTGGTGTGCCCATCCTCTCTCTCTCTCTCTTTAATAAATAGATAAAAATTGCCAGGCATGGTGGCTGAGGCCTTGAAAAACAAACTCACTTGAGGTTAATTTTTTGGTGGGTGTGTGAACGGATGCACGTGTGCCATGGCACTTCTGTGTGGAGGTCAGAGGACAAGTTCGGGTGTCGGCGCTGCCTTCAGTCTCGTCCGAGGCTCTTTCATTGTTCTCACCACTCTGTTCACACAGCTAGCCCACGGGGCTCCACTTCCCACCTCACGAGAGGCTTGCTGGGATTACACACGCCTTCTTTTTTTTTTTTTCTTTTGTCTTTAAAAATATTTTATTTATTTGCAAGCATAGAAAAACAGAGAACGTGATTGTGGGTGTGCCAGGGACTTCAGCCACTGAAAACGAACTCCAGTTGCATGCATCACTTTGTGCATCTGGCTTTGAACACACACCTTCTATAGTGTCTAGTTTAACGTGGGTTTTGACTCATCTCCCCAGACCAAAATTTATTTTTTTAAAGCTATGAAGTATAGTAACTTCTTACACTATTCCCTTCCATTAGACATTTACGTTGGGTCCAATTTTGCTTTCTCAAATACATGGTGACGAGTATGGAAGACGCACAAAGATTTCTCTGGTTTCAGATAATTCCTTCCGTTCTGACATTCAACAGTCAGATTATTGGTCAAAGAGCCTGAAGGCTCTGGATGTGTAGTGATGACGTGGGTTTGGAATGGGGAGACTATCAGATATTGTCACGACCCACAGGACTGGCTGTACTATGCTTAGTTCTTGGTTGATCTGACAGATGAAAAGCGGCTTCCCTCGCTGCGGGAATCTGCGTGCCTTTGACGAGTGGTGAGCTGAATGCTCACCTCCTCCATCCTTCCTCGGAATTTCTACAGGGCTTCTTTCTGAATTTTGACTGTTCCAGTAGGGATGATGCCAGGGAAGGGAGGGACCTGCCTCTGTGCCTAGCTGCCCTCTCCCCTTGTGAGCTCAGCCTCCCACGATGCTGGGGCTAAGTGGCCTCCCACTTAGAACACAGCAGGGCACAGAGTTCAAAGGGAGGACAGAGGGACAGATGGACCCCTAGGAAAGCTAGCGTCACACCCACTCTTTCAGCTAGTAGGACCCTGGTGCCATTGTAAACAAATCTCCTCTCTTACTAACACAGGTCTTGACAGTTCTGATTGATTTTCAAGCTCTTGTCTTTGTTTCTCTTCCCATTTCAATAAAATAGGAAGATCAGAGAAAGCTTTATTGGGCCAAGAAATTTTAATTCAATGAGGGTGTTATAATTAGAATGTAGCAAAAACTCAAACATATCAATGTCAAAAGAATTCAACTGTCAAGGTACATGCCAGGGGTTCACAAACAAGACTGTTGTAATTGACAAATAGCTGGCTGCTATCCTGGAGTTTCTGAGGATAAGGGGTGGGGCTTGAACATTTGCATTCCTCACAAGATCTCTACTGATCTGGGAACCCCACTTTGAGAACCACCACTGTAGGCAAATATTACTTCCATGTTGTTGTATTGTGTGAAGTGTTGACTGAGAGTGAGGCCACCTTGGTATAACTTCAGCTGCGCCCAGAGGGCATAATCCTTTTATTGGCTCTTCACTGACAGCAGAGCAAGGTAATCATTCCCCAGTCATGGTTCTAAGCTCAGCTGCAGGGTGGAATCATCTGAGAGCTTTGAAAGAGACTGAGGCAAGCTGGGCATGCTGGTGTATATCCGTAAGCCAAGCACTTGGGAGGCTGAGGTGAGAAAACTGTTACAAGTTCAAGAGCATTTACAGAGCGAGACACTGTCTTAAAACAAAACGGGC
Organism: Jaculus jaculus; assembly: GCF_020740685.1. Classification (NCBI taxonomy): domain Eukaryota; kingdom Metazoa; phylum Chordata; class Mammalia; order Rodentia; family Dipodidae; genus Jaculus; species Jaculus jaculus. Next base: position 134,633,425 of record NC_059104.1, read on the forward strand.
TGGGGAAATGGGCCAGTGTTTAAAGGCACTTGCATGCAAAGCCTGAGTTCCTTTATGTAGCACCATGTACAGCCAGAAGCAAAGTGGTATATAAGTCTGTAGTTTCAATGCCTATGGCAATGGGAGGTAGAGTCAAGAGATTCTGGAAGTTTGTGGGCCAGCTAGACTGACACACACACGTAGCAGCATAAGCCAAGGAGATCCTGTCTCAGCAAAGTGAAAAGAGAGTACAAGTACCTCCAGGCTGTCCTTAGATCTTCAAGTGTGTATGGTGGAATAAAAAAAAAAAAAAAAGCTGGTCTGGAGGTGTGGCTTAGCTGTAAGGCACTTGCCTGCAAATCCTAAGGACCTAGGTTCGATTCCCCAGGGCCCATGTAAGCCAGATGCATAAGGTGGCACATGCATCTGGAGTTCATTTGCAGTGACTGGAGGCCCTGGCATGCCCATTCCCTCTCTGTCTGCATCTTTTTCCTTCTCTCTCTCTCCCTCTCTCTTTCTCCCTCTCTCTCACATAAATACAATAGAACAAATACTGATGCATGGGTAGTCACATTCAAGATTTTGCTTTCAGTGGTCTGTGTCTGTTAGGCTCTCCTAGATGAATCTAGTATAAGGCCAGGGAAGCAAGGCCATGCTCTGGGGAATAATTAGAAAGGCCAATTCTTTTTATTTATTTATTTTTTTTAATTTTTAATTTGAGAGAAAAAGAGAATTGGCATGCCAGGGCCTCAGCCACTGCAATCAAACTCCAGATGCTTGTGCCACCTTGTGGGCATGTGTGACCTTGCACTTGCCTCACCTTTGTGTATCTGGCTTATGTGGGATCCGGAGAGTAGAACATGGGTCCTTCGGCTTAGCAGGCAAGTGCCTTAAGTGCTAAACCATCTCTCCAGCCTTACAGAGGTCACTTCTTGGCCCAGTGCACACCTACTGTGCCTGAGCTGTGGGAGGTGGGGAGCGTGTGTGTGTGTGTGTGTGGGGGGGGGTGATCAACAAGTCCGCTGGTAGATAAAGCTCTTCAGGTAATCAGGGGGCAGCTAATATTTGGAAGCAGACCTCTAGCAGGGCGCACACTGACTCAGCCAGGCGGGTGCTGACTTGGTCAATGGGTCGGGGCTAGGTTTGCCTGTCAGCACTGTGTTCTGGCATCACCGGGGGAAAGTGGTCTTCTAGCACAGTGGAGCCCACCCACCCTCAAGGGTGTACCTATAGGATCCCCTCATGCCTCCCCTTTCCAGAAACCATGCTACCTGCAGGTCCATCTCGGCCAAGCTGATCAGCATCCGCGCGATGAACCTTTGCCAGAAGCCAACAGGCACGAAGCTCATCTTAAACACCCGCTGGATGGTGTCAGCCATCGGGTGCCGCATGCTGTGCGTGTCCAGCCCAGGTTTGGATGGAAGGAGGTGTGGCAGGAGGTAGCTGAAACATATCAAGGCGACACGTCACTAGCAGGACCTGAGCTCTGCTGCAAGGCCCTGGTTCTTGAAGCCAACCTGTGTGTGGAGCCCCCCTCCACCGACAGGGCTCAGGCTGTTGGGCACCCTTACAGGGTTCTGGGAAATGTAGTTATAGAAAGAGAAGGTGGCTCATATGCTGAGATTGAATGCTTCAAGGGAACACAAAGGTGGGCAAAGTGAGGATGTTTATCAAGACAGACTATAATGATGCAAAGGTGAAGACTTCACTGGTCATAAAAATGCCAGACACAGCAAATTGGCATTGCCTCTCAGCTAACTGGGTTGTGGTTGAGAAATCACTTAACGTTAGCTTTGGTTGGTGAAGGAAAAACAAATACAGCTGCAGAGTTCTAAGGACAATGCAGAGATTGGGGTCAGAGTAACTTTTTTTTTTTGGTTTTTGAAGCTGTTTATTGTTCTTGGCCAATTAAGACAACACAATTGCCTTAGAAGTCCAGAAGGCGGTGGCTTTGTGCAGAAAGGGTGGCGTTTTATGAGAACACTTGTGGTCATGGTCATCGTAAAAATGTTGCGTCACTGTGTGATCGAGGTGTTCTTGTCTGTTGTCTTTTAAAACAACTGAAAGCTGGGCAGCCCTTCCAAGAGTGTGTCTGGAAACTATTTTCTGCAGGCGCTGAAGGGGCAGAAACAGGGTGGCCATAAGCAAGGGCAGCCATGGGCAGCTCCCTGGGCATGCAAACGCTGGGCTCTTCTCTTAACAAAGGCTTTGCCTTCTGTTCTCCCTTAAGTGCATTCAGCCCAATAAATGTCTTCAGCATGTTATAGAACAGACTCCCCTAAGATCTTATACCTTTGGTCCTGCATAGTCATGGGTTCTATATCTTTAGAGCCAACCAAGCTGAGTTGAAAAGACTTTGAGAAATTTTTATCTGTCCTGAACATGTACAGACTTCTATTTTTCTTGCACTTATTCCCTTAACAACACAATATAGCAACTGTTTTTGGAATGTTTACATTGAATAAGGTGCTAGAAGAAATCCAGAGATGATTGAAAGAATATGGAGGATGGGCATGGTTCTATGCAAATACTAAGCAGTGTTTTCTAAGGGATTTGAACATCCTGGACTGTAGCTTCTTCATGGGGTCCTGGAAGCAATCTCCCAGGAGTTCAAGGGATGACTATAAGGGAACGTCAATGACAGCCTGGGCACCCAAACACACAGCTGCAAATCCTGGCCTTGACTGGTTGGTTCTGGTACTTGAACCCCATGGAAAGGGAAAGTGTACCCCCCTGGTAGGTCGGAGATGATACACAGAGGCTGTACAGGTGACCCAGTGTACACAGGCGGTGAGGCATTAAGCTTTTAACCTTTCAAGTCCTGGGTGAAGGACAATCCTTGCCACCCAGCTCTTCCATCCCAACACTCCATCTTACTTCCTCAAGTTCTGAAGTTCCTTATTCATTCCTCTGTTCAGTCTTTCCCTTGCACAGGAGACCCTCGGCAGTTGCCTCTTGTGCTTCACCCAGCTGGGACCCCTTGTATGTGACTGCTTTGACCAGCCATGCCCTGTGGTCATGGCTCCTGGCTTTTCTCTCTCCATATAGGTGTGCTTCTGGTGAGGTGTCCTGGCACACACAGACCGGTGCTCGGTGCTACTTCTGAAGGCAGAAATCAGATGGCGAATCTGACTGGCTGTGGAAGCCAGATCTTGATGGGCGTAGTTTCTGGGATGGCCGCTACATCTGGCTAAGAGTTGAGGAAGGCTGTCCCATGTGGTGAGCAAGATCGGACTACACATGTGAATTGTTCCTATGTCTGATGGATGTAAGTGGATGAACCCTGGGCAGGGTGTGGTATCTGCCCCAAGGAGCTGAGGCTAGTCCATGCCTCTCTGCTGAGATAGCTTCAGATATGGTGTTTGGACCTTCTCAGAGTCAGTCATGAGCTAAGGCATTTCTCTCTTGCTTATTTTCATTTTTGCATGCATGTATACATGTTCATGGCCACGTGAGTATGACTGCACATGCAGGGTTCCTCTCTCTGGATCTCGTCCTACTGTTGTTCTTTGCTATACTTGCTGCAAGCTTCCAGGAAATTCTCCTGTCTCCTGTCCCCTTACCAATGTGCTGGGACTAACGAAATCTGCCACAGCTGCTGGCCTTGTATGTGTGTGTGAGTGTGGTGTGTGGTGTCTGCACATGCTCCATGGGAGTGCACGTGGAGGCCAGAGGAGAACACCAGGAGCTCTCTTATCACTCATCTGTGTGCTTTTTTCTTTTCTTTTTATTTATTTGTTTTGTTTTGACAGAGAAAGAGGGAGAGGGAATGGGCGCACCAGGGCCTCCAGCCACTGCAAACAAATGCCAGACGCTTGTTCCCCTTGTGCATCTGGCTAATGTAGGTCCTGGGGAACCGAACCTGGGTCCTTTGGTTTTGCAGGCAAACACCTTAATTGTTAAGCCATTCCTCCAGCCCCTGCATACTTTCTCAAGACAGGGTCTCTCCCTCAACCTGGAGCTACAACAGCCATTTTGTTATCTTTTCCCTCCACACACAGATGGGGACTATAGACTTGTGTGGCCATGTCTGGCTTTTTATGTGGGCCCTGGGGAATAACATCTGGTGGTCTAAGCCCAAGAGGTCTCCATGTTTAAGCTGTAAGTGGGCTTAACCACTGAGAAATCTTACCAGCCAGCCTTCTAGTTTATTTATTTATTTTTACATGGGGCCTGAGGAAGAATGACCTAGGTACTCAGACTCGCGTGGAAAGCCCTTCATTCACTGAACTGTCTCTCCAGCCCGGGCTAAGGCATTTCTGCCTGCAAGCAGTGCAAACGCTCCAATGTGTGCGTATAAATTCAGAGGTTCCTCAATCCCCTAAATGTTTCCCTATGGACTAGAGGAGTTCACAAACTACGGATGGATGACTAGCTCCAAAAATAGCAGTCAAGGCCTCTGTATGCATCGATTCAGCGACTGTAGCTGCATCGTTGACCTTACAAAAGCCTATGAGGCAAAGAGCTGGAACTCGCCTAGGGCACAAGGGAACCCTTATGCCTGTGCTGAGACAGAAAATGTTCCACTGCTCGTGGCTCTGTGTGGAACCAGACACCCAGGCTGCAAAGGGTTCAAACAAAGCAGTAACAGTACTGTTGACACCTAGTGTCTTAGGAGTTCTTAGGTGTAAGAGTCACTTTTAAGTAGTGTGTGTGTGTGTGTGTGTGTGTGTGTGTGTGTGTGTGTGTGTGCGTGTGCGTGCGTGCATGTGTGTGTTATACTTTACTTATTATAGCAACTCTACGAGTATAGGAAAAGTGTCCCCTTTTTGCAGGGGAGGAAAAAGAAATGGGATTCATTCTCAGGCTGTCAGTTTGTATGTTACAACCCTGAGGACTTGGCAAGGATGTAGCTTGTTTATTGTTCAACCAAATAGGTAAAAAGATAGAGATGGGTATAGATATTCTGATATATCTGCCCTATATAGTACATAGTAGATGGCTAGCATGCTCTTACTGAGTACTAATATGTTATCAGTCCTCTATTCCACTGATAAAATAACTAGAACAGGGGGCTGGAGAGATGGCTCAGTGATTAATGTGCTTGCCTGTAAAGCCTAATGAACCAGGCTGGATTCCCCAATACCCAAGCCAGATGCATAAAGTGGCGCATACATATAGAGTTCATTTGCAGTAGCTAGAAGCCCTGGTGTGCCCATTCTCTCACTTTCTCTCTTTTCTTGCAAATAAATAAATAAAATATATTTTAAAAAATAACTAGAATATTGTCAGGCCATGGCAATGGAAATTCACAGGCTGCCTAACCTTGAGCCTTTTTTCCTTTTTTTTGGGGGGGGGGGGGTTGGTGCATCAGGGCCTCCAGCCACTGCAACTGAACTCCAGATGCATGTGCCACCTTGTGTGCATGTGCAGGTGTGTCACCTTATACACCTAGCTTACATGGAATCTGGAGAGTCAAACATGCATCATTAGGCGTGTAGGCAAGTGCCTTAACTGCTAAACCATCTCTCTACCCCTGATCCTGAGCTTTTATTGGTCAAAGCCAAGGATGACCCTGAACATGGAATGAGGGGCCATGGGATCTTAAGTTCCTCTTTGGGGTTCCTATTTTTGGGATTCTGCTTATGACTTCCATAACCTGGAGCAAAAAGGTCTTAAGGCCCCCTTCCATACCCCAAAAGTCAAGTGTAAATCTGGATAGGGGTAAAGGCAAGAGGGCCCAGGGCTCTTTCCCTAGAGACCTACTCTGTGCTAGCAGAATCTTTGGGCTAGCTGTCCAAGGCCCAGGCAGTCTTCAGGGAGCCTCTGGATCTCTGGCATTGGGGTGAGTAGTGAAGATGTGCTTCATGAAAGGCTCATTATAAAGGTCTGTGGGATTAAGACACTAGCTGCTTCCTCCTGGCAACATCAGCATCATACTCAGGAAGTAGATGAAACAACCTAGGCCAGGAGACCTGGAGTGCCAAGCTGGTTTAGGACAGAGTATCTCCCAGGAACTGGGCAGCCACTAAGGATCTCGTCCCCTCAGTCTGGGTCTGCTCAGGGGAGTTGAGTTGTCCAGGGAGGTGAATCCTGACATGGAGAAGCACAGGGAAAGGCCGAGGAGCCAATCCATGCTGCACCCGTGGGTCTGCATATTCCCACACCCAGAGTAATCAGCACGCAACAGCCAATAGAATGAGGAAAAACACAAACACATGGGGTCAACTCAAAAGAACAAGTGAACAAAGTAATAACTAAATGGTATCAATATTAAATAAATGACAAGACTTTGGGCTTACCCCCAACTATATAATTAATCACATTAAGTGTAAATGAACTAAATATTACTATTAAAAGTCAGAGATTATCAGACTTGATTATGTCCTGTCAGTAAGAGATTCATTTGTATTAGAAATACCCAAACCAGGCATGGTGGCACACATGGGAGGCAGAGGTAGAAGGATCGCCATGAGTTCGAGGCCACCCTGAGACTTACATAATGAATTCCAGGCCAGCCTGAGCTAGAGTGAAACTCTACCTCAAAATACCAAAAGCAAAACCAAACAAACAACACAACAAAAAGAAATACCCAGATGGGGCTGAGAGATGGCTTAGCAGTTGGACTCATGTTCTACTCTCCAGGTCCTACATAAGCCAGAATCACAAGGTGATGCAAGCCTGCAAGGTCATGCATGTGTACAAGGTGGCACCCGACTGCAGTGGCTGGAGACCAAGTGAGCCAATGGGAGATGTTATATTATGTTACGTCTGTTATGGGGGAACCAATGGATCTCTAATTGGACTGGAGGCCCACTCCACAGCAGGGAACACATGCCTGGTACTGAAAACCTATGACAGGGGAAGTCATGAGCCCAAGGGGTGTAACTCCTGCTGGTGTCTGGATAAATGCATATATTATGCTCATCCAACTGCCCAGTAAGCACTTCTCTTAATGTTCATACCCATATATTAATGTTACTCTCATTTTTTGTTAAAGAAGCTTCTCTTTTCAGATGGTGGTGACCTCTGGGATGACTCAAAAGGCAACATAGTACTGAGAAATGACAGAGGAGTATTCAGTACTGAAACATCTCTATCACACCTTCCAAGGTTCAGGGTTCATTGTGGAAGATGTGGTAGAAAGAATGTAAGAGCTAAAGGAAGGATAGGGCTCCTGACAATGCACTCTTCCAGACACAAAATGGCCTGGATATCCATGACCTGGCAGTGCCTGTCCCTACCTACAGAAGACTCTCATAATAGGAGGAAAAGTTGATGACATCAAAATTAAAGAGACTGGTTAAGAGGGGGAAGGGGTATGATGGAGAGTGGAGATGCAAAGTGGAAAGTGAGGGGAGAAGGAATTATCATGGTTTGTTGTGTATAATTATGAAAGTTGTCAATAAAAAGCTAAAAATAAATTAAACAATTATACTACTGTGCCATCAAAAATTACTTTGTGCAATTAAGTAAAATAAAGATTATCTGAATACAAGAAAGGCAATATCACAACCATCAATTTGATAACTGAGTGACTAGCCGGGGGTAGATTATTCAGCATGGATACACTGGTCAAAGGATGAGTCATGTCCCAGCTGTCAAAGTGAGATAGATGGTGAGAAAGTTCATTATGCTATTGGGAATGCTATAGCATCTAAAACTAATGAATTGTTTATCCAAAGAATTTTTCCACTTAATATTTTCAGACTGTAGTTGGTCATGGTTAGGTGAAATTTGAGAATGTGAAAAGTCAGCTAAGGAGAGATGACTGCAAAGCACCTCAATTTAATGAACGACATGACGAGGAAAGGTCCCATCGAGAGCGCTGTCTATGTGAGGTGCAGGCGTGGAGGTCAGGTGTACAGAGAGGAATTAAGGGCCCATGCAGGGCAGTGTGGGTGACGTGTCCAGTGGGATGAGAAGTGGTCGCTGAGCGCTGCGCAAGCAGTAATGTGGAGGCTCAGCCCGAGGCTGGGAGGAGGTTCCCACAGGAACTCTGGAGACCTTCCTGCCAGGCAGTGAAAGAGCAAGCAGCTTGCCTGGAGGGCTCCAGCCACATCTGTAAGTGAGGCCTGCTGAGGGAGATGCCCGGGGCAGGAGGGGAGGCAGACTTCTCAGAGGCTAAGGATCTGATTGCTGGGGGTGTTTCAGGGGAGACAGGGAGGGGCAGCTGGTGCACAGCGACAGGAGATAGGAGAGGAGCAGGGGCGGGGCCGGAAGGGGAGGAGGAAAGGCAGCAAAAGATTGTTTTGGAGCCAGGCGTGGTGGCGCTCGCCTTTAACCCCAGCACTCAGGTGGCAGAGTTGGGAGGATTGCTGTGAGTTCGAGGCCACCCTGAGGCTTCATAGTGAATTCTAGGTCAGTCTGGGCTAGAGCGCGACCCTACCACGGAAAACAAAACAAAACAAACAAACAAACAAAAAGATGTAGTTTAGTCTGAGAAGACCTGCACCTAGCACAGCCAACCCCCCCCCCTTCAGAGTCAGTGTGAGCTCAGCGTGCACTGTGAGCCAGGCTGTGTAAATGCCATACCCGTCCTTGTCATTCACTCACCACACAACCAAGCCATTAACTCCCACAAGGAGAATCACCAACATTCTTTTTAATGCCATCCTTGAATGTTTCCATAAACTTTTTCGACAAATGTATTTTTTCCGACTTCTTGAAAAGAGCAGCCCATGGCACTGGAGGGGTGCCCCCCGATGGGCCAGCTGTGCCTACTGTTCTATGACAGACAGCAGGTCACCCCCAGGCGCCGGCCCATTTGGGAGGGAGTGATGGCAGCAGCCCACATCCCCCTGGGAATCTCCTTGAGGCCACAGTGACCTTCGAGCCTGCTGTCCTCCAGGGAGCCGCGAGTACAGTGGGACTGAAGCCTCACCTGTCGTTGGCAACGGGCAGGGCGATCTCGAACTTGGCGAGGAACTGGAAGTACTGCTCCTCTGTCTGCTGTGTGAATCCCGTCCCCACCAGCAGCATCCTGAGGTCCTCTGCTCGGATCACCCCATTCTTCGCAACTGCCCGGGAGCCCTTGATATTAAAGATCCTCTGCAAGCACTCCGACAGCCAAATGGGGTCAAGGAAGTAGAGGTTCCTAAGACCATGGCTGGTGTCCGGGAAGTGCAGCAGGGCTCCCGTTTCTATGAGGAAGCTGATGGCTGCAAGGAGCAGGAGGAGGAAGCAGTGTTAGACAGAGGGCAAAAGGACCCTGTTCCCAGCATGGGTGGGGCAGTCACTAAGCCTTGTTAGGAAGAAAACCACACTGATGAGGTGCTGGACCCTCCAGGCAGGGTGGGCAGATGGCTCCGGCTCCCCAGTGGCGTCCTGTGATTCTTGCCAATGTCCTGAGCTGATGGCTAAACAGCTCATGGGGATTCTTGTTATTCTCGTATTCAGTATCTGCAAATCCCCTGAACTCTGTGACCCCATAAGACCAACACCTGGTGTGCTTTTTTTTTTTTTTATTAAATCATGTGCAGACCTATGCAGGACTTTGTGAAAAATCTGAGTGGCCCGGTGTTTTTATCCAACTGAGGTTGGACAAGGAGATGCCCTGGTTCCTTGCTGCAGCTCTCGTATGTTTTTTTATTTTTTTTAAGGTAGAGTCTTGCTGTAGCCCAGGCTGACCTGGAGTTCACTTTGTACTCTCAGGCTGGCCTTGAACTCATGGTGATCTTCCTGCCTCTGCCTCTTGAGAGCTGGGATTAAAGTGTGTGCGTCACCAGGCCTGGCTTCTCACACTGTTAATGGGTGTTCCTTTTGTAGTGCCACATTTTAAATTTTGGGGGGTAATTTTGCTGTTCATATGATCTCCAAAAATAGGCTATAGGGCTGCCCACTATTGCTAAGTGTAAGAAGCCTGCAACATGACTTACAGAGAAAATGCACACATTAGATAAGCATTCATCAGGCACAGATCATGGCAATTGGCCATGAGTTCAGTGCTAACAATGTATGTTAAATAATGTGTTTTTAAATATAGGCATATATAAAACAAAGTCATACATTGATTGGTTGATGAAAATGTGATCAGAGGCTTTCAGGAACTCACGGTCATTTGAATGTGGAATACCCCCATAGCCTCACGTGCTCTGAATGCTTGGTCTCCAAATGGTGGTAGTTTGGGAGGTAGAGCCTTGCTGGAGGAGGTGTGTTACTGGGATCAGGTTTTGGGGTGTTATAGCTTAGGCTCTGCCTTGCCATAGCTCAGATCACTCGTGCTGCTTTCTGCCAGTTGCTGTAGTAAGATGTGATGTCCAGTCTCTACTGTACTATCCTTCTCCTGCTACCTGAAACTTCCCCTTGTACACCAAAGTAAAGCCTTTCCTCCCATTGGTTGCTTTTGGTCAGGTGGTCTGTCCCAGCAATGAGAGGTAACTGCAACAGAACCTAACCCTGCATTTCTCCAGGAGCAATGGTTTAATATTTGCTAGTTTCAGTGGTTATGGTCACTTCTGAGAATCTAACAATAACGGTTATTGAGAAGTGGTTGTAGTTCTTTAACTTCTCTTTGTCCTCCTGGACTGTTGGCCCTCGAGGGCAGGGACCAGTTCACTTTGTTCCTGTGTGTATGCTCTGTTGAGCAGCTGACTGTGTCCACTATGCTCAAGGGAAGAGGAGCAGGCTGGAGGGATGGTGGCAAGGAGGATCGGAAGGAAGGAAGAAGGCAGTTAAGACATTGGGCAGTTTAGGGTTTGCTCATGGAAACCTGTCAGCCTTCGTTGTACTGAGAGGGTCAGGTGGGAATTAGTGAATGTGGAAGCTTCTACTTCTTCCCATAGGTGCCTCATCCCACCTTTCCTGAGGACTTTACATTTTTGCCCAGCCTCCAGGCTCCCTCACCTGCTGGGTGCCCACCCCCAGCACACCAGCATCCAGGCCCCCTTCACCCACACCCACTGGATGCCAAAACCTGGCTCACCAGCCTCCAGGCCCTCCTTACCCATCTCTGCTTGGAACCCACCTCTGACCCACCAGCCTCCAAGTCCCCCTCACACATGCCCGCTGGGTGCCTAAATCTGGCCCACCAGTGTCAAGAGTCCCCTTACCCATGCTTGCTGGGTGCCTATCCCTGGCCCACAAGCCTCCAGGCCCCCCTCAACCCATTCCCTCTGGGTGCCCATCCCCAGCCCACCGGACTGCAGGTCCTCGTAATCTTTGATGTCATTGCCAGGCGTCTGCTCCACCAGCTGTTCCAGCTGCCGGTCGGTCAGATACTGCACTTCGTCAGCCAGGCTGCGGCGCTGCTGCTCGGCCAGCACGGCCTCCTGCAGGCTCAGGTAGCTCCTGGGGATCTGGGCACAGATAAGCTGTGGCTAAGCACCTCAGCTCCAAGGGAGTGCTGCGACGTCCAACAGTTCCTTCTCACCCTGCTACCACGGTCCTAAAGGCAGAGGATGCTCCAAGCCTCCCTTGCCCCCACTTCAAACTGCTGCCCTTAAACAGAGACTTGTATCCTACAGCAAAGAGGGAGGGAAGTGGGCCCTTTTGGCCTAAGTGGATCCTGGGGGGGGGGGGGTTATCACTTACTAGCCTTCCAGCAAGCCTCTGGCAGCCGATGGTGCTGCCCACGTCCTTCATATTGCATGTGACGTGGAAAATCAGCTGCCGCAGCCCCTCTTGCCCTTCCAGGCTCTTGCAGGAGATCTCGCTGTGTGTGCAGAAAGGTGAAACATAATCACATTATGCACTCAGTGAGCCTGTTTTCCCAATTCTGGCTGGGCGGGAGGACTCATTGAAGACGGCACAGGAAGTTTATGGAGGCCTTGCTCTGTGCGCATCCCATGCTGTGTCCCACAGTCATTTAGGCCTGTCTTCCTAACATACCAAGTTTACAGAGGAGGAGTAAGACCCAGAAGTGCTGGGACTTTCAAGGGTGCAAGTTGGGAAGGAGCAGAACCAAGCTGGAACCAGTGCTGTGACTCAAGCCAGTACCTTTTTTTTTTTTATTATTTTATTTGAACAAAAGAGAAAGAGGGAGAGGAGAGAGAGAGAGAGAATGGACATGCCAGAGCCTCCAGCTGCTGCAAACGAACTCCAAATGCATGTGCCACCTTGTGTGTCTGGCTTACGTGAGTCCTGGGGAATCGAACCTGGGTCCTTTGGCTTTGCAGACAAGCGCCTTAACCGCTAAGCCATCTCTCCAGCCCGAGTCCTCTTATTATAGGCCCTCCAGGTCTTTCTCAGGGCATATAAGAAGCCTCAAAAACCTGATCCTTCATTTTGACTCAGGCTGACAGGTCCCAAGCCTGATCCACTCACCAGTGCCCATGGAGCTCCTCCACGGAGTGAGGGAACCCGAGAGCCACCAGGACAGCTGCAGCCACACATGTTTTAGTCTCACTAGGGGACCCTCACTTCATTTACTGAGCCATGATTTGCAAAGTAAGTACAACAGCCCTAAAACAGTGAGGGCTCTTCTGAGAATCCAATGACAAGAGGTAAGTGGAGTGGCATGCCCAGGGTACCTGGTCCCATCTGTACACACCCACTCCTCACACTGTGCGCACTTTCAGATTCAACAGCTGCTCTCAGGTCTACTGATCCAATGCAAGGACTGGGATGCCTCCCCTGGGGCATGTCCCTGATCAGTGATCTGGAGATGGGATGGGCAGAGCCAGAGTTCACACCTCTATGACCCACAGGAGACACGCACCTGTGGTACTGGTCCTGGGGGAGGACCTGGAAAGGAAGCACAGGGAAGTGTCTCTAGGCTCTGTCTCTCCGGTTGGCTAGTGGGTTTTGCCCTGCCCACGGTGCCCCCTTCTGCCCAATGGAGCTCAGCCCTTGGGAAGCAGATCCGGCAACTTAATGCCCAACATGTCCATGGAAGCAGCACTGAGCAGGGGGCTGAGGACACTCACTGTAAGTGCTTGAACGTGATGTCGGGGAAGCCCATGGCTCTGGACCCTGAGGGCGAGCGGCAGAGAGCCAAAACATAGGCACGCAGTGTGGCAATCCTCTCCACTCGGAATTTGGCTTCGATTAAGTCCAGGTGAGTCCCGACCACCAGCACAACGGCGTTTGGGGCCTTGGCCTGTGACAGAGAAGCCCACAGCTGAGTCCTTGTATCCACTCACTGATGTGCATGCCACAGCATGTGTGGAGCGACATACAAAACACGTGTGCCAACCCTGGATGTTAGTGGCCCTCTCAGCCACCATCCTGTGGTCCACTGGGCACTGCAGGGCATCTGAAATGCTCATGACCTTCTCTGTGTAGTGAGTGCTGAGTTCAGACCATGATAGGTATGCCCGATCCTTCAGACAGTCTATGAGTCCCTGAAAAAGGTGCTTACATCAGGCCAACAGCACTTGATGCCAGGAGAGAAAGTGCTGCCTCTTTTGTATGTGAGGGCAGGAGGTCTTAAATTTAAGATAAATGAGAAAATGATGAGTACCTCAGCCCTGGACTGAGTCAAGTAGGACTACCATTCTGGGGCCCTCATTGAGAGCCCTTCAACATGCACAACATTCCTCCCTCACACAGTTCTTTTGTTCTGAGCACAGGCATACTTCAGAGAAGCGACGGGACCCGAGGACCGGAGGGAAGGGCTGGTGGCTCCTCACCTCGATGTTGAGCAGCCAGAACTGGAGGTTGGCGACGGCTTCCTCCCCCAGTGCCAGGTTCCAGACCACCACGTAGAGGGCCTTGTCTGTGAAGAAGCACTGATTGACGGTGGCCATGCTGGCGGGGCCCCCGATGTCCCAGACGTTGAACTCCACAGACTCAACCTACTTGAGCAACAAGGCACCAAAAGGGGGGGCATTTGAGTGACCAGAAGGTTAATAAACCACATCAAGAAAAAGTGACAACTTAGGATCTGTCTGAAAAAGATGTGACCGTGGAAAAGTTATAGATGTCCTTGGAGGGCAAGGGACCCAGTGTCACAAGATTAGGCTTCTAGGGGTTTCCATCAGCTGGTAACAGAGCAGGGTGTCTGGGGAACATCGTGGGGTGTTCAGCTGGCTCTGTTTTAGCTGCCCACAGTTGGGAGACATCTGACTGCTCCATTCTTGCATCAGGGCTCCCACCGCCTCTGTGAGGCGCAGATGAAGGAGGTGCCTCCAAGCTTTGCAGGTCAGAGAGCAGCACCCACCAAGGAGGATGGGAGAGAACCCTGATGTGGGACTCTAACGACAGAGAACTCTGGGGGTGCTGGGAAGGTTGTGTAAATGGTGGGTTCTCTATGGCTGCATGAGGTCAGAGCTGGCTTGGAAAGCTAAGGCTACAGCAAGATGTAGCCAAGAGTCATTTCCACAAGGCAGCATTTTGGCCTCCAAGACACAGACAGTATGCTGACTTGGTTTTGTGTACAGATGCAAACAGACAGATGTTCTCAGCCGGCTAAAGGTCAGCCACCCAGAGCAGCCATGGGACCTTCAACGAAAGGGGGAGTCCAATAATGGCAGGAGAAACAAATACAAGTTTACCCCCTAGGCCTCAGACAACTAGTCGCTAAAGAACAGCTGGGAGGAAACAATGACTGAGTCATTGTTGAAAAAGCAAGGTCAAAGGGATTGTAGAAGATTCTGGTTATTTTAGAGAACCTTCTGACATGAGTCAGCTAGACTCACTCCCATGTTCTGGGTGGGCCTGGTATTCATTATCTCACTGTTCTGACCCTGACAGACTGGGCCCTGTTTTTCCTTATTTATTTATTTTGGGTGCTGGGGACTAAACCCATGGTCTTTCACATGCTGAGCATGGGTTTTCCCACTGATCTATATTCTTGACTCCAGGAACCCCATTCTTGTGTGTGAGTGTGGGCATGTGCATGCCACAGCATGTGTGGAGGTCAAAGGACAAAGGTAGGTCCTTACCATTTTTTTTTTTTTTTTTTTTTTGAGAGACAGGTTGGCCTCGAACTGACTATGTAGTCAAGGATGATTTTAACTTCCTTTTGCCTCCATCTCCCAAATGCTGGGATTACAGTTTACACCATGTCCAGTTTATGCAGTGCTTGGGTTCTGAGCTCAGGGCCTCCTGCACACTAGACGGGCACTTTACCAACTAAGCTACATCCCTGGCACTTTGCACCTTGAGGTGGGTTTTCACATTGTTCCCTGGGATTAATGCCAGGACAGCTGGACTGTGTGTGAACTTCACAGACTCCTGTCTCTGTCTCCCTTCTTGCCTTAAAGCATGCCAGGATTATAGACACTGCCACTATAGTGTCTGGTTTTACATGTTTTCTAGAGGTCTGAATTCAGTATTTAGGCTTGTGTGGCAAGTGCTTGATTCACTGGGCCATCGTCTCCCTAGCCTGATGACCCCATGGTAAAGGCGACAATTCTGAGTACATGTTAGAACCACATTTAGCTTGACTTACTTACTTATCCAACTGCATTTCCCTGATTTAAAGGTAGTTTTATGTGAAAATCTCTCTACTAAAACTAACCTCTCACTGCATTGTACCTAGGGACGATGTTCCATAGGTATGGCCCCTTGGATTTCTACGCTGCACCCTGTATCCCTGAGTCATCGCAAAGTGGCAGAAACACAAAGCTTGCAGGTAAGGTTGTCACTCTCTGGCCAGCTCCTAATTGGAGCTCAGAGGAAAAGTTGACCATCTTCTGCTGTGTTCTGTGAATGGAGCACTCTTATGACTTATCTCTGAAATGTCCCCCATAGGCTCATGGTTTGAACACTTGGTCATCTACTGATGGAGCTATTTTAGGAGGTTCTGGAACCTTTGGGAGGTGAAGCTTAGCTGGAGGAAATAGGGCACTGGAGATGGGTTCTTGGGGGGGGGGTGGCTATTATCTCTAGCCACTTCCTTACTCTCCCTAGCTGCCACAGTGTGAAGAGCTGTCCTGGGCCACACGCACCCACTGTCATGACGCTCTGCTCAAGCACATGGGGCCAAGCAGAACCCTCTGAAACCACAAGCCAAGATACATCTTTCCTCCTGGAAGTTGTTTCTGTTGGGTATTTTGGTCCTAACAATGTGAAAGTAACTACTATAAGTGCCACATCTACAACTCCACAGGCTCTCTGCTCTACGTCAATAGCAAGAACATATTCGTTTCCACCTGCCTGGTACTGAATGGAAAGGATGGTGATGAATAGGTTGGAGAAAGATTCACCTTACAGGAGGTGCCTTAACTGCTAGGCCACCTCTCCAGCCCAAGATGCACTTTAAACAGCATATACAATGGGACTTTTCACCACTTGAGTGAAAGCAGGAATCAGGGAGGACAGAGAACTGATTCCTGGGGAGTTTCCTCAGCTTCCTTGTTAGGGGGCAGATTGATGCTGGGCTGTCTCAGGGCCTGGGGCGGTCCTTTGTTCTCAGCATTAGAGGAGCTCCACTCCAGCCCATCTCACTAAAACTCTGGGGTTAATGCTGAGGCCTGAACATTGCCAGTTTTATTCTTTTTAATTTTTTTAATTGGTTACTTATTTTGAGAGAGAGAAGACGAAAGAGAGACTGAGAAAGAATGGGCATGCCAGGGCCTCCAGCTCCTGCAAACAAACACAAGACACATGTGCCACTTGTGCGTCTGGCTCACATGGATCCTGGAGAATTAAACCTGGGTCGTTAGGCTTCATAGGCAAGCACCTTAACCACTAATCCCTCTCTCCAGCTCCCCTTTCTTAATTTTAAAAGAATATTTCTTGGGCCTCATTTGGTATTTTTATCAAGGTAATGCTGGTTTTATAGAATACATCTTTGTATTTTACCAAGTAATCTGAGGAACGTTAGAATCAGTTTTTTTTGGGGGGGCGGCAGGGCCTCACTCTGACCTAGAACTCACATTGCAGTCCCAGGCTGACTTCAAACTCATGGTGATCCTCCTACTTCAGCCTCCTGAGTTTTGGGATTCAAGGTGTGAGCTACCACACCTGGTTTTAGCATTGATTCTTTAAACATCTGGTGGAATTTGATAGTGAATCCAATTCAGTCTTGAGTTTAATAGTTATTTTTTTGAATGTGTGTGCATGTGTGTGGTATACACAGGAGTGTGTCTGTGTGCAGGCACATGCCCTATGCACACATGTGGAGTGCAGAGGAAGAGGTGTCCTCCTTTATTTCTTATCTGCCTTATTTTCCTGTGACAGTCTTTCACTGAACCTGGAGCTTCCCATTTTTTGGTGAGATTGGCTGACCAGTGAGCTCCAGTGATCTTGTCTCTGTCAATCATGTGTAGCCATGCTCAGCTTTATTTTTATTAGCAAGAGAGAGGGGGGGGGGGAGAGAGAGAATATTGGCATGCCAGGGCCTCAGCCACTGCAATCAAACCCCAGATGCTTGCGCCATCTAGTGGACATGTATAACCTTGTGCTTGCCTCACCTTTGTGCATCTGGCTTATGTAGGATCTGGAGAGTCAAACTTGGGTCCATAGGCTTCACAGGCAAGCGCCTTAACCGCTAAGCTATCTCTCCATCCCCATGCTCAGCTTTTGACATGGGCACTAAGGATTGAACTCAGACCCCAGGTTTGCATAGCAAGTGCTCTTAGCCAATGAGCCCTCTCCCCAGCCCTCACTGCTGTTTTTATTTTCTTTATTTTACTAGAGAGAGAGGGGGGTCAGATAGAGAGAGAATGGGCACTTCAGGGCCTTCTGCTGTTGCAAATGAACTCCAGATGTATGTGCCACCTTGTGCATCTGGCTTATGTGGGTCCTGAGGAGTTGAACCTGGATCCTTTGGTTGTACAGGCAAGCACCTTAACTGCTAAGCCATCTCTCCAGGCCCCTCATTGCTGTTTTTAAAAGACCCCCACCCCCCACCACTACCACTGGATAGGCAGGGTTAAATATCACTGGCTCGTAGCCTCAACTTCATTATGACAGGAAAAACTACAAGGTCATGTAAAGAATTAATCTGCCACACTTGGCAGAGCTGGTTTGGAATGGCATAGAATGAACTTTGGGCCATGTACACTAGGCTAAGTACACCTGGGCTTTCTGGGTAGAGGAGAAAAGGGTCCCCCCAAAGGTCTCTCCCACCCTGCATTCCCATTATCCTTGACCTTGGCTTTGGAGCCTGATGGCCTCTGAAGCTCCCACTTGGTGGTCCTGATGGTGGCCTCGCTGTGTGTTCCCTGGGGGGCCCTTCCCGTCTGCAAGATCTCCAGGAGGGAGGACTTGCCCTGGCGTGGGGGGCCCACGAAGATCATCTTCATCAGCTTGCACCTCTCCGCTTTGCGCAGCTGCGCACGCAGGAAGGACAGCGTTGCTTTGGGGCCTGTGTGACATCAGAAAAGCAGAGCAGCCACTCCAGAGAACATATAAAGGGGACATGCTCACTTTTTTTTTTTTTTTAGGAGCCAAATTCCTTTGCAAAGTTACAATTACTACGTGCTGTACAGGATAGTTCAAGAAAGTGACTAGATCTGGTAGAGAAAAGGGGTGATAAAAACCCACCCCAAAAGTGAAGTGTGAGAGTCAAGAAGTTTAGGACACTGTCCTTGCTGCCCAGAAATGCAGTTTAACCACCAGCCTAGTCTCAACATAATGGCCTTTGGTGTCAAAGTAACTTTCCAAATTTTGAAGTGGGAACTAGGCCCCAGGGTTCACTGACCCACTGATTCCATCCCTAGAATGTGTGGCAAGTGAGACTTGAGTCCCCCCCGCCCCAGCCCAGGGAGATGACTAGGTGACTCCAGGAACAGGGCTAGGGAAGCCCTACCTTCTTTTTGTATCTCTGCAGGCACGTTGCTGATGTTTAGCTCTTCAATGTCCAGCTGCCAGAGGTTGCCCAGCTGGCCCAGCTCAGGAGGCAGCTCCCGGAGGCCAGGGTTGCTGAAGAACAAGCAAGTTCACCGTGAGAGAACACGTATGTGCATGCACAGTCATGCCTTTTCAGCCTACAGGGGTCCCCATCAGCCTCCACCCCAAGCCATGCCTTGGGTCCTCATTTTGAGCATTTTATCAAAATGCTATGTCCATTAATTTCCCGCTGGACCACCAGGGGCAGTTCCGACTTCTGCAACTCCCCACAGATTAGAACTGAGGCCCCTCTCCCGACTCCCCACAGATCAGAACTGAGACCCCTCTCCCGACTCCCCACAGTTCAGAACTGGGAACCCTCTCTTATCTTCCCACGTCACTTCTACTAAGTACACTACTATCAGTAACTGCCTTCTCCTGAGAACGCACCGCGTGTTTAGCAGTAATGTAACATTTTTTTGTATTCATCAGGTTTTACACACTGCCTAAATGCTACGGCAGGACCTGGCATGTTGTGAGTGCTCAGTGAATGCAAGGATGATGGGACAGACGGACAGGTTCTCCCCACTATGCCTTGAGCACAGCTGCAAAATGGGCATCATTATGTCTTCCCATCTAGTCCCCAGCTATGCCCATTCCTGAGAAGCCCACCACTGCTTGTCCCAAAATGGATGGCTTCTATCTGCCATGTCCCCAGGTGATTTACAGGAGAATACTTTGTCTGCCTGAGTTGGAGGGGCCAGCACCCCTTCTCTCACCGCGCATATACTTACTTTCCTAGGTAAAGCTCCGATAAGCTCTTCAGCAGGCAAACGGATGGAGGGACTGCATCGAGGTGGTTGTCATTCAGACAAAGGACTTCCAAAGACTCACTTAGGAAAACTGGGAACTGTAGTGTACATGCTGTAAGAGACGTGACACAGAGATGCATTTCTGAATGCTTCTAGATCCTTACAGAGTGGAGCCATCTCACTGACATAGCAATTCTAACCCTGCAGACATCTTTGCACACACGTGACAAAGGTGGGAGAATGAGGATGGCCAGCGTCACACTGCTTGCAATAGCAAAGAGAAAAGACAGCCTGGCATGTCCCCAGTTGTCACATGTTTGCAGGGGAAGTGGAAAAACACGGTACAGAACTAGATTGCTACAAGGCTCCTTTGTATGACAGGAAATGTTTGTAGATAAGCACACATGTGTCTAGCCCAGCACATTGTTTGTTATATATGCATGCCCACCAACATGCACACACGCACAACACAGATACACACAGGTAGAGGCATCTACACTACACAGACGCAATTGTTAGCAAATGAAATTCCATACTTGCCCCTGATAAGGAACTTCATGAAAGGCTACATGCTCATTCACTCCCTTACCTTTTGGTACTGTGAAAATTTTGTATTTAAAAATACATATTGGGGGCTGGAGAGGTTGCTTAGTGGTGAAGGCACTTGCTGCGAAGCCCAAGGACCCAGGTTTGATTCCCCAGTACTCATGTAAGCTAGATGCACAAGGTGGCGTATGTGTCTGGAGTTCATTAGTAGTGGCTAGAGGTTCTGGTGTGTCCATTCTCTCTACCTACCTCCTCCGCCCCAATCAATAAATAAAAATATTTTAAAATACACGTTTTACTTCACTTTGAAGACAAACTGATTAAGACCTAATACATATTTTTTGAATGCTTAGGATGTCATTCTCTGAAAACCCAGCCCAGTCCCCAGCGTTCAAGTAACTTCACCCATATGGCTAATCATAAGATTACCATTAAGATCACGTCAGACCTGCCGTTTCCGCAGTACCAGGTCACTGGTGTGGAGGAAGGACACGATGCAGAGCTTAGAGACGCGCTCATGGAAATCACAGGTTTAGACGGCAGAAGCTTTGAGAAACCTTTACCCCACCCCCACCCAGGGCAGGGAGAGCAGACATGACAGCTTGCCTGGAAATTAGGAACGCAACATGAGAGCACCATCCAAAACCCCCTCCTGTGTGCCCTGCCAGCAAGGGAGATGGAAAAGCCAACATTCTTTATTGGGCTGAAACCATCTTGGGTTACTCTTGATCCTGCCACTCCTTCCAGGAGAGGAAGAGGTTCCCAAGAGCCTCCCCCACTCCTCCAACCAAAGTGATGATTGGCATGAACTGGCCCTTATTCACATTTTCCTGGGAGAGCATCCCTCAGGAGAAAGGCTCACTTTCTTGTCCGAGAGAGGGAGATTTCTGAGCACCTTGTTGCTACACCGTCCAAGTTTAGCTTCACCCTGGTGTTCATGAAGGCTCTTTTAATGACGGATGGGGCAATGAGGAGCCCCAGCTCTAAACGGAGGCAACACCTGTCACACACCTCCGGACCAACTGTTGAGTACTGTGAAAACTGGGCAGCGGAGAACACAGCTCAAGGTATTTATGAACTGTTATTATTTATTCATAGGTTATTTATGACTCCACTGGTCTGATTTTTACCGTAAAACTGGTCATCCAAATTATTTTTGGATGAGGCCAACTGCACAAATAAGACCGCGTGGATGTACGTAAATCTCCTTGGAATTTCACTATCCACGTGCAAACAAGCTGTCTTTTATAGATAATTCTCCACCCCAGGGTCAAGAGAGAATACCCCTACTGAGAAAGACAGTTGGCAAAGAGCCTCCACATGTATTTCATTCAGGGTGGGCCTCAAGCCTCTAGACAAAATTGGAAAATTCAAAAGGCCTTTGTAATCTGCCAAAGCCATGACCAAGGAAGCTTCCAAGGGGAGGCCTCTCACCTGACTGGACACGCTCCTGTGGTGCTCCTCACCGGGATCCTTGACCTGCCTGCCTGGCAGCTTCACGAGGTTGTGGCTAGTGCCACTGAGCAAAGGGCCTGCCCGCTAGTTTCCTTCCTGGTCCACGAAAGGATTTCGCATGTTTGAATGGCAGGCACGTGGCTGGTGAGCCTGGCACGGAAAGTCACCCACTAGAAAGTGGCTTGGGTGATAGAGATCTCGTCTAGCACCTCTTTTTAAATTAATTAATTAATTACTTTATTGTTTTAGAGAGAGAGGGGGCAGACAGAGAGAGAGAATGGCTGTACCAGGGCTCCTAGCCACTGTAAATGAACTGCAGACATATGTGCCACCTTGTGCATCTGGCTTATGTGGGTGCTAGGGAACCAAACCTGGGCAAGTTAAGGCAAGCACCTTAACTACTAATCCATCTCTCCAGCCCTTTTTTTGTGGCATGTGTATGTGTGTTGTGTTGTGTTGTGTGTGTGTGTGTGTGTGTGTGTGTGTGTGTGTGTGGTGACCAGAGGCTGATGTTGCTTGTCTTCATCAACCACTTTCCACCTTATTTTTCGAGACAAGGTCTTTCACCAACCTAAAGTTCACCAATTCAGCTAGCCTAGCTAGCCAGCCAGCCCTGCCGACCCTTCCACGAGCACTTCCCCTGTGCTGGAATTACAGGGATGCGCCACCAAGCCTGTGGGGATTGAGGATCGAAACTCATACTTGTGTGGCCAGCACTTTTCCCACTGTCCCTCTTTTCACATCCATTATCCCACTGGCATCAGTGAGGAGATGGTGTTTATGCTCCCCGGCTGTCCAAGGCCAATCCCCACATCTGCACTGAATTTCTAAAGTTCGAAGGCCTTTCATTTAAAAGAGCCCAGCTGGGCTGAGGGTAGGGCTCTGTGGCACAGCCCTTGCCCGGCAGGCCTGAGGCCTTGGGCTCCACTGACTATGCCAGAAAAAAAAAAAATAAAGGAACAGTTATGAAATTCATAAATTGTATTTTCCTATTAGCATGGCAATGGGTCTTTTCATCTTTCTCCCAGCTGGCTGGTCTTACTTTAAAAACTATATTTGTTATCTGATTTTCTTTCCTTTTTTTCTTGGGGTTGTCATATATATATATACATATATATATATATATATATATATACATGAGAGTATATCTATTTGTAAGCTTTCTTTATATACTAGGACCATGTGCCAATTTGTGTTGAGACAATTTTCATAGTAAATATTTCTTCTCTGTTTGCATGATGACTTTATAATGCTTTTTATAGAACAAAGCTTTTTAATTATTATGAAGCTAAAAATTTAGGCCTTTAATAAACAATTTCAGAAGGCATAGTGACCCATTCCTGTCATCCTGGCACTTGGAAGGCTGAAGTAGGAGAAATGTTGCTTGGGCCGCTTAGTGAATTCTAGCCTGGCCTGGGCTACAGTAAGACTTTTTTTTTTTTTTTTAAGAAAATGCTTTCTGGATTGCCCAACTATCTTTAAGATATATTTTTTTATTATTATTTGTAAGGAGGGAGTGAGGAAGGGGGGGGGATGAGCACATACGTGTGTCAGGGCCTCTTGCTACTACAACCTAACTCCAAACACATGTACCACTCTGCATCTGGCTTTACATGGAACCTGGGCTGTCAGGTCTTGCAAGCAAGCACCATTAACTGCTGAGCCATCTCTCCAGTCCCCAGCTGTCACTTAAATGTCTTTCCTACCCCCAAGTTATCTACTAGATTCTATCAAGTGTTATTTCTTCTTTTTCATTTTCTCTTCACTTCAATCTGCGACCCACATGGACAATTTATGGTTAATCTAAAGAAGCTAGATACAACCTTTGTCATATATTAAAACCTACATGGTTGTCCCTCTCTCTCTGTGGGGGACAGGTTTAGGATAGCTCTCTGGCCAGATACTGAAATCCATGGATGTGCAAGTTCCTTACACAAACATATTTCCATAGGCCATGCACATCCTTCTGTATTTCAGGTCATCTGTAGATGACTTATAATGCAAATGCAATGCAAATGTTGTGTTGTTTAGGGAATAATAATAAAAGTCTGCATATGTAAGGTACAAATG
The DNA here is from genome assembly GCF_020740685.1 of Jaculus jaculus. NCBI lineage: Eukaryota > Metazoa > Chordata > Mammalia > Rodentia > Dipodidae > Jaculus > Jaculus jaculus. The sequence goes on from NC_059104.1 coordinate 134,656,887, forward strand.
CAACTTTTTTCTAATATTTTCAATCAGCAGTTGGTTGAAATCACAAACATGAAACTCGCATTCACCGTGGGACACACTATGTTTACATTGACTTTGGGACTCCTGTTCCACTGATAGTGAGTTTAATCATACTAAACCCACATTCTCATGCAACTGATCTGCACTAGTCATATCACACAACAGTCAGTCACAACATGCAACAGGTGGACAAGACAGAGTATTTAGGTCACCTCTGACACATATGTTTTGGTCTTTGTGGCATTTCTCAACCCCACCTCATACCATTTATAATGGTCAACTACAATGCTTCATGTCTAAGAAAGACATTACAGGACATTTAAAATGACCTAAATGTTGGCTCTTTTCTTGTTATGTGTGTAGTAGCATGTGTGATGTGTGTATGTGTGTGCGCATGTGGTGCATGCTGTGTATAGGCAGATGTGTGTGTATGTGCATGTGGTGCATGCAGTGTATATGCAGATGTATGCGTGTGTGTGTGCACGTGGTGCATGCATGTGTATATGCAGATGTGTGTGTGCGCATGTGGTGCATGCACATATATATGCAGATGTGTGTGCACGTGTATATTGCATGCACATGTATATACAGTTGTGTGTGTGCACGTGGTACATGCACGTGTATATGCAGATGTGTGCACCCCAAGTGCACACATGTGAAGGCCAGAGGAAGACATCATGTACTGTTCTCCATCACTCTTCAGAGTCTCTCACTGAATCTGGAGCTCATCATTTTTCAGTTAGACAGGCTGTCTGGGGAGCCCCAAGGAGCCCCAGTGATCCTCCTGTCTGCACCCCACTCAGCACTGGGGTTATAGGCCCATGCACCCATCCTGGATTTTCACATGGCTGCTGGGGATCAAACTCAGGTCCTCATGTTTGCACAGCAAGCACTCTTACCCATGAAGCCATCTGCCTAGCCCCTTGGCACTTGTTTCATGGGACAGCATCCTGAGGGATACTTCTGTGACTATACTTGATTTTACACATGTAAGCTTTAATGAAAAAGCTGATTTCACAGAGGTGGAGAATAGAATAGTAGAATAACTTTTAGTGTTGTATAGCATAGTAGGATAGCTACACTTGACAGCAAGTAGTTGTATATTAAGATTGCGAGCACAGACAACATGAGATGTTTCCAACACACACAACAATGCCAATTTGAGGTAATGGAAATGCCAACTGTCTTTGTTCATTACACATGTACACTACACATTCTATAAATATATATCCTATAAATCTGCATAAATCCTACATGTTCATTAAAAATAAATGTATAGGGTTGGAGAGAGATGGCTCAGTGGTTTAAGGCACTTGCCTGCAAAGCCTAAGGACGAGAGTTCGATTTCCCAGTACTCATGTAAAGCCAGACGCACAAGGTGCCACACATGTTTGGAGTTCACTTGCAGTGGTTAGAGGCCCTGGCATGACTTATTCTCTCTACCTACCTCTTAAAAAAAAGTGTAGTAAAAGGAAAGTAAAAGGAAAGCTTTGCTTCTCTAAAGGAGGGCTGATGGTTTACCATGGGGAACAGGCCCATACCTTTCCTCGGATGCCACAGAAGCAAAAGGACAAGAGGAACTTCTCCCCCTCACAATAGCCCATGATGAACTGGCCTTACTGAGGGGCAAGAAAACAAACTCTAGGAGAGTTTCTACTTCTGAAGCATCTAGTAGACCTCAAGCCCTTCTGCAGACTCACACTAGACTTAGCCTGTGGGGCCACTGTAGCTATGACCCCTTGTGGACATAACATGTCACAGTATGGCACAGGAAGGACTTAACATCATTGTTGGCCCCAGGGGTGGACACCCACAGTCCTGGACTGAAGCCTTGCTCTGCTGTGACCTGAAACCAGTCTGTAAACTATGAGCATGTGTGGAAGCCCTGGAGTAATTAGGTTAGGATGAGGCCATGAGGCAGGGGAGCTCCAGATGGGAGAAATAACCTTAGAAGCAGGTACAGAATCTTTCTCACCATAGTGAGAAGGTGACTGTTTTCACCAGAACCCAGCCATGCAGGCACTCTGACATGAACTGCAGCCTTCTGAAATATGAGAAATAGGAGTGTGTCATTTGAACTGCCTGATCTACGGTGTCTTGGTATGGCAAACGGACCAGGCTGAGACACATTGGGAACCCGTTTCCTTATGTGCAACACAAACTACATCCCGCGCCTCACGTGAGGACTGAAACTCTGTATGTAACCTGCATCAGGGCTCGGCATGCAGTGTGCGGCATCGCTAGGCTCCAAACAGGAAGCCAGGGCTACGGGATTGCTGGCATGAACACGTGTGACATGAGCCCAGGCAATGTTCACTTGCAGGTCTTTCAGCCAACCATGTGCATCTCTGGCAAGTCAACAGGGTGCTGAAGGGAAAAGTCCAACCTGTGGCCAATCTCCATTTAGTGGAGTAGGAAACAAGGCTACCCATCTATGCCTCATCTCGCCACCCCCAGATCTCCCCAGGCCAGCACACACCTGCCTCAGTCCCTGAACGTTGGCGCCCTCTGGTGGTAAAAAAGGAGATACGCTTTGTTTTAAGTCCATCTTCATTTCTGTAGAGGGGGAAAAGTAGTCAAAATTTGAGGGCATAATGACAAGACATTATTATATTGGCTCTGAATATATCACATAGAACCATGGAGAGGCAGGAATTTTCACCAACGGGTGTATGGGGCCCCTGCAGGATATACGTACCCAACAGAGCTCAATGGCCATTTGGCATAGGCACTAGAAAAAGATGATCTAACTATGGCATCTCGGACTTCTCCACTTCAGGCAGGTACAAGCATTTGTGTGCTCGGCACCCTGAACACTCTAGAGTTTACGTTCTGCTGAAATGCTGCAGAAGTGACCTTTGGCCAGTGACCCCAGTGGCTTGGTCTCCAGCGCTCATCCCAACCTCTTATTCAGTGGGTATTTTTATCCCACATACACATGTGTTAGTCAGTGGTTGTCTTTTTTTTTTTTTTCCCGAGGTAAGGTCTCATGTTCTAGCTCAGACTGACTTGGAAGTCACTATGTAGTCTCAGGCTGGCCTCAAACTCACTACAATCCTCATACTTCTGCCTCCTGAGTGCTGGGGTTCAAGGTGTGCTCCACCATGCATGGTTTTCTTTTTTAAAAAACAGAATTACATTTTGGCGAAAGTACAAGACAACAGAATTCCAGAGCCTTAAACAGCTAGAGGCAGAAGGGCTCTATTATGGGCTGCATGGTGTCTCCTGTATTTCCTATGTTGAAGTATTTAGAACACAGGTTGAACATCGATTATGCAACTGTTTCTTTCAAGTTGAAACTCTTCCTCCTGGAGAGAGCAGGGGTGGGGGTTCATTAGACTCAAGAAACTTACAAAGCTCAGGAAGGTCATAAAAGTTACAAGATCCACAAAGCCCCTCCCCAAGGTCAGATAAACTGCACGTTGTTGCTGGGGGATGGGAGACTCTGGAAGAGCTGCCAGCAAGGTGGCAAGGGATGCAGTTTTCATGAGTCATCACCATGTTGGGGTGGTCTTTTCAGCAATGTAGTTGCCTTTGAGGAACTCCAATCAATTCATCCCTTCATCAAGCTAGACTTGAATGGAAACCTTTGTTGGTCGGCCACTGGGGCCATATGAGGTGAACAGATGTTTGTTCACATCTCCCAGGAAAAGTCACACCACAGCACCATTGAACCAAAAGTACCTCAGAGTTAGGTATTGACTCAGGGTCACAGTCAGTACCGAGATACGCTAAAAATAGTGATAAAATTCCCTGTAGGTGGTGTGTGTAAGGCATATATGGTACATGAGTTCTGTGTTTAGATTTGGCTCTCATCCCCATAGTAACTTCTGGGGTATATACAAATATCCTAAAATCTGAAACACTTCTGGTCCCAAGGGATAATAAATTATTAGGGACTTTAAAGAGGTAATTAAGTTAAAATGAGTCCATTAGGGTGGGTCTTAATCCAATATGGCTGGTACCCTTCTAAAAAGCTGACACACACAGAGGGAAGATCGGGGACATAGAGAAGACAGTATGTAGATTTCAATGAGGGAGGCCTCAAAACTGACCAAACCTGCAAACACTTTCTTCTTACACATTCAGCCTCTGGAATTGTGAGCAACCATTGACTTAAACTGTGGTTTAAGATTTAGGTTCCATGAAGACACCCCTGTGGTCCTATACTCATTTAAGAATCTGGAGACACACCTCTGTGGTCTTGCATATATTTGGGGACATGAAGATACCTCGTGATCCTGCATGGAAGTATGGAGATAACCCTTTGTGATTCTGACACATCTGATGAGTATAGAAACCCCATCTATAATTACACAACACTGGAAATAAATAGGCCCCTTCTTACTTGCCGAGTTGGTTTCTGGAGAGATCTAGGGTCTTGAGTTGTCTGCAGGTCCACTTCTCTTGAGGTGGCAAGGTCACTAGCTGGTTTCCTTGTAACTTCAAGAACATGAGGGCCTAAGAGAAGGAGGAGAGAGAGGCAAAGATGGCATCAAATATGAAAATGGAGGAGTCTGAGGGAAAGGTCTGTCAGCTTCCTGACAAAGTAGAGCCAAACAGTTTGAGCTGATTTATTCTTACAAAGCTTGTATCAAACAGAGCAGATGGGAAAAATGCATCTAGAAAACCTTCCCTCAAGATCCACAAGAGAAAGCTGAGAATAGAAGCAGTCCAAGCACAGCCCAAGGTCAAGGATTCTCCTGGGAGGGGTGCCCCACTTGGAGCACACAGGGTTCCCACTGGGGGAGCACTGTGATGCTGAGTAGCCAGCACCTCCTAATGACTTCCTCTTTGGGCAGACCCAAGATTCAGGGAGGGGAAGAGAGACACTAACATTAAGGGTGACTTGTCCCCAGCCACATGTCCTCAGATGTTCACCAAGGGGTCTCCACACAGGACGTGTAGACTCATGATCTGCTGCGTGCAGGCTGGCTAGGGTCCCTCAGTCACAGAGGGAGATTTGTAACATGTTTTTCTCTGTATGGAGCCCCAAAGACACACTGTGACCCTTCTCAGGGACATCACCATAGACCCACAATCACATGGCCCAAACACACTACTACACTGTTGTACCACATTAAATTCCCTACTTGAATAGGTTTTTTCTTTTGGCAGCCTCTCTCTCTGGCCCAGGCTGACCTGGAACTCACTCTGTAGCCCAGGCTGACCTTAAACTCACAGTGATCCTCCAACTTCAGCCTCCTGAGTGGCGGGATTAAAGGCGTGCACCACCACGCCTGTCATGGAAGGGCTGCATCCCTTCCACCACAATCAGGTTGGTGGCAACTGCTGCTGGCTGCCCTCTCAATGTGTATTAATGCCTCGCCATGCTCCTAGCCCCAGGCTGGGTCTGGGAACATGCAGGCCCACCTCCTCCAATTTGGAAGAGGAGATCATGAGTGAACAAGGATTCCACAGAGTCCAGCAGCAGGATTCTGGGCTGCTTCTGCACTGTATGTGGTGGTGTGAGGTAAGAGATAACAGACTCAGAGCAGGTGAGTGGATGAGAACTCAGGGCCAAAAGGGGCCTGTGGGCAGCAGTCACACGGACCCCACTCCTGAGTGGCTATGTATGTGCATGAGCCCCGTCCTTTGTCTCGTATTTATTCAGGGGTCTGTGACTTGACATCTCTCCTTTCTGAGATATATGTGTTGAATGAACTCTTGATGCCTTTTGAGGACCCTGCAGGGGAAGTTGGTGGTAATTTGAACAGCTGGTCTGGCAAGATTGGGGGCTTCATGTGTGTGTTTCAGCATGGCCACTTTGCCTGGGCAGTGTTGCCTGTGCCTGTGTCTATCACAAAGCAACCCTGGGAGAGAGGGAAAGACAGAAAGATAATTAATGGGTGTGCCAGGGCCTCTTGCCACTGCAAATGAACTCCAGGCACATGCACCACTACAAAGTCTGGTTTTACATGGAAATTAAGGAATAAAACCCAGGCCATCTGGCTTTGCAAGCAAGAGCCTTTAACCACTGAGCCATCTCTCCCATCCCTGATGTCTTTAATGAACACTTAGCAGCAGGTCTCTGATCTGGGGCTGGTGCTGGGATCCAAGTGATGAACCTGGTCCACAGTCTGCCTGAAGACCCACAGCTGCCTATGGTGGGAGCTGCACATGGGCAGTGGGTACTCAGGACTCTGGCCAAGCCCCTTTCCTGAGTTCATCCTGCTTCTGTCTTTGTAGGATCCCCAGAAGCAGGGGCAGGACAGTGCCAGACAGGATGGAGCAGCTTCTGGGTGGGGCTTAAGAGTGTCAACACAAGCGAACCGGGCGTGGTGGTGCACGCCTTTAATCCCAGCACTCAGGAGGCAGAGGTAGGAGGGTTGCCATGAATTCAAGGCCACCCTGAGACTATTTAGTGAATTCCAGGCCAGCCTGGGCTCGATTACCAAATACATGCATCTGGAGTTCCTTTGCAGCAGCTAGAGGGCCCTGTGTGCTCACTCTCTTGCTCCTTGCAAATAAATAAAAATCTTAAAAATTAAAAAGAAAGGAAGTAGTGCTGAATAACAGTTTTCGCAGTCCCTGGGAGTGTGCCCTTGTTCTGGGAGCTCATCCCTTCTTCCTCCTCCTTCCGTGAAGAGTGCAGCTTTGCTGCCCCATGCTCCAAGCTGGGTGGGACATACGTCCCCCCACAGGTCCAAAAGCAGTTAGGTGTGAATGGACACCTCGACAACAGTGAGCCAAAGTAAGTCCTTTCATGCTCCAAGGTGGGTTTTGCTATAGCCGGGAAAACTGACTGGCATAGGGAAAAAGCCTCCTGTGCCCCCAGCCCACAGCGGTTGCCCTGGTGCTGTCCCTTCGCCTCCCTGTCACGACCCTGTGTCTTTCTGTTAGCTGAACGTGTCCTTCACTCCTCCGCTCCTCTGCCTCCGGAAAAGCACACAGCTTCCACTGAAGCATGGATTTTTCTCACCAGTGCCAAAACTGAGACATAATGTGCGCTCGGACTTACATCAAGCTGAAAAAGTCCCAGGGGAACTTCTTTTAGTGCGTTTTCTGAAAAATCCACATCCTTAAGGTGATTTTTCCAGAAGATAGCCATGTTGTCTGGCAGGGATTCCAGGGCGTTTTTGGAGGCTTTACAGCATTTCTAGGAGTGGGATGAGGAAGAGGATAAATGTCAACCAGTTCTGTCCAGGCAGGGCTGCCTAGGAGACTGTTTTGATGCTAAAAGTGAGGCCATTAGCACAGAGCTCTGAACAAATAGGACTCAGGGGGCGGCAAAAGGCTGGGAATCTCATTGCCAGCACTGTCCTGCTCCTGGAGGACAGCAGTGGAGTTTCCTGGAGAGACAAAGATGGCTCATAGCCTTTCCCTTTCATCCCAGAATATCCGGCCCATTGTCCTGGGAAATAAAGGTTGATTCAGAATGGCTCTAGAGAGAAGCTGTCTTCCCACAGACCTACGGTCAAACTGGAAGAGCTAACTGGGGAGAAGGAGAACTTCCTGGTTGGAAATTAACAGCAACAAAATGCAAATATTCTCTACACTATTCCATCTCTTCTAACAAGTCACCTTCCCAGGAAACAAAAAACAGCTGTTAGTGGACAGTGCCATGAAAGGGGTTTGTTTCTGATTCTCCTTCGCTGTAGTCCTAACAGACCAGCGCTACCTTTTTGAAGGATGGGACACTGGTGGGTGCCGTGATGTGCAAAGTCAACCATGGCTTTCAGGACTTTTGGTAAGATACTAACCAAAGGGCAGGCCCAGGGATCTGGAAAGGCCTTCAGGTTGTTTCTAGAAACATTCAGATGGCTGAGTGACTTGAACGAGTGCAGGAAAAGGGCAGGAAGTTCTGACAACTTATTATCAGATAGATCAAGCTCCTGCAGCTTCCGTAGGCCAATCCAGTTAGTGGCTGTGAGATGGAAAAAGTTAATGCATTGTTAAAAAACACTCCCACCAGGAAGAAAATGACGAGCTATATCATCAGGTCGTCAATGATAAAACATACCACCTTCTTCTTCAAATATCTTTTCCAAATAATTTTTTGAAGCCATCAGTTTTTGAAGTTTTGAGAGATGCAAGAATCCAGGTGGAAGATGGGAAAGCTTGTTGCTGGAAATGTCAATTTCAAGTAACCTAGGGATGGGGAGAAGGAAGTGAAGGCATCAGCAAAAAAGAAAATCAATATAGTGTTTTCTGTAAGGCAGCCTGTTTTTTCTTTTCTTTGTTTTGTTTTGTTTTGAAGGTAGGGTCTCACTGTAGCCCATGCTGAGCTGGAATTCACTATGTAGTCTCAGGGTGACCTCAAAGTCACTGCTATCCTTCTACCTCTGTCTCCCGAGTGCTGGGATTAAAAGCATGTGCCACCATGCCTAGCTCTGTTTCTTCTTTTTCTCCGCACACACAGTTGAAGTGTGTGCACAGGAAAAGTGTAAGGTTCAGGAGTGACCAAGACCACAGAGACCACTCTGAGGCAAAGATGGAAGCTTTTATTTGGGAAAAACACGAGCTGCCAGGACTGACTCTCAAGAGTGGATCAGTCAGTTTGAGAATACAGATAGTGGGTTTTATAGAGCAATTCAGCCAGGGGAAGGTGAGGAAGGGGGACGTAAAGAAAAGGTTTCTTTAGGGGAGATCTAAGATAGCCAGGGTGTGACACCAGAACAGCAACCTGGTGTCCTGAGAGATAAGGGGACGGGACACCTAGACCCAGGGCACTGTTAGGCAAGGAAGGGATGATGGCTGGGTGGTTCCTTGAGGAATGTGGATGACCCACTTCCTTGTGTTTCTGTTGCCCTCTTGGTGTCCTCAGTGACTCCATTTTGTCCTGACCTAACAAAAAGTCACTGCTCCCATGACTGGTGTGAAGAGAATTAAATCTGTCCTAGGTGTGTCCTCATTCTACTGGGACGTTCAGTCATAGCAAAGTGAGCTGTGCCTGAAGCTGCTAGAAAGCCACAGTGCAGGGCTTGCAACCTTTCAGAGCCTGCAGATTCACCTGTCTGGCCAGATTAAAGATGCTGCCTTAACATTCTTTGCAGTGGCAAGAGGCTCTGACAACTCATGCTCTCTCTCTCTCAAATAAATAAATAATAGTTTTTAAAACTCCATTAATTCACTTGTGAGGTCTAAGAACACACATTTTCTATGCAATAAAGCATTGCTGATTTATATATCATTTTTGTTGTTGTTTTTTTGAGGTAGGGTCTCACTCCACTCTAGTTCAGGCTGACCTGGAATTCACTATGTAGTCTCAGGGTGGCCTTGAACTCATGGCAATCCTTCTACCTCTGCCTCCCAAGTGCTGGAATTAAAGGCATGTGCCACCATGCCTGGCATCTGATTTATATCTTAAAGAAATCCGTGAAGTACACCCTTCCCATGCCATCACAGGGGAAGGCTCAGGCCTCTTGCCAATGCTTTTTAGAAAAGCAGTTAGGGGCCACAGTGTCTACTTGCTACCAGAGTCCTGTGGGCTTGATCTTTTCCTGAAACCCACTCCACTTTTTCCAGCAGGTGGAGCAACCCTTCCTACCACCTGGGAAGTTTGTAGCCACTCTTATTCTCTTTCAGAATCATACTGGGCATCTTGATAGAGAAGTTCTACATGACAGTGAGTGGTCTGTGCGTCCTTGGACCAGACTAAGGTTATTTGTAGACCTCTTTCTGCTTACCAGGGGCTGGAGACTTGACTCCTTTGCTCCTGAGAGCTTGTTTAACACTGGGAAGGACTGAGGGAATGGCTTAGTCAGTAAAACACTTTACATACAAGCATAAAGATGAGTTTGGATCCCCAGCACCCACATAAATGCCAGGTGGGCATGGTGGTCTGCCTGAAATCCCAGCACTTGGGAAGCAGAGACAGGGAGACCCTTGGGCAAGCTGGCTAGCTAGATGAGCCCAATTGGCAAGCCCTGGGTTCAAGTGAGACTGCCTCAAGGAAGGTGGAGAGCAACTGAAGATGACACCAATGTTAACCTCTGGGCTTCACAGACATAAGTACATGTGCACCAACGTATATGTGAACATGCATACATGTGAGCACACATACATACAGGGAGGGGGTAGAGAGAGAGAAGGGGGCAGAACTTCGTTCTTTCTTTTGTTTTTCAGAAAAATGAACAGCAACCCAGGAGCCTGCAAGGACAGTGCTGGAAGCTAGACACATTTGGTCCCATTCACACCCCAGGGCGCACCTCGTGCAGATGATTTCATCAGACGACTGCACACAGGGCAGCTCCCCCAGGTGGTTGTCTGAGAGATTCAGCTTCCTCAGGTTGATGAGCCCCCAGGGGATAACAGAAGGGAGCGAGGGCAGACAGTTGGCAGAGAGATCCAGCTCGGTGATCTGGCAGGAGATGTCTAGGAGCCAGTCAAGATCCACCCAGGGCAATCTGAGGTGGGACCACTTTACACGAAGTGCCTGAAATGGGAAAAAAAGGGAAAAGCATATGTGAATGGTAGACCAGGCTCACAGTGGGGAAAAAAAAGTGTGGTGAGTTATTCAACTGTGAGACTGCGTGCCCACTACCATACAGAGGGGCATTGTGATTTCAGAACATGCCACTATGGTGTCATAATAAAATACTGAAATATTGCAGTGTGGAACTGTGATGCCACAGTGTTGCATTATGGTGTGAGAGTGGGATACTGTGAAGTGACATTGGGAATTGTGAAGTCACTGTGAGCTTTATGATGTCATTTTAAGCATTGTAAAGTGACATTGGGCATTGTGATGTCATTTTAATCATTATGAAGTCACTGTGGGCATTATGATGTCACTGTAAACATTGTGACATCACTGTGTGCATTGTGAAGTCACTGTGGACATAGTGACATCACTGTGTGCACTGTGTAGTCACTGAGGGCAATGTGACATCACTGTGGCATTTTGAAGTTACTGTGGGCATTATGAAGTCACAAGGGACATTGAGAAGCTATTGTGTGCCTTGAGAAGTCATTGGAGGCATTGTAATGTCACTCTATGCATTGTAAAGTCACTGTGGGCATTGTGATGTCACTGTAAGCTTTGTGAAGTCACTGTAAACATTGTGACATCACTGTGGTCATTGTGATGTCACTGTAAGCTTTGTGATGCCACTGTGGGCATTTTGAAGTCACTGTGGGCCTTTCAAAGTCGCTGTGTACATTGTGAAGTCACTTTGGGCATTGTGAAGTCACTGTGTGTATTGTGATGTAACTGTGGGCATTGTGAAGTCACTTTGGGCATTGTGAAGTCACTGTGGGCATTGTGAAGTCACTAGGGGCATTGTGAAGTCACTGTGGGCATTGTGAAATAACTGTGTGCATTGTGAAGCACTGGGGGCATTGTGATGTCACTGTGTGAATTGTGAAGCCACTGGGGGCATTGTGAAATCACTGTGTGCATTGTGATGTCACTGTGGGCATTGTGAAGTCACAGTGGGCACATTGTGACATCACTGTGTGCATTGTGAAGTCACAGTGGGCATTGTGATATCACGATGTGCATTTTGATGTCACTGGGGGCATTGTGAAGTCAAAGTAGACATTGTGATGTCACTGTGGGCATTGTGAAGTCACTAGGGGCATTGTGAAGTCGCTGTGGGAATTGTGACATCACTGTGGACATTGTGAAGTCACTGAGGCCAATGTGAAGTCACTGTGTGCATTGTGAAGTCACTGTGGGCATTATGATGTCACTGTAAGCTTTGTGAAGTCACTGTAAGCATTGTGACATCACTGTGGTCATTGTGATGTCACTGTTAGCTTTGTGATGCCATGGTGTGCATTGTGAAGTCACTGTGGGAATTGTGAAGTCACTGTGTGTATTGTGATGTCATTGTGGGCATTGTGAAGTCACTGTGAGCCATTTGAAGTCACTGTGTGCATTGTTTAGTCACTGTGGGCACTGTAAAATCACTGTGTGCATTGTGAAGTCACTGTGGGCATTGTGATGTCATTGTAAGCTTTGTGAAGTCACTTTAAGCCTTGTGACATCACTGTGGGCTTTGTGATATCACTGTAAGCTTTGTGATATCACTGTGGACATTGTGAAGTCACTGTAGGCATTGTGATGTCACTGTAAGCATTGTGAAGTCATTGTAGGCATTGTGATGTCACTGTGGGCATTGTGATATCACTGTAAGTTTTGTGAAGTCACTTTAAGCATTGTGACATCACTGTGGGCTTTGTGATGTCACTGTAAGCTTTGTGATATCATTGTGGACTTTGTGATGTCACTGTAGGCATTGTGATGTCACTGTAAACAATGTGAAGTCGCTTTGTGCATTGTGATGTCACTGTGGGTATTATCAAGTCACTGTGGGCATTGTGAAGTCACTGTGGCCATTGTGACATCAGTGTGTGCATTATGAAGTCACTGAGGGCATTGTGACATCACTGTGGGCATGTGAAGTCACTGTGTGCAATTTGATGTCACTGTGGGCATTGTGACATCACTGTGTGTATTGTGATGTCACTGTAAGGCTTGTGAAGTCTCTGTGCATTGTCATGTCATTGTAAGCATTGTGAAATCACTGGGGGCATTGCGATGTCACTGTTGGCATTTTGAAGTCACTGTGGGCATTGTGATGTCACCATGGGCATTGTGAAGTCACTGTGGGCATTGTGAAATCACTGTGTGCATTGTGACATCACTGTGTGCATTGTGAAGTCACTGTGGGAGTTGTGATATCACTGTATGCTTTGTGAAGTCACTGTGTGCATTGTAAAGTCATGGAGGCCATTGTGACATCACTGTGGGCATTGTGATGTCACTGTAAGCTTTGTGAATTCACTGTGTGTATTGTGACGTCACGTTGGGCATTGTGACATCACTGTGTGTATTGTGATGCCACTGTGGGCATTGTGAAATCACTGTGGGCGCATTGTGACATCACTGTGTGCATTGTGAAGTCACAGTGGGCATTGTGACATGACGATGTGCCTTTTGATGTCACTGGGGGCATTGTAGTCACGGTGGGCATTGTGAAGTTTCTGTGTGCATTGTGAAGTCACTGGGGCATTAAGATGTCACTGTAAACACTGTGAAGTCACTGTGGGCATTGTGAAGTCACTGTGGGCATTGTGAAGTCACTGTGGGCATTATGATCTCACTGTAAGGTTTTTGAAGTCACTGTGGGTATTGTGAAGTCACTGGGGGCATTGTGAAGACACTGTGTGCATTGTGAAGTCACTGTGTGCATTTTGATGTCACTGTGGGCATTATGAAGTCAAAGTAGACATTGTGATGTCACTGTGGCATTGTGATGCCACTGTAAGCTTTGTGAAGTCACTTTAAGCATTGTAAGAGGGTTTCGTGATGTCACTGTAAGCTTTGTGATGTCATTGTGGAGACTTGTGAAGTCACTGTAGGCATTGTGATGTCACTGTAAGCATTGTGAAGTCATTGTATGCATTGTGACATCACTGTGGCCATTGTGATATCACTGTAAACAGTGTGAAGTCACTTTGTGCATTGTGATGTCACTGTGGGCATTGTCAAGTCACTGTGGGCATTGTGAACTCACTGTGGCCATTGTGACATCACTGTGTTAATTGTGAAGTCACTGGGGGCATTGCGATGCCACTGTGGGCATTGTGAAGTCAGTGTGTGTATTGAGATATCACTGTAAGTGCTGTGATGTCACTGTGGGCTCTGTGAAGTTACTGTGGGCATTGTGATGTCACTTGTGCATTGTGATGTCACTGTGGGCATTGTGACATCACTGTGGTCATCGAGAAGTTACTGAGTGCCTTATGAAGTCATTGAAGGCATTGTGATGTTACTGTGGTCATTGTGATGCCACTCTAAGCTTTGTGATGCCAATGTGGGCATTGTGAAGTCACTGTGGGCATTGCGAAGTTGCTGTGTACATTGTGAAGTCACGGTGGGCATTGCGAAGTCACTGTGTATATTGTGATGTAACTGTGGGCATTGTGAAGTCACTGTGTGCATTGTGAAGTCACTGGAGGCATTGTGAAGCCACTGGAGGCATAGTGAAGTCACTGTGTGCATTGTGAAGTCACTGGAGGCATTGTGAAGCCACTGGAGGCATAGTGAAGTCACTGTGTGCATTGTGAATTCACTGTGCACATTTTGAAGTCAGTGTGCATTGTGAATTCACTGTACATTTTGAAGTCACTGTGGGCATTGTGAAATCACTGGGGGCATTGTGAAGTCATTGTGTGCATTATGATGTCACTGTGGGCATTGTGAAATCACTGGGGGCATTGTGAAGTCATTGTGGGCATTGTGAAGTCACTGTGGGGGCATTGTGACATCACTGTGCACATTGTGAAGTCACAGTGGGCATTGTGACATCACGATGTGCATTTTGATGTCACTGGGGGCATTGTGAAGTCACTGGGGGCATTGTGATGTCACTGTGGGTATTGTGAAGTCACTGTGAGCAATGTGATGTCATTGTAAGCTTTGGGAAGTCTCTGTAAACATTGTGACATCACAGTGTGCATTGCAAAGTCACTGAGGGCATTGTGACATCATTGTGGGCATTGTGACATAACTGTGGGCATGGTGACATCACTATGTGCATTGTGAAGTCATTGTGGGCATTGTGATATCACTGTGGGCATTGTGAAGTCACTGTGTGCACTGTGATGTCACTATGAGCATTGTGATATCACTGTGTGTATTGTGATGTCACTAAGCATTGTGATGTCACTGTGGGCATTATGATGTTACTGTAAGCTCTGTAAGCTTTGTGAAGTCACTGCAAGTATTGTGACATCACTGAGGCATTGTGAAATCACTGGGCATTGTGAAGTCACTGAGGGCATTGTGACATGACTGTGGACATTGTGACATCACTGTGTGTACTGTGATGTCACTGTAAGAATTGTGAAGTCTCTGTGAGCATTGTCATGTCCTGTAAGCATTGTGAAATCACTGGGGGCATTGCAATGTCACTGTGTGTATTGTGAAGTCACTGTAAGTATTGTGACATCACTGTGAGCATTGTGAAGTAATTGTGGGCATTGTAACATCACTGTGGGCACATTGTGAAGTCACTGTGCATATTGTGATGTCTCTATGGGCATTGTGAAGTCACTGTGGGCATTGTGACATCACTGTGGGCATTGGCATGTGACTGTGAGCTTTGTGATGTCACTGTAAGCTTTGTGAAGTATCTGTGGACATTGTGAAGTCACTGTGTGCATTGTGATGTTACTGTGGGCATTGGGATGCCACTCTAAGTGTTGTGATGTCACTGTGGGCTTTGTGAAGTCAGTGTAGGCATTTTGATGTCACTGTAGGCACTGTGATGTCACGGGCATTGTGACATCATTGTGGGCATTGTGAAGTCACTGTGTGCATTGCGAAGTCACAGGGGACATTGAGAAGTTACTGTGTGCCTTGTGAAGTCATTGGGGGCATGGTGATGTCACTGTGTGCACTGTGAAGTCACTGTGGGCATTATGATGTCACTGTAAGCATTGTGAAATCACTGTAAGCATTGTGACATCACTGTGGTCATTGTGATGTCACTGTAAGATTTGTGAAGTCACTGTGGGCATTGCGAAATCACTGTGCATATTGTGATTTCTCTGTGGGCATTGTGAAGTCACTAGGGGCATTGTGAGGTCACTGTGGGCATTGGGAAGTGACTGTGCATTGCGAAGTCACTGTGGGCATTGTGAAATCACTGTGTGCATTGTGAAGTCACTGTGGGCATTGTGATGTCACTGTAAGCATTGTGAAGTCACTGAGGCCATTGTGACGTCACTGTGGGCATTGTGAAGTCACAGTGGGCATTGTGACATCATGAAGTGCATTTTGATGTCACTGGGGCATTGTGAAGTCACTGTATGCATTGTGACTGTGAGCATTGTGATGTCACTGTAAACTCTGTGAAGTCACTTGAAGCATTGTGACATCACTGTGGGCTTTGTAATGTCACTGTAAGCTTTTTGATGTCACTGTGGGCTTTGTGATGTCACTGTGGCCATTGTGATATCACTGTAAACAGTATGAAGTCACTTTGTGCATTGTGATGTCACTGTGGGCATTGTCAAGTCACTGTGGGCATTGTGAAGTCACTGTGGACATTGGAAGTCACTGTGGCCATTGTGACATCAGTGTGTGCGTTGTGAATTCACTGAGGTCATTGTGACATCACTGTGGGCATTTTGAAGTCACTGTGGGCATTGTGACATCACTGTAAGCTTTGTGAAGTCACTTTAAGCATTGTGACATCACTGTGGGCTTTGTGATGTCACTGTAGGCATTGTGATGTCACTGTGGTCACTGTGAAGTCACTGTGGGCATTTTGATGTCACTGTGGTCATTTGAAGTTACTGTGGGCATTCTGAAGTCACTGTGGGCATTGTGATGTTACTATAAACACTGTGAAGTCACTGTGAGCTTTGTGAAGTCACTGTAAGCATTGTGAAGTCACTGTGGGCATTGTCATGTCAATGTAAGCATTATGAAATCACTGAGGGCATTTTCATGTCACTGTGCACATTATGAAGTCACTGTGTGTATTGTGATGTCACTGTAAGTATTGTGAAGTCACTGTGGGCATTGTGATGTCACTATAAGCTTTGTGAAGTCACTGTAAACATTGTTAAGTCACTGTAGGTTTTGGGATGTTACTGTGGGCATTGTATTGTCACTGTAAACACTGAGAAGTCGCTGTGAGCATTGTGAAGTCACTGTGGGCATTGTTATGTCACTGTAAGCATTGTGACATCACTGTGGGCATCGTGATGTCACTGTGGGCATGGGGATGTCACTGTAAGCTTTGTGAAGTCACTGTAAGCATTGTGACATCACTGTGTGCACTGTGATGTCACTGTAAGCTTTTTAATGTCACAGTGGGTTTTGTGAAGTCACTTTGTGCATTGGGATGTCACTGTAAGCATTGTGAAGTCACTGTGGGCATTCTGTCATTGTAAGCATTGTGAAGTCAGTGTTGCTTTGTGAATTCACTGTGTGCATTGTGATGCTTCTGTGCGCATTGTGAAGTCATTGTGGGCATTGTGACGTCACTGTGGCCATTGTGAAGTTACTGTGTGCATTTTGAAGTCTCTGTGGGCATTGTGATGTCACTGTAAGTATTGTGAAGTTACTGTGGGCATTGTGATGTCACTGTGGGTATTGCCAAGTCTCTGTGGGCATTGTAACATCATTGTGTGCATTCTGAAGTCACTCAGGACATTGTGACATCACTGTGGGCATTTTGAAGTCACTGGGGGCATTGGAAATTCACTGGGGCATTGTGATGTCACTGTGTGCATTGTGATGTCACTGTAAGCATTGTGAAGTCACTGTTGCCATTGTGATGTCACTATAAGCTTTGTGAAGTCACTGTAATCATTGTGACATCCCAGTGGGCATTGTGATGTCACTGTAAGCTTTGTGATGTCACTGTGGGGTTTGTGAAGTCACTGTGGGCATTGTCATGTCACTGTCAGCATTTTGAAGTCACTGTGGGCATTTTGAAGTCACTGTGGGCATTGTGATGTCACTGTAAGCTTTGTGATGTCACTGTGGGCATTGTGATGTCACTGTAAGCTTTGTGATATCACTGCGGGCATTGTGTTGTCACTGTAAACTTTGTGATGTCACTGTGGGCTTTGTGAAGTCTCTGTAAGCATTGTGAAGTCACTGTGGGCATTGTGAAGTCTCTGTAAGCATTGTGATGTCACTGTGGGCTTTGTGAAGTCACTGTGGGCATTGTGATGTCAATATAAGCGTTGTGACCTTGTGGGCATTGTCATGTCACTGTAAGTATTTGAAGTCACTGTGGGCATTGTGATGTCACTATAAGCATTGTGATGTCACTATAAGCATTGTGATGTCACTATAAGTATTGTGACATCACTGTGGGCATTGTGATGTCTCTGTAAGCATTGTGGTGTCATTATGGGCATTGTGATGTCATTTTGTCATCACTGTAAACTTTGTGAAGTCACTATGGGCACTGTAATGTCTGGACATTGTTTATCTAGTGATATGGGCAGCCAACTGCACTGTGACAGGCTACATTGTAGCCTTTGGACTGACTGCTTCCAGAATTAAAGACTAAATAAACAAGTAGTGACCATGACACACATAAAATCGGGGCTCTGACCCACGTAGCAGCCTTCCCGGGAAACAAGTCTGCTGTAAAACATGTCCCAGAAAAGCCTGCTGTAAGTCAGACAGGCAGAAACCCAGGTGACTACTGATATGCATGGTAACAGTCCAGTAAGTTCACCAACTAATTCTGGCAGGCCCAAACAACCATGACTTACTCATAACAGATAACCTTCCTCAGTTTTGGCCCTTGCTTCCAGTTTAGGATCAACCCACGAGGCTAAGGATGCTCCTTATCCTGGCCCACAGGACATCCTACCTCCATCTTCCCTAGACCATAACCTACAACTGGGACACAGTGGAAAATGTCCTTTAATGCTACTGTAGGGCTTTCTTAGTCCTCTGCTGCTTAGGGCCTCTGTCACATGTGATCGACAGCCCAACTCCTCTGCTGTGGCAAGCCCAGAGCAACCACTTTTCTCATTTGGCTGGTGTTGGTTTATTTCCACAGGAAGTCAGAAAGCTCATGGTTTGCTGGTGTGGGGTGGCAAATGGGGACCTGGTTAAATGCATAAGAGTAGGACTTTTTCTTGGTTACCAAAGAATTTGAGACTTAATTAGGTTTCTGGGGAGAGGAAATTTGCTTTTGGGTTTGTTTCTCCAAAGCAACTGGAAATCCGTAACGGAAAATTAGAGAGGCAGAAATATAAACAAAAATTAGTGTTTCACAAATGGGAAAATTTAAGAACCACAGTGACTGTGGGAAAGTACCAATAATGTGGGTTGTTGGCCTTCAAACTTGGCAGCAGATGAGGGATGATCATCTGGCCGCTAGATGGCAGTGTGTGCCTTTTCTTTCCTCTCCCTCAGCCAAATCCTGCAAAGGCTGGGAGTGTGCCCTCTGGAAGCTTTGGTTTCCCAACTGAGGGGACCAAAATATCAGTATCCACCACGTAAAGCCAGATGCACAAAGTGGCGCATGTGTGAGGAGTTTGTTTGCAGAGGCTGGAGGCCCTGAAGTGCATATTCTCTTTGTGTCTTTCTTCTCTCTCTGCATGCAAATTAATTAATTAGAAAACTCTTCATTTATCCAGATAAAGAGGGAGAAACACACAGGTTCCTAAGTGGGATCAATTAGAGATGAGTGTAAATGGTAGTTAGCACCAGGATGGGCATAAAACCAGAATGATACCAAGAGAGAGAAGAAACAGGGAGAGAGGATAGGAGGATTTGACAGGTTAGAGGAGTGAGAGATTATTGGGGGTGGGAAGGGCTTAGAGGGGTAAGGAGTAGGGAGGGTAGGGAGGGAATTACACAAAAGTTGCATGAATCAGTTCCATCGAAACCCTCGTTCAGAATGCAATCACCAATAAGGAGGGTTGATAGTCTGAAACGAATGTGGAAACAGTTTAACCTTAAAACCATGGACTCTGGCTGGTAAATACCAGGCCCAGAATTGGGTTACCCCCTACAGTGACCTGTTGGCCAGGGAGACCTATGGGGTCCCCAATGTAGGCCATTGTCAAAACACTTGATTACCTGCCAGAGCTAAAGGGTATGACCCTATTGCTGAGGACACTACAGGCTGTGGTCACAGGACATCCGAACACCATGCTGGAGCCAAAGGGAAACTAGCTCCCTGCTGGATAGACCTCAGAGTTCTGGAGAGTCCCATGGAAGATGCTGGAGGACACTGGCCACCAACAGCATGAATAAGCAGGGGACCCTGCAGACTATGAAAGCAACCAGCCTGACGTGAAGTACACTCTTGTTCAATGGTGGCACAGAGCCTCTGCGGGTAATCAACTGCTTTCTGACTGGACATAAGGCCTGCTCAGTGGGAGAGAATTCATATCTGGTACTGGAAACCAAGTCAGAATCCCATGGTCAGGAAACTCAGGCTTCAGAAAGAAGCCTCCACTGCTCTCTGAAGAAGAATGGGCTTGCATACCAAAAATCTCTCGTAACTTTGCATTCCCCATTTAAACCAATCTGCTCTTGCTCTTGGTTGGAAATTCTGTTTTATTTTAAAGATGGCAAAGAAAATGGAGGACAACTAAGATCCACCCATAAGACAAGAAGATAGCTGACTGCTCACCATGAGACATGCTACCTCTACCAAGTCTGCCACGGCCCAGGAGAAATTGTAGAGGAAGAGGAGACATGGCTACTGCTCTTTCTGCTATCCCAACAACCAGCTCAAAAGTGACAATGACCAAAAGCAGAAGTCCAGAGGCGATAGAGAACTCAACCCTAAAGACTGCCAACAGGTCTGCCATGGCTCAGGGAACATTATGGAAGAGGGGGCGAAAAGACTAAGAGTCACAGAGTGGGTGGGAATACCCTGAGACATGGTCCCCTGGTATTTCACAGGGAGTGACTGTGGCCCCATGACCCCACAGTGAATATCATAACCCCACTGAAGAGGGCTCCCAGAGAAATGGGAGCAGGGGTAAGGGGACGAAAGAGTGTAACCTGTTATATATTAAATGAATAAAACAATGCCAGGTGTGGTGGCACACACCTTTAATCCCAGCACTTGGGAGGCAGAGGTGGGAAGATTGCTGTAAGTTCGAGACCAGCCTGAGACTACCTAAAAAAACCAAAATAAATAAATAAAATAAAAAGTGAAAAACCATGTTATTACAGTACAAAAGAGAAAACTACAAATGAAATAAATGTGTGGCTAGAGAGATGGCTCAGCAGTTAAAGGCCCTAGCCTGATGACCTGGGCTCAATTCCACAGAACCCATGTAAAGCCAGATGCATGAAGTGGTGCATGTGTCTGGAGGTTGTTTGCTGTGGCAGGAGGTCCTGGTGTGCCCATACTCACTCTGTCTCTGTCTCAGGGAAATTTAAAAAGGGATGAGCAATTTGAGTCCAAAGGGAGGAATCTTAGTATCAGCTGAAGGGTGTTTGGAGGTTGGGTCTCACTCTGGCCCAGGCTGACCTGGAACTCCCTCTGCAGTCCCAGGCTGACTTCACACTCACAGCGATCCTCCTACCACTGCTTCCGGAGTGCTGGGGTCAGAGGTGTGCACCACCACCCCAGAAACAGTTGATTTTGTTAAATAAGTCGCTCAATTGCTCTGGGCCTTTCATTGTTGTTACTGGTTTTCTGTGTGTGTTTGTGTGCACATGGGAGTGCAGGTGTACATAGATATGTGTGCATGTGGAAGTGCACGTGTATATATACATGAGTGTGTGCATGCAAGTGAAGGTGCACATGCACATGTGTGTGCACATGGGAGTGCAGATATACCTGTACATACATATATGTGCACATGTGAGTGCAGGTGTGCAAGGATACGTGTGTGCACATGTGAGCACAGGTGTGGAAGGATACATGTGTGCACATGGGAGTGCATAGATACGTGCGTGCACATGGGAGCGCAGGTGTGCATGTGTACATGTGTGCACATGAAAGCCAAGGTGTACATGGATACGTGTGTGCACATGGGAGCGCAGGTGTGCATGGATACATGTGTGCACATGGGAGCACAGGTGTGCATGAATATGTGTGTGCACATGGAAGTGCAGGTGTGCAAGGATACGTGTATGCACATGGGAGAGCAGGTGTGCAAGGATACGTGTGTGCACATGGGAGCGCAGGTGTGCATGGATACGTGTGTGCACATGGGAGCGCAGGTGTGCATGGATACGTGTGTGCACATGGGAGTGCAGGTGTGCAAGGATACGTGTGTGCACATGGGAGCGCAGGTGTGCAAGGATACGTGTGTGCACATGGGAGCGCAGGTGTGCGTGGATACGTGTGTGCACATGGGAGTGCAGGTGTGCAAGGATACGTGTGTGCACAGGTGTGCAAGGATACGTGTGTGCACATGGGAGCGCAGGTGTGCATGGATACGTGTGTGCACATGGGAGCGCAGGTGTGCAAGGATACGTGTGTGCACATGGGAGTGCAGGTGTGCATGGATATGTGTGTGCACATGTGAGCGCAGGTGTGCTTGGATACGTGTGTGCACATGGGAGTGCAGGTGTGCATGAATACGTGTGTGCACATTGGAGCGCAGGTGTGCGTGGATACGTGTGTGCACATGGGAGCACAGGTGTGCATGGATATGTGTGTGCACATGTGAGCGCAGGTGTGTATGCATACGTGTGTGCTCATTGCTGCATGCAGGTGTGTATGGATATGTGAGTGCACATACACGTGCATGTAGAAGTTATAGGTCAACATCAAGCATCTTCCTGCTCATTTTGGAGTCGACCCTGGAGCCTACATCTCGCTGATTCAGCTAGTTGGCCAGCAGGCCTCAGGGATCCGTCCCGCCTCCCCAGCACTAGAATAACTGACAGGTGCGACCACACCTATGCGTGATTTTGGTCCTGCTGCATTTTATCCACTGAGTTGTCTTTCTAGCCCTGTTTTTCCACTTTTAAGTCTAAAAGACAATCTTAAGAGGCTTCAGAAGAGTTGGGCTAGGATCCAGCAGACACCCACAGACCTGAGCCTCCAGCTGCTAACATGGTATCACACTTGCTCTCTGCCTGTTTGTTTCCAAACACAAAAACACACACTCTTCACTTTGACTGAATTGTTTGCAAACCAATGATACACCATGACACGACCTACCCCTGAATACTTCAGCATGTGCCTAGAAGAACAAGAACTTTTTGTACAAAATATAATCTTCAAGAAACATAAATAACATCAGCATAAAAGTACCCAGTTCATAGTTCCTGCAAAATATCTCAAATTATCCCATGAATGTGTTTTATAGCTATTTTGTGTGCTGATCCAGGGTTCCAGCAAGCTTCACACACTGCATGTGGTTGTAAGACCCCTTTTTTCATCCTGGAATCCTCATGCCTGGTTGAAGCCTTTTTGTCACATTGGTATTACAATTTTTCAAGTCATTCTAGTTGCTTTTTAAAATTATTTATTTATTTGTTTTTAGAGAGAAATAAGCAGAAAGAGAGAGACTGAATGAGAACGGGCACTCCAGGGCCTCCAGCCACTGCAAACAAATTCCAGATGTGTTACCTGGTGTATCTGACTTTATGTGGGTACTGGAGAATCAAACCTGGGTCTTTCAGCTTTGCCAGCAAAAACCTTAACTACTAAGCCATTATATCCAGCCCTCTAGTTGATTTTTTAATAAAAGAATCCTACATTCTCATTCACTAAGATATGATGTGAATGAAATACATATCTATCCCTGGGAGCTACACGGAGATTCAAGTTAAGCATTTTAGGCAAGTGTGACAATGTTGAGTCCTTCCTACTGCATGTCACCAGGGGGCGCCAGGTGTCTGGTGATTCTAGTACTGGGGCCAAGTTTGAACCCATGGTTAAGGCAGTGTCTGTCATATCTCCAGTCTGTAAATTCACTTAATTCTTTGTGCCCATCAAGCAAGTTGCAGAGGAATATTCTGAAATTGTATACATTCTTTAAGTGGGTTTAACATTTACTGTCAATCTTGGTCTGAATCAATTAATACAATGGTATGGTAGTTGCCAAGTGGTGATTTTCTTTGTACTTTTATTGTCAGCATTCTTTGGGTAAAAGGGTTTCCACCCTGACATCCTCAGGTTAAGTGTCACCATGGAGTCATGGATTCTTTAAAGCATTATTATTCATTATTATCAGTATTTCATTTGATGCCCAAGTTGTCCCCAATTAGTTCAGAAGGTATCGCTTCAAGGCATGCCTGTGTTCTTGTGACATATTCCTGTCAACTGGTGAATACCTTACTTCCTGGAAAATTTAGATGTTAACATCTCTTATGCTGTCTAGGGCAAGCCCAGGGGTCAGCTCTGATGCCCTTTAGAGTCAAAGGATATACTTAATTTTTTTTCTAACTTGTCATCTTTCTTTTCCTTTTTTTCTTTTGCGAGAGAGAGAAAAAAAAATTGGTGCATCAGGGCCTCATCCACTGAAATCAAACTCCAGATGCTTGCGCCACCTAATGGGTATGTGCAACCTTGCACTTGCCTCACCTTTTGTGCGTCTGGCTTATGTGAGGTCTGGAGATTCGAACATGGGTCCTTAGGCTTCTTAGGCAAGCGCCTTAACTGCTAGGCCATCTCTCCAACCTATCATCTTTTTTTTTTTTTTTTTTTAATTTCAAAAAGGTATATTCATTCTGCATGTCTGCAATAAACACCAGAAAAGACCCTGGAAAATGGAATTTAGAAGCTAAGATCTGTGCTTGTCATGGCTGGATCATCACTGCTGCTGAGCCCATTGACTGGATACAGCTCCGTTTTTTCCCGTGAGTCATTCTGATGTCCCTAATTCAAATCCAGACATTCCAGCCCTTTCCACAATTCACAGCTGTCCATCCCATCCTTCATCTCAGTGTTGCTGGCTTTGACTGAGTAAGAAAATAATTGGGAGCAAATGGAGGCTGGGACATGTCTGGGTCCAAGATTTCTTCTGGCTGGTGGTCTACAAAGCACTATGGCTTCCCATGGGAAACCTTGGAGTAAGACCGAGGGCCAACCCAGCAACACCAAGTCTAGTAAGGACTGAGGGCTCACAGAGGCATCCAGGTCCTGGGGGTCAGGAACAGGCAGCTTGCAGGCGGCCTATGGGTTCAGGACACATTTCAACTTCCTCCACGCATCCTGTGTGCCCAGCATCACTTGTGCCCTAATGTGCTCATCACTACCACTTGCTATCAAATGGTTTGGATCAAACTGAAAATGGGCAGTATCACGATGGGTGGTATCATGGTGGAAGTGTGGAAGAGAGGGAATTCCTATGATGAGAAAGGAGAGGAGGCCATAGTGGGATTCAAAGACCAGACCAGGCTTACTGTGTGTGTGTGTGTGTGTGTGTGTGTGTGTGTGTGTGTGCATGGGCACATGCATGCCACATGTGGCTGGAGGACAACTTTTGGGTGTTGCTCTTCTCCTTCTACCTCATAGGAGGCAGGGTTATTTGCTGTGTTTGTCAGGCTAGTTGATCCAGGAGCTTCTGGGAAATCCTCCTGTCTCTGCTTTCCACCTCGCCTTTAGTGTGCTGGGATTACAGAAGCCTACCACAGCTTCTGACTTTTGAGGTGGGGCTGGGGAGCCAAACTGAGGCACTCACACTAGCATGGCAAGCCTTTACTCAGTGAGCCATCTCCCCAGCCCCTAGACTCACTCTTTAACAATAACCCACTCATTCTGAGGCCAGCATTAATCCCCACTGAGGGTGACATCTCCAATGACCTGAACGCTTTCCAGTAGGCCCTCCCTGACTCTTAAAAGTGCCAGCACATGAGGGAGGGTATTACCATGGGATATTTTTTATAATCATGGAAGATGTTAATAAAAATTGAGAAAAAAATAAATTAAAAAAATGAAAGAAGACATAAAGGAGATATTACTGGGGAAAAAAGTGCCAGCACCTTTTGACATCTCCACGAGACCAGTTCTTCAACACATGAACCCTTGGGGAACCAACCACATCTGCTATAGTCCTGTTTCTTCATGCCCCAACTGGAGCCAGGCCACCACTACAGAACAAGGCTGCCACCTTGTTTATCCAGCAATGTTTTCTTGAGTCATAGGACATGTGTCAACTGTTCTGGGGCTTAGAGGACAGAGGTGTATGCGTGCATACAAGCATTCTGTGTTTGAAAGCCTCTGGTTGGTTCTTGGTTAAAGGGTTTCTTAATTTTTTCTCCCAAATATATTTTATTTATTTATTTACTTGAGAGAGACAGAGAAATGGGCGCACCAGGGCCTCCAGCCACAACAAACTCCAGATGCGTGCACCCCCTTGTGCATCTGGCTTATGTGGGTCCTGGAGAATTGAGCTGGTATCCTTTGGCTTTGCAGGCAAAGGCCTTAACTGCTAAGCCATCTCTCCAGCCCTGGGTTCCTTAATCTTCACAGACTCATAAGATTGAGAAATGGTGTATACTCAGCCAAGAGAAAATACCAGGATAGAAAACTAATGTGCCTTTTCCAGTGACCATTTCATTAGATACAAATCGCCTCAGAGACATGAGTGCTGTGTGTACTACTGACTTCCCTAGACATGAGGGATAGGAGGAAGCAGACGCTGCTGCCAGTCCCTAGAGTTCTTTCAAGGTCCTCTCCACAATGGGTTTCTTCACATGACATCTGATAAACTCCAGCCCAGTCAGAAGTGGTCAGGGCAGAAGTCAGTTAATAGAAGGGCATTCTTGGAAGACAAGCTTGCGAAATGATGCCTGCTGGGCTAGACGGCATGTCTAGAGTCACACAGTGGCCTTCACCTTGGTCTTGGGTTATAACCATCCAACCAGAAGCAGCTTATAGAAGGAAAGGGATTATTTCGGGCTTACAGGATCTAGGGGAAACACCATCAATGGTGGGAGAAACTTGCTCACTTCCATAGATTCACAGCAGAGAACAACCAGCACCACAAACCTGCCAGAGCTCAAGGTGCTCTCCACACACCTTCTGAGCTGGATTCAAAGATTCACCCTCCAGTGACACACCCCTTCCCCAGCAGACTCTGGCCACTGGAGACTCAAGTTTCAAGCCTGCATCTACAGGGCTATACCTTTAAACCACTATACCTTGAAACATTGTTTTATACAGTTTATTATGTTTTTGGTGCACAGGCATTCCAGAGCTCCTGCCTGTTCACCAAGTGCAGACAAAGGAGAGACAGCACACAGCTAAATGACAGCCATGCATTTCACACAGGAGCAGGCGTAGCAAGCCCCCAGATGCTCACTGCATGATCGAGTTAGCCTGTGCAGAATAACCACAGGCCAGGTCCCGAAGGAGCACAGAGAGCTGTTGCAGGGTCCTGTCAGGGAAGGATGAACCGCAGAATTCAAGGCAGCTGCTACAGACTCCTCCCCAGTCCAACAGCTCAACGGTCAGGCCACACCCATCCAGGGACCACAGATGGAAAATGTGCTCATGTGTGACTCTGTAAGTGCGAGCCTGTTAAATGTGGGACCAAATGAGTGGAAGTACTATCTTCCCAGGAGACACAGAGCAGTGATTTGGTTCGCTTGCTTTCCAAGGTGGCGGCGAGACTTGGGTCGTCCTGAAGGATTAGGTTATTTCAGGGCCAGTGGCACATTACGGAATGCGGTAGAAGAAAGCTCTCTTTGTCTGGGGATGGAGACTGCAGCCCAGGAGGTAATTATCTGCTTTGGCTTGTGCTCCTGGAAGCCACCGGACATAATGTACTATCATGCTACCAAGGCCACAAAGAATCTTTTATGTTTTATTTGCTAAAGAGAAAAACAATTCTTACAAGAAGAAATATAGTCCACCATGCTTTTGGCCTGGGTTTGAAGTGCTGATGAAGATGAGTAAGGTTGAATAGACAGTCCAGAAAAGACACAAGACAGGCTCATTAGCTTGAGGACTGGAGGGCATGCCCGGGGGATGAAGGTGGGTACAGGTCAGCCCTCTAAAGTAGAGTTTTGATGCCTGCTCCTTAGTCAGTCTCTGCTGCCACAGAGTGCAGAACTCAGATCTTCCTCCCATGTCCCCAACTCAGTTCTTATGCCAGTTGATCCCTGCCTGACTTATGGCTGAAGGGAAGGCAGTGACAGCAGGACAGGACACAAAGCAAGAAGCAGTCAACGGGCATCTGTGCAACTAAGGCACACTTGTTAAAAATGGGGGACACACACAGAAGGTTGTAGAAGTTATTTATCAATCCTTGGCTTATGCTCAGGACTTTCTGCCACCTGGCCAAGATCCCCAGAGGATGGCTGAAGGTGCCTTCTCACTGACGAGAGCCACCTTCTGCTATGTGAAGGAACAAGGACAGACAAGAGGAGCTGCGAGATCAAGGGGTCTAACCTAGAAAGAACCAGAACCCCCCCCAGATAGCCAAAGGAACAGAGAAGCTGAACAGAGGAGCCAGCAACATGTCACACCCATGCCAGGCTGTCTATGTGATGCTGATGATGCCAGGAAAGAAATGATGGCTGCGCTTAAACCAACCAGGTGTAGGCAAGCTTTATGCTTGCAAATGTTCTCGCAGAAGAACACCCCCAGCCCCGAGTGACAGAAGCAGCAGTGCAGCAGACAGCAGCTCTGTGTGTGTGCCCCACGCACTGGCAACAGCAGAACCTGAACACACCACATCTCTTCCTTGTCGGTGGAATCCTACATGTGGGTCCTGTCGGCGCTTGCTTCTCGAGGGCCTGCGTGCTGGAAAAGGCAGGCTTTCTAGGAGACAGGGTCATTTAGAACAGAAGGATGAGAGGAGCTTGCCTATGGTGGGTGGACCCAGGCTACGTACAACAGAGCAATAGCCATTGGATAGTGGGAGGGGCTATGGTGTCTACGAAGATGCTGAGGTTCCCCAGTAGTTCAGCATGGGATTAATTGGAAATAGAGTCTTTATAGGGGCAAGTTCAAGTGTGATTCTTAGGAGGACTCTTATCCAACACGACTAGTGTTCTGTAGAGAAGGAGGCCTCAGACAAGTAGTCATAACGTAGTGATGATGTGAAGACACCAAGGGCCAAGACAGCCTTGTGACTGCAGCAGTGCATCTATGACCAAGGACTGCTGCAAACACCGGGGTTCTCAAGGACATGGGCTTTCACAACAGTGACAGGAATACTGTTGGCCATTTCACCCACCTGTGTTTGGGTGTTTTGTTATGGAAGCCTTAAGAAACTCATGATCGCTAACCAGCCAGGTAAAGCTGGGAGGGGGTTGTGGCGTGGATCTGGAATGTCTCCATAGGCCTGGGACTCAAACTTCTCTTCTCATGTGTTATTGGGAGATGTGGAAAGCTCATTAGTGGGCTGAGTGGAAGGCCTTCTGGTCACTGGGGTAGAAGATCCTGAGACTCAGCACCCTCCTGTCCTAGTGTCTGTCTTTCAACTTACAGCCATGAAGTGACAGGCACCATCTTCTTCTCTTCCACACACTCTTGGTGTGCCGCTGGGATACAGGCCCAAAGCAACGTGGCCAACTAGTTATGGACCAACATCTATGAAACCATGAACCAAAACCAACCTTTCCTCTTTATTAGTTGTTTTTTTTTTTCTCAGATATGTTGCTCCCATAAAAGACATATAATTAACAAAAAGAAAACCTGGGCTACAGAGTAAGATCTTGACATAAATCCACACATAGCAATCTTGTTTGTAAGGACACTATGCTGGTTAATATTAGACATCCACTGGACTGGATGAAGGTATCCTTAGAGAACTGCTAAGCCTTGCTTTAGGGACGTTGGTGAGGGCATTTCCCAAGGAGAATGGTGTGTGAGACCATGGACTGAGTGGGGAGCACTACCCTCAAGGTGGTCAGGTGCCGCTCCCTCAGCTGAGGCCTTGACCAGAATAAAATGGCAGAGGAAAGGAACTTTTCTTTTTGGTTCTGGATGGGACACTCTCCTTCTCCTTGTGGGTGTCAGAACTCCAGGTTCTCAGACCTTCACACTTGGACTCAGTGAAGCAACTGGCATCCTATGGTGTCTAGCTTGAAGAGGATTTATCACAGCACTTCTCAGTCTCCATAATAACGTGAGCCAACTCCCCTAATACAGGGCCCTTCTATGTATCTATGTATCTATGTATCTATCTATCCATCCATCCATCTATCTATCATCTATCTGTCCATCCATCCATCACTTACCCATCCATCTATCTAATATATCCATCCATCCTACTGGTTCTGCCTCCGAGGTACTCTGACTAATACAGGCACAATCAAGACCTGAGGACGTGCAGTGTAGAAGCTGAGCTGTGATTGGATGCTGGCATCTTCCTAGTGCCTCCTTGTGGTGCCTATACAGCTCGGCACAGCTGACCCTTGCAGCCTTGCACAATTATGCAATTTGCACAGAAAGAACCTGAGAAGAGCAACCTAGTCCTGTAACAGAGTCAGAATTGCACTTTGGATGTCCAGTTCTCGGG
The DNA here is from genome assembly GCF_020740685.1 of Jaculus jaculus. Taxonomy (NCBI): domain Eukaryota; kingdom Metazoa; phylum Chordata; class Mammalia; order Rodentia; family Dipodidae; genus Jaculus; species Jaculus jaculus. The sequence goes on from NC_059104.1 coordinate 134,686,740, forward strand.
CTGGTTCCCCCTCTGCTGTACCTGCATGCTGGCACAGTTGGGGTGAAGCTGAGCAACAATCCAAAGCCACAGGAGAGGGCACCAGGGCTGCCTGATGGCGACTGAAGACAAATGACCACGGTCTAAAAACAACAGGCTAGAGCTTCATGTCCAAGCACAGAACAAAACAGGTAAGAGAACAGTCAATGAAAATGCAAGAAAAATGATTGTTAGCTATGAGAGACGAGATATGTAAAGAACATATGGAGGAATTAGAGCTACACACCCCAGTAACAATGGAGATTACAAGAGAGCAGGGGCTAGAGAATGCATCCTGCTCTGAAACAGGGACCTTCCTTACTAATTGGCTAAAACTGAGCAAGCCTTCCTTAATTCTTGTCCCTTATGCCTAGGCAAAGGCAGAGTGAAGGGAGAAATCAAGGATGGGAGGGGCTAAAAGTGCCCAGCTATTTAGACAGTGAAATGTGCTCTTCAAATAATGTGTGGTAGGGACAGGAAAGCTAACATATAACAACAGGATCTAGTTTTAGAATAATGAAAGTCTCTCAATTAGTGGAGCACACCCAACTCTGATCACAGTTACAAGAAAGAAAAGAAGTGAACTAACACGAAGTAGCTCTGTTCCACTCAGAACAGAAAGGTAAATGAAAGCAAGAAAATGAAAGTAATTTCATTAGGTTAAGAGTGGAAAACCCAACATGAAGTGAAAACAATGAGCTTGGTAAGTAAAACCAATGCCAAGAGGGTGGGGGAGATAGCTCAGTGGTTAAGGGCCTGCTTACAAAGCCTGCTGGTGCAGGTATCTGGAGTTTGCAGCAATAACAGCCCCCCTCCTTGCAAATAAATAAATAAATAAATAAATAAATAAATAAATAAATAAATAAATATTTTTAAAAAGTTTGTGGGCTGGTGAGATGGCTTAATAATTAAGGCACTTGCTTGTGAAGCCAAAGGGCCCAGGTTCGATTACTCAGGACCATGTAGGCCAGCTGCACAGGGTGGTGGATGTATCTGAAGTTTGTTTGCAGCAGGGCAAGGCCCTGACATGCCCATCCTCTCTATCTGCATCTTTTTCTCTCTCTTCATCAAATAAATGAACAAAAATAAAAGTAAACATTTTTTAAAAAGTTTGTGACAACTCCAAGGACTTTGAAAAAAACTAATAAAATTGACAATCATTTGACTAAATTAAGAATGAAAGAAATATACTAAACAACCTAGGAGTGACAACGTAAGTAAGATCAGTGTTTGAATTGTGGAAGACTGTCTTTAGCCAGAGTTAACAGCTGCTGACTATAATGAAATACAAGACCTACTGACAAAACTAAAAGTTCTCAAAGTGATACATTAAAGGCAAAATAATATATGAGATAAATAAGAAAGTAACTAAAGAACCACTCTGGAAGGCTCTTAATTCAATAAAAGTTTAAAAGAAGCAGTTCCCGTATTATTCATATAAATGGTACCTTAATATAGAACTCACTTCATTTTATAAGTAAAAACTTGTAATTTCAGGGCTGGAAAGATTGCTCAATGGTTAAAGGCACTTGCTTGCAAAGCCTGATGGCCTGGGTTCAATTACCTGTGTACAAAGCATCTAGAGTTCATTTGCAGTGGCAAGAGGCCCTGGTGTACCCATACTCACTTTCTCTGTCTCTCTCTCAATCCAATAAATAAATATTTCAAAAAGATTTCAACAGCATTTAATAAATGCATCCACCCATGCAATTATCTGTCTACTCAATTATCCATCCATCCACCCACCCACCCACCCACTAATCCTCTCCAAGCTTGATACTGATGGTGAACATGAGGTGAGTAAAAGTGACCAAGCTCCCTGCTTTTAAGAAGCTTCCTGTCAAGTAGAGAAACATCATCCAGACAGACAACAGTCAGCTTTGTTAAGTGCTATGAATAAAACAGACAGGCAGCTCTCAGAGATCTAAGACCTGTAGATGAAGGAAGGCCTTCCTGCGGATGTTGCACGGGGCTAGGATTTGAAGGGTGTCCTGGGTTCAAGGAGAAGTGAGATCAGTATTGAGGCAGGCTCGCTTCTCCTAGATAGCTGGGCTCCACCTGATAACAGAGCATGGTCAGAAAGTCTCTCCTTGCTGTGGATGCTTGAGAGTTTCCCATTAGTTTCTCTTTCTGATAAGGTTTGGACTATCTTTGCGACAATCACTATTTATTTCTTCTGAATTATGTCCAACAGGTATATTCAGAAAGGAAATACCATATTCAGAACAGTTCATGGGGATAAAACGGTTTTGTAGGCTTTTCCATGCATGCCAGTGTTTTTTTGCACATACGGAATGACTCTGCAGTACCAGCAGTTTGCCACTGATGTGCCCCTTGCTGTAGGCCCTGCCAACCTTCTCACTCGGTGTTTCCACTCATTCTCGCTAGTTCAGTAGGTGTGCGACAGTAGACTTTCAAGTTGTTTTAGTTTCAATGTCTGTAATTGCTTAAAAAAATTGTATATGGTTGAATGCAATGATTTACTGTTTGTGTCGTCTCACATGTAAATTAACTGCTTATCTAAAAGTCCTTATCCAATGGGATCTGTAACCATTGTGAACTGCAGAGGTATGATCTGGCCTGGTTGTCCCTGAGTTTCAAGCACTGTAGGTAAGATATAAACACTGGCTGAACTAAAGCCAATCACTAACATATAATTATGGTACCAAGTATATGGTCTACTTCAGATTTAAATTTTTGTCAGCGTGTCTTAAATATATATATATATATATATATATATATATATATATATATATATATATATATATTTGTAATGGGAGAGAGAGGAAGAGGGAGAAGGAGAGGAAGAAGAAAGGAGGGAGACAGAGAGAGAGAGAGAGAGAGAGAGAGAGAGAGAGAGAGAGAGAGAGAGAGAGGGAATGGAGAATGAATGGGTGCGCAGAGCCTCTTGCCACTGCAAACGAACTCCTGACCCATGCACTATTTTGTGCATCTGGCTTTATGTGGGTACTGGGGAATTGAACCCATGCTGGCAGACTTTGTAAGCAGTGCCTTCAACAGCTGAACTATCTCTCTAGCATGTAGCTTATTTTCTCAAACATTTTCTTCTTTCTTCTTCTTCTTCTTCTTCTTCTTCTTCTTCTTCTTCTTCTTCTTCTTCTTCTTCTTCTTCTTCTTCTTCTTCCTCCTCCTCCTCCTCCTCCTCCTCCTCCTCCTCCTCCTCCTCCTCTTCTTCTTCTTCTTCTTCTTCTTCTTTTTTTAAGACAGGGTCTTTCTATGTTGCCTAGGCTGGTTTAGAAGTCTAGAGCTCCTGGGCTCAATCCACCTGCCTCAGACTCTCAAGTAGATGGGAATGTAGTCATACTCTATACTGGTTTATTATTCTTCTCTTAATTATTTATTTAAAAATATATTTTAGCATAAATGCTTTTACTATTTAAATGCATTCATACTATTTATAATTGTATATCTTTGCATTTGGAAGTGTAACTTTATAATTTAGAAATACCAATAATCTCCCTTTTTACTCACTCATGTAAGTTTACTTTAAATATTTGTATAGCTAGAGATAGATAGATAGATAGGTGAGATATATTGCAACAGGTTTTCAAAGCTTAATTCAAGCCTGTCTAGGCTCTATTTGCATCATGATTAATGTAAATCTCTATACTTTGTTTTCTCGTTTATCAGTTAAGATCAAGCAATAGTTTCTATCGGACAAAAATCATGACCAGAAGCAGCTCATGGGAGGAAAGGGTTTCTTTCAGCTTACAGCTTTGAACGGAAGTCTACCACAGTGGGGAAAGTATGGTATGAGCAGACAGCCAGGCATCCCACCTTCACATCAGCAGGGAAAAAGTAGAGAGCATCTGAACACCAAGTAGGGCCAGACTATAAGACTTCAAGACCTGCCCCCAGGGACACTCTTCTGCCAGCAAGGCTCCACTCCTGAAGGCTTCCTAAACTTCTCAAACCACACCACCAATTAGGGATCAAGTATTCAAACACATGAGTCTATGGGGATATTCCATACCCAAAGCACCACATTACACCCCTGGTCCCCATGGACTCTTGACCATCTCATGATGCAAAATACATTCAGTTCAGCTTTAAAAGTCCTCATTCTCTAACCAGTCCCAGCACTATTCAAAAATCCCAAGTCCAAAGTCTCATCAGAGACCCTTAACTGTGAGCCCTATAAAATCAAACCACAATGGCACACTACCAATACCAACATATAATGGCAAAAAGCATTCTCTCTTTAAAAGGAAGCGACAGGGGCTCAGCAAGGAAAGACTAAACCAATGCAAGCTCAAAAAACAGCAGGGGAAACATCATATCCTGAAGGTCCATGTCTGTGACTAAATCATTTGCATTTCAAAAGGCTTGGGCACCCCTGCCCCTGTACCTGTGCTACCTGTCTCTCTCCTGGGCAGGATCCACCCAAAGCTCACAGCTTTTCCTGGCTGACGCCGTGGTCCCGGGGTCTCCGTTGCAACCTACTACTGTCTTTCTTCAAAGCTACACACAAGAGCCTCATAGGGCTTCCCTGTAGGAACTTTGATCCTGTTTCACATTACTGATCCTTAGAGATGCTCTTGAACTGTGGTACAACCTATGAGCCTTTATTTCCTGCACTTTTCATGCTTCCAAAACAAATATAATGTGGGTGATGCTGACAATTTATTCTATTTTTTGTCAGGTGGGGATGAAGCCTGATCTTAAGAAGCTAAGAAGCAGGAAACTCCTTCAGCATTCTTCCTTCAGGTCCTTCTTTCAAAAGAATGAGCCTTCTCACCAAGTGTAGTGGTGCAGCACTCAGGAGGCAGAGGTAGGAGGACTGCTGTGAGTTTGAAGCCAGCCTGAGACTACAAAGTGAATTCTAGGTCAGCCTGTGCTACAGCAGGACCCTACCTTGTAAAAACAAAACAAGAATTAACATTCTCATTAGCAGATTCTGGGTCTTCAAACTCATACACTGTATGCTTTACTGCCTTGAGATTTTCTCTACCAAACACATTATCTATTACCTTAAAATTCAACTTCTCAGGGTGGACAGATGGCTTAGCAGTTAAGGTGCTTGCCTTCAAAGCCAAAGGATCCAGGTAAAGCCAGATGCACAAGGTGGTGCAAGTGTCTGGAGTTCATTTGCAGGGGCTAGAGGCACTGATGTATCCATTCTCTCTCACTATTATATATATCTACCTACCTATTTCACTCTCTTTCAAATAAATACAAAGTATATTAAAAATTCAAGTTTTCTCACATTCTGATGACACAGGTAAAATACAGCCAGATTCTCTGCCAGAAGTCACATGAAGTACCTCTACCCAATTTCCCAATAAGAGTCCTTTTCCCTTCTGAAATATCAGAAGGTCAGTTTCTACAGTCCACATTTTTTTTTTTTTGCCTTCTGATCTTTCAAATTCCCATCAGAATGGCCCATTAAGCTCTGCTTAAAACATTGAAAGACTTCTCTAATCCAAAGCTCCAAATTCTCCTACATTCCTTTTATAAATCATCAAAAGCCTACCAGCTGCATGATCAGATTTATTGCATCAACTGCCCCACTTCTCAGTACCATTCTGTATCAATTACCATCTCCTTGATGGACCAAAATACCTGACCAGAAACAGCTCATGGGAGGAAAGAGATTATTCTGGCTTATAGCTTCTAGAGGAAGTCTGTTATGGCAAGGAAAGCATGCAGGAGCAGATGGGCATTATGTCTTCACATCAGCAGTGGGGGAGTAGAGAATAGAAGAGCATCAAGTGGGGATGGACCATAACCCTCAAGGCCCACCCTCGGTGACACTTCCTCCAGCAAGACCATCTCCTAAAGGCTCCACAAATGTCCCAGAGCTACCACCTGGGAACTGAGCATTTAAACACAGAAGTCTATGGGGGTCATTCCATATCTACCATAATTTAGTTTTACTATTTCTGTATGTCTACTTTATTAATAATTTTCTGCTTTTAACTAACCATGACTGGGCTATATAATGACTTTTTTCTTTTTCTAAGGTAGGGTCTCACTCTAGCTCAGGCTAACCTGGAACTCACTAACCTCAGGGTGGCCTTGAACTCACAGTGATCCTCCTACCACTGCCTCCCAAGTGCTAGGAATAAAGGCATGTGTCACCATGCCCAGCATAATGACTGTTTTTTTTTTAAATTTTTTTTTTGTTGTTGTTGTTTTTTGAGGTAGGGTCTCACTCTGGCCCAGGCTGGCTTAGAATTAACTATGTTGTCTCAGGGAGGCCTCAAACTCATGGCAATCCTCCTACCTTTGCCTCCCAAGTGCTGGGATTAAAGGCATGTGCCACCACGCCCATCTTAAAAATGTATTATTTATATATTTCTTTGAGAGGGTGGGAAGAGAGAGAGAGGGAGAAAGAGAATATGGACATGTCAGGGCCTCTTGCTGCTTCAGATAAACTCCATATATATGCACCACTTTGTGCATCTGGCTTTATGTGGGTACTGGGGAATTTAACCCAGGCCATCAGGCTTTGCAAGCAAGTGCTTTTAACTGTTGAGCTATCTCTCCAGCCCTAATGACTGCTTTATATCTCACCTTCTTACACTGTGGCCCACAACCTCATATAGGGCATGTAACTTATTGTGAGGATCATAAAGAGCTTAGCAACAGTAAAAGGCTGCTGAATGTGCAATTACAAAAAGTTAATGAAAAATCTATGGTAGTCCTATAGTCCCATAGAGCTGGGAGGCTGAGGTAGAAAGATTAAGCCCTAGAGTTTTAGATCAGCCTACTCAAAGAGGGAGACACAACCTCAAAAAAGAAAAGATGAGAAAGCAAACTGACAGAAACTTAAATCCCATGTAATGACTCAGAGATGGTCTAGCAATGCTTACCCATGTTGCACTGCATGACCTCACTGCAGCCTTCATTCTGAACATACACCACAGGTACTTTGCACTGCACATGCTGACACACCAATGTAACAAAAGCTTCCTGAAACTCCTCGGCCTAGAGTCAAGACTGTTGTATATTGCAAATTGCAAACTTTTTACCATCTACACATATTTTCTGTTTTTACAGAAACATAACAGTTGAATTACAGAAAACAAGGACTTTAATATTTTCCAATTTTTATTACTTAGCATATATATGTCAAGTCATGTATACTGTTGATTGTATGATATTTGAATGTTTCATTTTAAAAGCTGCTATTTGAGTTTCATTTAAAAAATTGTCCAATGAATTTTGGCTAGGGATTAGGACAGAATTTCTAACAACTTCTGAAATGCCCCTAAGCATACTTCTTCCATCTTGTGCTGTGCACTTATGTGAGGTGGTATTGTCAGCATAGATGGCAATAAAGTCAAACTACCAGTTAATTCTGAAACAGGTTGAAGATGCTGTGTACCCTGAAATATTAAATACTGAGTCAAAGTTTAATTCCTTATGTAAAAAATAAGCACATCTATTTCATTACTATGCCAATTTGCTTTCATCCTTAATAAATGTTAAAGTTATATATACTAATTGTTTTAAAATAAATTTCTTTGTGATTCTAGTAAATGTGTAATTCATATGCCTATCATGTATAGCTATATATCCAGATACAAAAATTCTTCGGTTGAGAGTGGAAAAGTTCAAGAAGCAGTGTTGTACATATAGCTGCTAAATTTTTATTATGTTCCAAGGACAAGATGAATCCCTGATTGAAAGATTCAGTATGGGAAACATTAGAGAACATAGCACATGTGTAGATCATGATGTTCCTCCCTTATCCATGGGCAGATGTTCTGGAGATATCAGTGGCTGCCTGGAACTGTGGTTAGTACCAAGTCCTGTACACACTATGCTCTTTCCCATACACCCCTATTATATATTTAATTTGTGAGTTAGACATAAGAGATTAACAACAAAACTAATAATAGAATACTAGTTAAACACAACAATGAAAGTTAAGAATGCTGTCTGTCTCTCAAGTACCTTACTGCATGCCTGAATTGTCAGCACCCCTCTTCTTGTGCCTTGGGGCCACTGCTGACATAAGTGTTCATGGGAGCACAAGCACTGGGGTGCTCTGACAGTCTGACACTTGAGGGGAGATGGCTACTAAGTGATGAATGGGCAGGTGTCTTATCCAGCATGGATATGCAGGACAAGAGGGATGCTTCATGCCCCTGCTGGGAGGAGACGGAAGAGTACAGGATTTCATCACGATACTCAGATGGAGTACAATTTAAACTTAACACACTGGTGATTTCTGGAATTTTCCATTTAATATTTTTGGACCAACGTTGACTGTGAGTAACTAAAACCATGGAAAGTGGAGCCACAGATAATGAGGGGTGACAGTCATTGGCTGAGTTCCTCACCAGGGCACCAGGAAAAGCAGACTCAGTGGGAAGGCGTCTGGAACAGTTCTCTGCTCGGTGACCCTCGGAGGCAGGGATGGCCGTGGGACTGCAGGGTCTGCTTACCAGTGCTGTCTCTTCCCTTTAGGGACTTGGCTGGTCCAGAGACTTAAACCTGGGAATGCCAGTTCCCACCTCTGCCACGTGAAATAGCATCTTCAGCTTTTGGGATGGTGGTGGTGGCGAACCAAGACAGTGGGAAGGTGTGTGAAAATACTGTGGATTGTATACAATTCCTAATAAAACCCTCTGCACCAAAGATGAGGTCTTACCTAGGACAAGACTGCTGCCTTGACCCATTACCTGTCAATAAGGAGAGGCTGTACGGCCCCTCCCCCAGGGGGCATCAGCAGCTCCCACCAGCCCCAGCAGAGGAGAAAAAGGCTGCCTTCCACCCTTCCTGAGAATCCTGAAGATGGAATGTCCAACCCACCAGATCACACGGAAGACCTTCTTTAGCACTGAAATGCATAGCCAGGACATTTGTGCTTAAGCCCTGAGACATGAATGTGGGGGAGGGGTGTCGCCAGGCACTGTTACATTATGTAAGCCTAGCTAATCCCAAAAGTAATAAGGATAGTAAGTCTAAATGGCCTTGAATCTTTAGTTAGCTGCCAGATTTGAAAGAGGAAACTAATGATTTCCCCACTGAGCTGTTTCAAAATTAATTTCAGTCCTTGTTTATTTCCAACCATTAAAACTTCCCCAGCAAGCTATCCGGCCTGGCACTCTTAACTGCTGACCGGGGATGAATGTCAAGCTATTTCAGAGACTGATTAAGCCTTTCCTGGCATTTCTGAGTTTTCTTTGCTCCTTTCTGGGTGTTAAAGCAAAAAGATTTTTTTTGTGTGTGGCATTGAAGCACAACATTGTCAGGATGTCCGTTGTGAACATGAGTTCTTAGTAGACACTTGGGCCAGAGTCTGGTGGCTTTAAGAGGGGCCCCGAGGAGCCAGGGAAATGGCTTTGCCGGGTCTGACTGGCTTGGCTTTATCTCTGTTGTTTGACAAGTGTGTCTGAGCAGATCAGACCATGTGGTGTGGTGTGGCTTCCAGAGCCTTCCGTACCTCAATACCAACAAAGCCCAACGAGACAGATGCTGTTGGTGGAAATAAGGGAGGGCTTCTCCGCAGCTCCCTGCCTGCTAGCAGAGATGGAAGTCATGAGAACCATGCGATGCTTGACCCTGAAACATGAGTGATGGCTGCTGCCCCTAGACTGATCAGAGCTTCCAGAAAGGCTGCACTGACATTAAAGAGTACCTGTGGAAGCTAGGTATGGTGGTGCAACCTTGCAGCCCCTCCACTAGGGAGGCAGGGACAGGATGATCAGGATTTTAATGCCAACCTAGGCTAGATAATGAGCTCAAGGGTAGCCTGGGCTACATAAGACTGTCTCAAAAAAAAAGTACCCACTAAACTTGATGTCATGGCACACACCTGAAGTCCTAATGCTCAGCATTCTGAGGTAGGAGGACTGCAAGTTCGAGGCCAGCCTGGGCTACATAGGTGAGACCCTATCTCACAGAAATCAACCCAAATAAAAGCCCCAAAGCATACTAGCCAGTGTGGGGAAGCAGAGCCCATCCAGAGAACTTGAGGGATAGGTACTTCAAGAGATGGCTACCATGAATGGTAGCAACATCAAGGGTGTTTCAAGCCACGATTGTTGTGGGCAAAACATTCTTTTAATGCCAACCCTTAGGAATTCAACATTCAGGAGTGAAGACAGCCGCTCAGTCCCCAGGGCACCTGGGAAGGCAGTGGGTTCACCTCTACCTCTTGGGCCAGCACTCCTGACTGCTCTTCCTTGGCAGCAAAGAGTGTGAGGTCACGTGGCAGGTATCACAGGGCACCCACATGCACCCACTCCAGGGTACTTGCCTTTGAAATTCACTTGAATCACAAAAATAACACCTGCTTTGGGGAAGTCCAAGGACTCCCAATGAGTCAGGCTGAGCCTCAATTTCATTTCCTTTTCTGATTGAGCCAGACAAGCTCAGGGGAGGAAAAGCAACTTGGTCTTTTCTTCTCATTGGTAAGGCACCATTCCATGCCACTTGCCAACCTTGGTACGTGTGGTAGGAGTCACCTTACAGGAGAGATCAAAGATGGCAGGCCACATCTGCTTAACCTTATGGCAATAAAATGAAAGCCACTGGCTCTCAACCTCTGGAGCACATTAGAACCACCTGGGGAAGTTTCAAAATTTCCAGACAGAGGGAGCCACTGAGCATGGGGAATGTTAAAACTCCCAAGTATTCCAGTGTACAGGAAAGGTGAGATCAACTGTTCTACATGAGACCTAGGAGGCCTGCTTCAGGAACTGAGAGTGAGGGAGAAGCTCTGCCTGCAGGAGACGCAAGCTGTGGTCTGGGTAGCCGCACTGCCCAGTATCTGGTGTCTATGGACAAGGAGTACAACATCTTTTTTTTTTTGAAGTAGGGTCTCCCTCTAGCCGAGGCTGACCTGGAATTCACTATGAATTCTCAGAGTGGCCTCTAACTCATGGCAATCCTTCTAACACTGCCCCCGAGTGCTGGGATTAAAGGTGTGTGCCACCTCGCCCAGCCTGCATAATGTCTTTTTACCTCGATTTCCCCCTGCCAAGCAGTGCCATGGGAATCAATATGATAAGAAAAGGCAAATACCACAGAAATGCCAGGTTACATAACCATGATTTCCTTCCACAACATGAGCCTGATAACTGTTTACTGAGCAGTCACTGTCGGCCAGGCCCTGTGCTAAGTACTCAGCTGCCCGACAGGGAAGTGTTATAACTCTCCTTGTTTTACAGTGGACATCTCAGGCACAGGAAGGTAAAGTAGAATACTAGTGTTCTTTAGAAACAAGGAAACTAGTCAAAGCAGAGAAATGGCAAGCAGAAAAAGGCAATCAGAGGACTGGAGAGATGGCTCAGTGCTCAAGGTACTTGCCTGTGAAGCCAAAGGACCCAGGTTTGGTTCCCCAGGACCCACATAAACTAGATGCACAAGGGGTGCATGCATCTGGAATTTGTTTGCAGTGGTTAGAGGCCCTGGTGTGCTCATCCTCTCTATCTTCCTCTCTTTTTCAAATAAACAGATAAATAAAATGTTAAAAGAGGCAATCACAATAAACACAGTATTCAGGTCTCATACAAGTACAAAGTGGTAATGCTTCTGAAAACTAAATGCTGTTAATAGAAGACAATGAAAAAACTGAAAATAAGTCTCAGCAAACATATCCAAGGTGGACACAAAAAGGGAGAGGGCAATGTGGCCATGAGAGGAATCGATAGACTCAGTTTTGGGGACAGAGACATCAATAGGACTCATGTGGTTATTGATATAATGACAATGAGTATCAGTGGACCACAAAGTCATAAGCACAGATGAGACGCAACTTGTAGAAACACAAGAAGAATGAGAAAGCCATATGAAAACCTACTTCTTTGTTAGATGAATAAAACTGAAACCTAAGCCATGGGTTCTAGCTATAGAAAATCCTATTGTCAGGGGTAAGAAACCTCTAAGTGAGTTGTTGTTCAAAGAGGCCTAGGAAGCCCCCGAAATGATACAGGCTATAGCCAATGCCCTTGGTTCCCCACCAGAACTAGAATATAAGACTCTGTTGCTGAAGATACCACATCTGTTGGTTTCTAGACAATGAGAAGTCAAGCTGGAAGCCTCGTCCCTGACAGTTAGCTGTCATAGTTCTGGAGAGTGCTATGCGGGCTGCGGGGAGAGAAAACCATCAGTAGCTTTAGCCAGCAGTGGACCCTCCTGCCCATGGGATCTGCACATGGATTCAGCTCACCAAATCAAAATTACTTCTAAAATATCATGTCTGCACTGAACAGGCATAGACTTTCCTTTTTGTATTAGTACCTAAACACTACAGTATGATAGCATAGTACCTAGCATCTGCATTGTAATAGGTATGATAAGCCACACAGGGATGATCTAAAGTATACTGAAGGGTGTGTGTGTGTGTGTGTGTGTGTGTGTGTGTGTATTGTATGTGTGGGTTTTGGTATTGTGGGGGTTCTGGAACTCATCGCCAAGGATGCAGAGAGATGACAGCATCCGAAAAGCAGGTAATGGTTACCAAGTACTTGCATGGTCCAGGCCTTGCTACTAGAATGTTAGGAATGTTTCCACATTGTCAAGCATCTGGCTAAGAGAGGTACTTTGCTGTCTTTTCCTTTTCATACGAAAAAAACAAACTCACAGAGAAGGTAGTGGAAGAAGGTGGTGCAGGGAAGCCTGGAGCCCATCGTAGACCTGGCTAGAATCTCACCACCAACCATAACATTCTCAGAAAGGGACATATGCAGAGGAGTTTGATAAAGAGATGAGCTCAAAATAGTCAAATAAGCAAAGAAATCATAAACATAAATAAAATTGATCAAGTTTCTTAATAGGACCACTAAATTACAGTCATTGGCTGTCCTGGTTACATTTCAAAAGTAAGATTGTTCAACACCATAAAAGGAGAGAACTAGAGCTACAGAGACAGCAGAAGCAAGTTTTTTTTTTTTTAATTTTTTTAAATTTTATTAATTTGAGAGCGATAGACACAGAGAGAAAGACAGGTAGAGGGAGAGAGAGAGAATGGGCGCGCCAGGGCTTCCAGCCTCTGCAAACGAACTCCAGACGCGTGTGCCCCCTTGTGCATCTGGCTAACGTGGGACCTGGGGAACCGAGCCTCGAACCGGGGTCCTTAGGCTTCACAGGCAAGCGCTTAACCGCTAAGCCATCTCTCCAGCCCCAGAAGCAAGTTTTGAAAAACCATAAGTACATGAAAATTTCCAAAGTCTAAAGGACATGGATGATAGTCCACCAAAATTTAATTTTCTTAATTGGATACAAGCAAACTGGGCAATGATTTCAAAAGAGTAAAGAGACATAAAACTTGTTTTGTCTAATTACCATAAGCCTAAACAATTCCTCTGAAAGCTCCAGATCATAAGATAGAAAATTCCCAAAATCATTGGGAAGTAAGCACAGTCTTGAGCAAACCTCAGTAAAACAATAAAAACAAAAAATTACAGATCAATTTATCTATAAATATAGAAGAAGTATAAATGCAATGTCAGTATCTCAAATTTGGCAGTAGAAAACAAATCAATTAGTATTTATACAGGAATTCAAGCTTGGGTCAACAATTATCATTATAAAATCAATAAATCTAAAGTAGAAAGGATAGCTGCAAAAAAGAGATTTGACAAAATTCAGCAACCTTTTAAATAAATCACTAAGCAAAAACCCATACATGGAAACTACCTAAATATACCAAGTGTCTATTTACCAAAAGCCTACGGCAAGGGCTAATAAATTGCTGACATCAAGACCTTTAAAATCAGGAACAAGATAGATGTGCCTGCTATCGTTATGAGTATTTGACTTTTAAGTGTTTTAGTGTTACATAGTAAGGAGACAAACTTCTTTTGAATTTTCAGATAACTTGATCAGCCACAAAGAACTCTGCTAAAATTCAACAGAATTTGGGCTACTTATATAAAAGCAGAGTAAATGTCCTTTTTATGCAACTCAAAGTAAAGGATAAGATAAACATATGTAATTAGATCTTCTTTGTTTTTCTCTGTGTGGTATATGTGTGTGTGTGCATGCAGGATGTGTGTGTGTGTGCGTGCATGTGTGCGTGCGTGCGCGCATGTGGAGGCCAGAGGACATCCTCAGTGTCATCCTTCAGGAATGCCATCCGCTTCCTTTAGACACAGGGTCTACCATTTGCCTGGAGCTTGCCAATTAGGTTGGACTGGCAGGCCAGTGAGCTCCGGGGATCCTCCCGTCTCCACCTTCTCAGTGGTGGATTACAGGCACATGATGCCAAATCCAGTTTTAATCCCCAAATACACAAAAGAACTTCCAAAGTGAGAAAGAAAGAATAAGTAATTCTTTAGGAAAAAAATCAAACATTAATGGGTAGAAATCAGGGATGCAAATAGCCTATGAACATATAAGCCTCAGTAATACTGATAAAAACATGGAAGTTAAAGATTTGGTAAATATTTTCATCCAACAGGCTGGTGAAAATGAAAAGGCTCTAGGTTATTTAATGCTGGCCGAGGTGTGGACAGAGATGTTCAGATATTTCTGATGGACAGGTAAGCAGCATATCTGGAGTAGGCAATGATTCCAAAGCTGTGAGGAACTCCGCTCTACATTCACAAATATCCTCTAGCAAATTAGGCTGGAGAACAAGAGGCAAAACCCAGGTGCACACCCGTAAGAGGAAGGCTGAGTCAACTAAGCCACCTCGAGGGTAGATCAAAGGAGGAGCTTAAATGAATGAGTCAAAGCTACCTTGACTGATCTAGAGGGAATACTACATCACGACATCTTAAAAGAAAGCGTAGGGCTGGGGAGATGACTCTGTGGATAAAGTGCTTGCTGCACAAGCTCAAGAGATACCTGAGCCTGGATCCCCAGCACTCACATAAAAGCCAGGCATGGTGGTGCACACCTGTAATCTCAGCTCAGGGGAGGTAGAGACAAGAGGATGTCTGGGACTTACTGGCTACTTTGTCTAGCCAAATTGGTAAGTTTCAAGTTCACAGAGATCCTGTCCCATAAAAATAAGATGGAAGGGGGCTGGAGAGATGGCTTAGCGGTTTAGCGCTTGCCTGTGAAGCCTAAGGACCCCGGTTCGAGGCTCAGTTCCCCAGGTCCCACGTTAGCCAGATGCACAAGGGGGCGCACGCGTCTGGAGTTCGCTTGCAGAGGCTGGAAGCCCTGGCGCGCCCATTCTCTCTCTCTCCCTCTATCTGTCTTTCTCTCTGTCTGTCACTCTCAAATAAATAAATAAAAAATTAAAAAAAAAATAAGATGGAAGGGGTGGGAGAGATGGCTTAGCAGTTAAGGTGCTTGCCTGCAAAGCCTAAGGACCCAGATTCGATTCCCCAGGACCCACGTGAGCCAGATGCACAAGGTGACACATGCGTCTGGAGTTTGTATGCAGGGGATGGAGGCCCTGGCGTGCCCACCCTCTCTACCTGCCTCTTTCTCTCTCTCTCTCTCTCTCTCTCAAATAAATAAATAAGTAAGTAAAATATTTATAAAAATAAGGTGAAAGAAGTGATAGAGGAAGAGACCCTATGTTGACCTTTGGCCTTTACATGCACACATGTGCACCTGTGCATGCACATGTGTGTGCATATGCACACACACACTTCACACATATGCAAACAAATAAAAGAATGCATGCTGGGTGTGGTGATGCATGCCTTTAATCCCAGCACTCAGGAGACGGAGGTAGGAGGATCACCATGAGTTCGAGGCCAGCTTGGGCTACAGAGTGTGTTCCAGGTCATCCTGAACTGCAATGAGACCTGGCCTAAAAAAAAAACAAAAAACAGAACAGAACAGAACAGAACAAAAGAATGCAAATGATGGGGTAATACTATTTTTGATACTAAAATAAAAAAATGAATTACAACCACACCCTGTCTTCTTTTGGTGGTGGAGGGGGGGGGGCAGAGTCTCATGTAGCCTAGGCTGGCCTTGAACTCACCGTGTAATTAGGAATAACCCTGCACATCTGACCTTCCTGGCTCCACCGCCCAGTTGCTATATTATAGGCATGTAGCACCACATAGGCTGGTTGGTTTGTCAGTGTTGTTGTAGCTTTGCATATGCACATGTGCAGAGACAGCCTGACCAGGATGGTAAATTACTTAGTTCAAAGGGGGCAGACTCATCATTCTTTATCATATATCCCCAGAGTTTACACTTGTTACCACAGGCTTATGCAACTTGCATAATTCAAAGTCTCGCTACATTTTAAGAAAAAACTTAAAAGAAATTGTTAAAAACTTGTGGCTCACTTAATCAATTTTGGGAGAATGCCAAAGAAAAGCTTGAGAAGGTAGTTAGCTGAAACCCAGATTACAGATCCCGCCCCGACAAGCAGCAATGACTCACTGTTTTCCCAGGACAGCTGCTGGGCAGGGGGCTGGCCTCGATGAAGTACTTCCTGAGGAGATGTTTGCTGGGGTCAGGACTGTCCAGCAGGATGTAGGAGCAGAAGAAGGCCCCATGACGAAGCAGGAATATGGCGATGTCTTCATTCCCTAGTGGGACCAACCACACAATGCGGAATTGGGATGCAATCCAAATGACCAACTCCATATTGAATGGCCAACATTGCGCAGGAGCTTGAGTTCTGAGAATAGCTCCCCTTGACACATCAAGTATTTGGCAGTGAGAGGAATTTTCTAGGGGGCTCTGCTCTTTGGAGTCCTTCACAGGAAGGACCGATTGGCCACAGTTGGGCTGTCTGCTGCCCAGTGAGGGAGCGGCTGCTTTGAGAAAGAAGTTGTAAACAGGGAATTGCAAAAATCTCCCCCACAGGTTGCTGGAGAGTGAGGGGTGGGACTGAAGCCAGAGACCCCCATCTGGAAAGCTCGCAGGACAGAGCTGACTCCCATGGGACCTACCTGACTTGATAGCCGCATAGAGGGGCAAGCGCACAATGACGGGGAACTCGTTCTTCCTGACAGCACAGCACTCTGGATCAGCCCCGTGTGTCAACACCAGCAGCTTCGCGACCCCCAGGTGCCCTCGCTGGCAAGCCAGGGCCAGCATCCAGTTCAGTAGTCGCTGTGGGCTACAGCCACCTGGCAGAGGGTGACAGGACAAAGGGAGGGTGTCAAAGAAGGATGCCAGTTGGACAACTGCTGGTGGCCCCTGTGGCCATTAACCAAATCAAGATGTTCTTTTTTCCAGCTGAAACTCACCTCTGCTGAGTGGAGAGGGTTTTCTGGACTTGTTCCTCTGAACTGCATTTTATTAACCCATCTGCTTGTCAAAGAAAGGGCCAACAAGGCCAGATTCATAAGGGCATGCACTGTGTGATTTTTGACAGATTACAAAATTGTATATGGAATTTACACAGTTTCCATATACTGTGTAATATATGTAGAAATGAAGATCAGGAAGAACTTCCCCAGTTATTGAAGGACTTTCTCTGTAGTGGGATTCTGCACATTCCCTGGTCTTCTTCCTTCTCTTCACCCCAACTTTAGCCCTGGAGTGGCATTACACACCAGAGCAGATCATTGGAAACAGGCAGCTTAGAATTCAACTATGTTAGCTATGTCATTTTGGACTCTTGGTTTTAATTTGCACGTGTGTGTGTGTGTGTGTGTGTGTGTGTGTGTGTGTGCACCATGGTGCACATATGGAGGTTAAAGGAATAACTTGGGGATGTTTGTCATAGTGGTGGTTTGAGTCAAGTGTCCTCCATAAACTTGGTTGTTCTGAATGCTAGGATCCCAGTTGATGGAGGCTTGGGAAATAATGCCTCCTGGAGGGTGTGTATTGTTGGGGCTGGGTTTATGGGTGTTATAGCCAGTTTCTCCCCTACCAGTGTTTGGAACACTTTCCTGTTGCTATTGTCCACCTTATGTTGGTCAGGGGGTGATGTCCACCCTCTGCTCATGCCGTTGTTTTCCCCTGCCATCGTGGTGCTTTCCCTTGAGGCTTTAAGCCAAAATAAACCTCTTTTTCCCACAAGATGCTCTTGGTTGGGTGATTTCTACCAGCAATGCAAACCTGACTGCAACACTAAAGTGGTACCGAGGAGTGGGGTTGCTGCTAGACACCTGACTGTGTGGCTTTGGCCTTTTGGAGCTGATTTTCAAGAGGAATGTGGGAGGATTTGAAACTTTGGCCTAAGAGATGCTTGCAGTGCTGTAAGTACAGCTTGATGGAATATTCTGGTCAGAGTTGAAAGACCTGAATGCAGTAAGAACTATGGACTGAGGTTTGGCTTATAATGTTGAGAAACAGCTTGGCTTGGACTGGGCTAGAGGCAAGTTGTGAGGAAAGCTTGCTGTTATGCCCATGTCTTAAGAAGTTGTGCAGGGTTGCTTTGCATAGAAATGAACTGGTGTAAACAGAGGGATATGGCACAGAAAGAAAAATCTGGATGAACTGCTGCCCATTCAGCTGCAATTGAGAGATTACAAGCTTTGCAATTGGGTTAGCTGACCTGCACTGGGGCAACAGGAAGACTGTAGGTTCTTTTAGAGGAGCCTGAGTGCTCAAGGAGTGTCCTGTTCTTCAAAATCTGCTTTATTCCCCCACGTTAACAAATTGGCACCCTACCTGGTATTGTGGCATATAAGAAATGCAGGAAAGAGAGGGTCATTGAGTTTGCAACACAGTCTTGTGTTTTCGAAATGGCCATGGGAAATGTGAAGCAGGTTTGCTGGATGTCTGCATGGAGACCCCATGGGGCCATGAGGATGAACCATGGATTGCAGTGGAGATGCTGAGACCACGAGATGGCTGCTAAGGAAAGCTGCCGGCCCCGATGAAATTTTCCAGGACTGGGAGTATCCAGCCAAAGGGGTGGCATTGGAATGCCACAGACATATTGCTGGTTAGAATTATCAAACCTGGAGATTTGTCACTGGCTAGAGTTGTTGGACTTGAAGCTACAGAGTTTGATGTTTGCCCTGATTATTTTAAATCTTGTATTGGTTGAATGTTTCTTTGCTATGCCCAATGCCATATTTTGAAGTGTAAATGTTTATTCTGTGCCATTACATGTTTTTTTTTTTTTTTTGGTATTATGGTTCAGTTAAAAGACCTTGGATTATAGGGATGTATGAACATCATTGGGACTAATAAAAAATATGGGGACATTTAAAGTTGGACTGAATGCATTGCATTTACGTCATGAATGGTTATCAGTTTATGGGGGTGAGGGGTAGAATGAGGTGGTTTGATTCAAGTGTTCACCCATAAATGTAGGTGTTCTGAATGCTAGATTTCCAGTTGATAGAAATTTGGGGATTAACGCCTCCTGGAGGCAGTGTATTGTTGGGGGTGGGCTTATGGGTGTTATAGCCAATTTCCCCTTGCCAGTGTTTGGCAGACTCTATTGTCTACCTTATATTGGCTAGGGGGTGATGTCCACCCTCTGCTCATGCCATCATTTCCCTCTGCCATCATGGAGCTTCCCCTTAAGCCTGTAAACCAAAATAAACCTCTTTTTCCCACAAGCTGCTCTTGGTTGGGCGATTTCTACCAGCAATGTGAACCTGATTGCAACAGTCATCTCCTTCCACCTTGCTATGAGACCAGAGTCTCTCTGTTTGCCTCTGGGAAGGCCAGAATAGCTAGGCCATGATGCCACCTCTTAGTTCCATAAGTGCTTTGGGATTAAAGACATGTGTACTGCATTTGTGTCCATCTCTCCATGGGTGCCAGAGATCTGAATTCAAGTGAGTATGCTTGCAGAGCAAGGACCTTTAACCACTAAGCCATCTCCCCAGCCCTTGGACAAATTTCTTAACCTCTTTCAGCCTTAGTTTGTCCACCAGTAAAATAAGTATAATACCCATTCTCCAAGTTCAATGTGAGGATTATATAACATAGTGTGTGTCCATATATGGATCATTGAGTACTAATTTATTATGTGATGTCATCATGCTACTAGGGTACTAACATTATTTGCACTTCCATGTTCTCTATAATGTACAAATATATTACTTTAATAAATAATATTTTCTAAAATAAATATTTGAAAAAAGAAGTAGCTCTAACTTTGTAGCCTAAAAGAATTAGAATGCCTCCCTAAAAGAACCATTTCCTTAATTCTAGGGCAAAATGACACTTGGCATATTGAATGAATGGGGACAGCGTGGGCTGAAGTGTTACAGCTTCTTCAAGGTCAAAACAGAGAGCTATCTTCTGGAAGTAGTTGCCATGGAAAAATGACCTCATCTGAAACTTCCTCACTGTATCATGTCATTGTCTCATTTTCAGAGGTACAAAGTGCCTGGGGACCAAAATGCCCCCAGGCATGGACAGGGTGACTTTCCCTTCTGGAAGAGGACACTGACCAGGAAATAGGGATGAAATCAGGATGGAGGGACTAGAATTCACAATATGAGGTGTTTGGCATAGTGCCTGCTGGAGCCCGTGCTAAGTAAATGTCCCTCCTCCCTCTGCTGCCAACCAGAGTTGGTGGTTCTGAGGCAAAGTAACAAAACAAGCAAGGACACCTTGGTAAGAGGAACATAGTAACTTCTGTAGCGATGGACATGTGCCAGTGTCAGAAGACAAGACTGCGATTTTGAGGCGGGGGACCCAAAAGTTCAGAGAGGCTGCAACATGCTAAGGGCCCCACAGTAAAAGCAAAGTGAAGGCTTAAATCCTGACTTGACTAAAACTGAAGGGTGCTCTCTTACCTCACAATCCCCTAACAGATCTTACTTAAGGCTTAAATTCAGTACTCTGAGAAAGCCCCATTTGAGTCTCTACCCTTCTTCCTCCATCACTAGAGAGAGCAGGGATTCCATCATAACTCACTTCAAAGTACCCTCTCTCTCCTGTCAGCCTCTCCCAGCTCCTCTTCCACACTCTCTTTGTTCTCTAGCTGCCTCTCGGCCAGCTGGCCTTACTTTACTCTGACCATGGTGCATTCCCTTCTAGCCTGGGAATTCCCAGAGGGTACACACCTCTTTGCCCATTATTGCCTTTTCTGTGGGTCCCTTGACAATATTTTGCAATCCTCCCATTAGCAGTAATTTCCTGGACATAGCCTGAAAATAGGACCCAGGATCAGCTGAAAAGCATGCTGAGGTCCAGCCCACCTTCTGACTTATAAAACCCACCCAAGCTCTTCCAAGGTCTGCCTGGTAAACTCCTATTCACCCTGCAAAGCCCCAGTTGGATGTCAGCCTCCCTGTGAGGACCCTGTCCTGCATCCAGACAAGTCCATTCCCTGGTGTGTGTGCTTCCAGGCCTCTGTGTCAGTAACTTCAATCTCAGTACAATTAATTATGTGCAGTGTTACTTCTTTGGCCCTCAATTACCCCTTGGCCAGTAGCTACTATTATTAAGGGCTGGTACCACCTTTTGAAAAATTCTCCATGCCTCTCAAGTTCTGATGGTGCTCAGTACTTGGCAAATGTTCAATAAATGTTAGCAGGGTAGTTAGTTGCTGAGCCACCTGGTTCAGACTTTTTGGGGCTAAAACAGAATCAGTCCTGGGAGATCCATGCACAGGGTTAACCTTTGGTTCTTCAGGGTGCCCAGGCCCCTGCCTGTCCTCCTGTGTCTTGCTTCATCCAGTCTTTTTCTTATAGACCCTAAAACTGCTGGTTTCTGTCTGTAAAGTCATTTCCTCTCTGAGAGGGGTGGGGTGCCATCTGGGAAGCAACAATGAGCACAGATCTACCTCATAGCACATAGCTAGACACCTCACAACAGGGCTGCTGCATGATGTGGGAGGCATGACTCAAAATGAAAAAAAAAATGGAGCCCTTAGTTTGAAAATCGCAAAACATTTTAAGATATCAACTACAAAATATTAACCTCGGTGTGGAGCCTGATATCAAACAAAAGCCCAGGGCTGGAGAGATGGCTTAGTGGTTAAGCGCTTGCCTGTGAAGCCTAAGGACCCCGGTTCAAGGCTCGATTCCCCAGGACCCACATCAGCCAGATACACAAGGGGCACACACAAGCCCTGGTGCGCCCATTCTCTCTCTCTCTCCCTCTCTCTCTTTGCTTCTTTCTCTCTCTGTCTGTTGCTCTGAAATAAATAAATAGACAAAATTTTTTTTTAAAGCCCAGCTCCTAAAGACTATGATAAGGGTCTGTCCCACTGGATAATTATAACAATGTTGCCTGGCCTTGTCCCTTATTGCTGAGCCAAGGCCACCTGGGAAGTCTCAAGAGACACAGGCTCCTTTAGTTCACCAGTAACAAAATTACAAATGCAGTACAGAGTGTTGTAATATAATAAGATGTTATGAAGCCACCAAACAAGAGCTGCTAAGACATGAAAAGACATAAAGAAACATTAAATGTGATTGCTAAAAAGGGGGGGAGGCTGGAGAGATGGCTTAGCAGTTAAGGTACATGCTTGGGAAGCCTAAGAACCCAGGTTTGATTCTCCAGGTCACACGAAAGGCAGATGCACATGGTGGCACATGCATCTGGAGTTCGTCTGCAGTGGCTAGAGGCCCTGGCATGCCCATTCTCACTCTCTAGCTCTCTCCCTTTCTCTGTCTCAAATAAATAAATAAGATTTTTTAAGAATGTGTATTGCTAGTGAGAGAAACCAATCTAGAATGGCTATTCAGGATATGATTTCACCTATATTATAGTCTAGAAAGGGTAAAACTATGCTGATAGGAAAACGATCAGTGGTTGTTAATGGCTGAAGGTGATTATATCATGACGAAAGGGAATTTTTGTGGGGGTGGTGGCATATGTGCATGTATGCATGCATGCTCATGTGAGTACTCATGTGTGAGGAATGCATGTGTGCCTGTGTGTGTACACATCTATGTGTGGGTGTGTAGGCAAGCGGAGGCCAGAGGAAAGTTCAGGTGTTGTCCTCAGGAACACCTTGCAACTCCTTTTGAGACACAGTCTGTCATTGGCTCAGAGCTCACCTACTATACTAGACTAGTTAGCAAGCTCCAGGGGTCCACATGTCTCTGCGTCCCCAGCACTGGGGTTATGGGCATGCACTGCCAGGGCGGGCATTTTACACAGGTGCTGCGGATGGAACTCAGGTCTGTATGCTTGAGCTGAGCAATGTCTCCAGACCTTAACAGGATTTTCATGACAGTAAGACAATAATGGTGGATACAGGATACATGTCATTCTACACTTGTTAAAACCCATAGAACATAGAATGCAAAGGACACCACCATGTGAATTATGGACTTCAATAACAATATTTTAAAAATTATTTTAAGACAGGGTATTATGTAGCCTAGGCTGCCTTTGAACTTGGATATTTCCCTGCCTCTGCCTGTCAGGTGCTAGGATTACAGGCATTCACCAGGACTCGTGGCTTAGTAATAACATATTAATGTCATTTACAAGCGTCTCAAACTAACACAAAATCTAAATCATAAGGGAAACCGTAGGGGAAGTTATGCTTTTCCGTCAAGTTTCTGTCATCTTAAAACAGCTCTAAATTATCAAATAGTCCATCATTTCAAAAGCAAGCTCCACCAGTCTCTGTTCTTCATCAATGAGCACGTCCCCGGGGGAGCTAAGGGGCGTGGGGGTGCCGAGCTACTGTGAGCTTGGCAGGCAGTTCTCACCTTGGAGCGTTCGCTGACTGCCCCAGGCTTCCTGAGCTCACTGTGGGGGGAGGATTGAAGAACAAAGATGAGGGGCCCTGAAATGCAGTAGAGAGCTAACGCGCTGGTTTACCTGCCAAGGATTCAAGCAATTCTTGTACAACGTCAGTGTGCCCAAACTGAGCTGCCACCACGGCTGGGTTGTCATCCGTGGGCTCTGTGGGCAGCTCCACGTGTTTCTCTGTGAGTAGGTACCGGACAGTCTCCAGATCCCCGTGGGCTGCCGCGATGCTCAAGAGTTGACCCTGGTCAAAACAGGGAGAGGTTCAGTTGCCAACTTGAAACACCTCACCAAGACTGCAGTGCAGTTGCTCAGGACGGCAACATCTCTCATGTGCTGCTTGAAACTTGGCTAGGTGAAAGGTGGAAAATGGAAATCCACATGCACTTCACACACTTAGTCTCTACACAGACAACTAGCTCATTAGTTTTATATTTGTTACCTGTAGGAACAATGATTTTATTCATGAATTTATTTATTATTTATTTTTCAGTTTACAGAGAGCGAGTGAGAGAGGCAGAGAAAGATAATCAGAGAATTGGCACTCTGGGGCCTCAGCCACTGCAATCAAACTCCAGATGCTTGTGCCACCTAGTGGGCAAGTGCAACCTTGCGCTTGCCTCACCTTTTTGCATCTGGCTAGTGTGGGATCTAGAGAGTAGAACATGGGTCCTTAGGCTTGGCAGGAAAGTGCCTTAACTGCTAAGCCATCTCTCCAGCCCAGGAACAATGATGTTTTAATATACATAGAAATGTTTTTCATGTTACTATATGGTATAAACATGCATGTTGAAAATATGTCAGAAAAGGCATTGAGCCAGGTGTGGTGGCACACACCTTTAATCCCAGCACTTGGGAGGTGGAGGGCAGCAGGATTGCTGTGAGGTTGAGACCAGCTTGAGACTACATAGCTGAGTCCAGGTTAGCTTTGGCTAGAGCTAGACCCTTCTTTAAAAAACAAAACAAAAATACAGACATTGAATCCATCAAGTCCATCAAATACCACAGCTTTGCTACATAGCACACTGGAGGGTGTTGAGAGGACAAGGAAAAACTGTGGGTCACTGCCACTGCCCACATCACAGACAGTGGCACCACATAATCCTAGTATAGGAAGAGGGTAAAATTCAAATCCAGTATGACCTCACTGAATGCGTATGGTTTTCACCCCATCCCAACATGTAAAAGTCAAGCCAGATCACTGTAAATTGAAGACTGTATTCAGATTCAATAACATCAGATCGGCACTTCCTCTGTTTCTGTTTACTTCTTTAATTGACTTGGAAAATGTGACTGTTTGCAGGACAGCACCACTTTCACTATCTGCTTCATGAGGGTGGGGACTGTTTGATCACACCTAGTCTAGAGCAAGAGTTCAATTTCCACCTGATAATTCATGAATCTGAGAAATGGGGAAGGCAAGATCTGGGAGGACCATCTTATGAGTTATTCATAAATGGAAAGCTCAAGGGACTGCAACAATCAGGATTCAGGGACAAAGATGTTCCAGGAAGCTAAGGCAGGCTTCTTGACTTGGTAGTCCAGCAGACAGAAGAGGAAAATGCTAGGTTGGATACTGGGCCTCTGCCAGAGTTCCTGCCTCATTTCAGCTACTCTGGCATGAGAAGCTCTGTGAGGCGGGCAGTGTATTAACACATGGACAAGGTTCATAAATGTTTCATCACTTTCCCAAGTTTACCCAGCCCATAGGTGACTGCCGCAGACTAATCCAAAACTGGTCCTGACTTTCATGAGCTTCCTTGGTCCACACAAAGGACACTCACAGCAATGCTGGATTGGCAAGCAAGTGTGAGATTGTACCACTGAAGCTGTAGGCCTTTCTGGAACATGGCTGTTTCCAGTGAACTTGAACATCAACATTGTCATGAAGACAAGTTGGATAAGGCAGGGGTACAACTTTCCACGTTCATGCAAGAGACAGGGCTGAATACAAAGGACAACAGGGCAATTTCTGGCCTCTATGAATTTACAGTTAAGTTTAATATAGGGTTATGCATAAAATAATGACCAGTGTCGTTGTAATCATGTTAGAGCAAGATGGGCAGGAAGTAAGGGAATGGAGGGGCTAGAGAGTTGGTTTAGAGGTTATTGCATTTGCCTGCAAAGCCAAAGGACCCATGTTTGATTCCCTAGGGCCCACACAGGCCAGATGCACAAGATGCAGTGGCTGGAGGCCTTGGGGAGCCCATTCTCTCTCTCTCTCTCTGCCTTTTTCTCTTTTTTTTAAATAAATAAAATGTTTTTTTTTTTTTTTTTGTAAAAAGAAGAGAATAAATATTAGCAAGTTCTGGCCATATGCGCATGTCACATTATGTACTTTATTTAATGGCCATCTTTAGTCAGCAGAACATCCATACAAGGAATACCTGTATTTCCATTTCAGGGATACGAACATAAAGCTTGCCCACAGTGGTGGGGTTTATGATCAGTAGAGTGACCCCAGATTTGAACTGGGGTCTTTGTAGCTCCAAAGCCTGTGTTCTCCTCATTCCATCCAAGGTCTCCTGGAAAGTATGGGGCCTGGAGAAAGCTCTGGGTTCTGTAAGTGGTGTGAGTTGACTGGTGGATATTATGTCTAGCAAGTCATGGCCATGTAGGGGACTCAACTTACTTGATTCCATATGACCAGAAGGGAAAACCTCACTTACTCGTCTGCTCAGGGTGAGGCCTGGGAGCTGGTCATTCCTGGAAAGAACTTGCATTACGGAGAAAAGCCACAGCGATTGATTAAGTGACTCACATGACTTAGAGCTGTCTAGACTCTAGTCCAGCACAAGCTTAAAAGCCTTATCTTCACAAGGTAGTGGGTGATGTAACAGAGCCAGCCCATGGCCACAAGGGACACATGAGGAAGAAAGGGACAGGGCTGTCTCTCTGGCTGGAGACAAGCTAAGGCTCTCTAGTATGTATTTATTTAGCTTCAGAATGAAACAAAAGGTAGGCTTCCTTCAATGCCTTCACCTCCAACACCCCTCTATAAAGGAGTTTGCATACAGCCTTCCAGAGCACATTCATTGGTGCACACCCACAGGAAATATAGATATCAAATATTTTATTTTACCTAATTATTTATAAAGTTTTATGAGTATATTATAGATTTACAGGAAAAAAATTAAGTGTTCAGTTTCACGAACCTCCAATAGATCCCACCATGAGCTTGGCCCCAGACCCATGGACTTAAATCAGAAGCCCTTTGTTATGATTTGGATATAGAATGTCCCCAGAGCCTCATGTGTTGGGGGCTTGGTCTCCAGCTGATGAAATCTTCAGAGGTGTCTGCATCATACAGGGGTAAGGGATCTGTGGAGGTTTGATTCAGATGTTCCCCATAAACTTATGTGTTATGACTACTAGGTCCCCAGCTGGTGGCAATTTAAGAACTGGAGCCCCCTGGAATTGATGTATTGTTGGGGGAGGGCTTATGGGTATTGTAGCCCGCTTCCCCTTGACATTGTTTGACACACTCTCCTGCTGCTGCTGTCCACTTGATGTTGGCCAGGAGGTGATGTCCACCCTCTGCTCATGCCATCATTTCCCCCTGCAATCCTGGAGCTTCCCCTTGAGTCTGTAAGCCGAATAAACCCATTCCTCCAACAAGCTGCTCCTGGTCAGGTGTTTATTTTTGCCAGTATCATAAAGTTGACTGCAACTGGATCTAATGCCACCAATGGATTCATTTACTGATGAATTCATAGCTTAAGGGACTAAGAGGTGAGGAATAGTAGAGAAGATAAGTCACTAGAGGGCCTGCTCTTGAAGGGTGTATCTTATGTCTTTGTTTTCTCTCCCTCTCTTTCTCAGGTAAGTTTGGCTTTACCATGCTTCCTCTGCATGATGTCCTGCCTCAACATGGACCGACAAGCAATGAAGAAGCTGACAGTAGACTGAAATTTTAGATTGCCATTAAAACTTTCTCTTTGGCCCATGGATTATTTAAAAGCATGTGGTTAGCTTCCAAGTGCTTGGAGATTTTCTCTTTGCTATTGATTTCCAGTATAATTTCACTGAAGTGAAAGAACACATCCTATATTATGTCACTCATTTTAAGTTTGTTAATATGATATGGTTTGTCTTGCTAGATGTTCTGTGGACATTTGAAAGCAATGTGCCAGCTGCTACTCTTGGATGGAGTGTTTTTATAAATGTCGGTTAGAGCCTATTGGTTGATGATGTTGAGGTCTTTTATAACCTCAGTGATTTCTGTTTTATTTGTCCTATCAATTATTGAGAGGGTGCCAAAGTCTCCCATGATTAATGTGGATTTATCTGCTTCTTTCACTTATATCAGCTTCCATTTCACAAATTTGGTGGCTCTAGAATTTGGTGCATGTACATTTAAAATTGCTGTCTCCATGGGGACCAAGTCCCTTATCACAGTTTAATAACCCTCCCTATTTATGGCAATTTTCTTCATTTTGAAGTTTTCTTTATCTGCCATTAATATTCCACTCCTGTTTCTTTTGGTTAATGTTTGCATGCCATATGTCTTTCCATCCATTTACTTTCAATCTATATATCATATTTAAAGTAAATTTTTCATGGATAGTATCTAGTTGCTTATATACTTTCTGTCAAATTCTGCCATTAAGCCCATGCCTTTAGACCAAATATATTGACTGTAATTATTTTGATGTGAAGGCTTAAGTCTGTCATGTGATTTTGTTTATTTTCTTTGTGCTTTCCCTCTATTTCATTTCTCTGGGTTTTTTTTTTTTTTGTGTATGTGTGGTTCATTTAAATAGTCTTTTGAATAGTCTTTTAAATAGTCTTTATTTTGACTGGCCTATAGTTGGTTTTGTTTTTGAGTACATAGCTTTGTATAGTTGTGGTTGCACTAAGAATTATATTATAGATATGTAACTTATCAAAACCTACTATTTTCAGCATTTGATCAATTTGAGTGAAGTATTAAAATCTCTTTGCATGACTTTACTCTCCTCATTTTATAAAACCATTACTTTGCCTTAAATTTTTTCCTCTCTATTTACTAAGAGCCACATTGAGCAATGTTCTCTTTTTTTTGTTGCTTCATTTGTCAAATATAACTTAAGAATTAAAGTTGAGTAGGAAAATTTATTCTACTTTATTTTATTTTTTTGTTTGTACCATTGTCTTTTTTGTTTATTTCAAGATCCTTTCTTTTGCCATTTTCCTCTCTGGAGAACACCATTTAATATTCCATTGAGGGAGGTCTTCTAGAAATCACTTGTCAGATTTTTCTATCATTCCAGAATGCCGTTGTTTGCTTCTTTGTGTTTGTGTGTGTTTATTGGTGCATTTTGCATGTGTATGTGTGTCTATCTGCATGTTTGCATGTGTGTGATACATGTGTGTCCAGGTACACATGTGCATGTGTACGTAGAGGCACGCATGTAGAGATTGATGTTGGGTATCTTCCTCCATCATTCTCATACCACCATGTCTGCTCAGCGCTTATGTGGGTTTTGGTGATCCAAACTGCAGTCCTCCCTCTTGCCCAACAAGGCCTTTGAGACCAAAGCATTTTTCTAAACACCAGGAATGCCCATCTCTCCACCCCTGGAGGATATTTTCTCTAGTTATGGAATTCTGGCTTAATTAACTTTTTTTTTTTCTTTCAGGACTGCAAACATGTGTCACTTCCTTCGGTCTCCATGGGTTCTGATGAGAAATGCACTGCGTTGCTTCTCCCCTGAAGGAAATCACTCTCCCTGGATATTTTCAATTTCGTCTGTTTTGTCTTTTGTTTACATAAGTTTGACAATGATATGTTTGGAAAGTATTTCATTGGATTTCATCCTATTAGGGATTGCTATTCACCCAGATTCTTGTACTTATACACTTATGTCTTTTGCCACTTTGGGGAAGTTTTCAGCCACTATTAGTTTGACTATCTGTTAGTTGTGCTTTTTTTTTCTACTCTCCTGGGACTTTGATGACACGAATATTAGATCTTCAGTTAAAATTCTAACCTGCTTATGGGGATCTGTTGATTTATTATTGTCAGCCCCTCTCTCTCTCTCTTCCTCTTTCCCACTTCTTTTCCATCTCTTGAGTAATTTCTATTGTTCTGCCTCCTGAGTGCAGCACACTCTTTTCTCTGTTCTGAAGGTGAGTGTAACCATGATCCATCCAGGTGTCCCCTATCTATCCATCTAAAATTTCAGTTATAGTTTTAGGTTCTAACATTCCCATCTAGCTCTTCCTTTTATTTCTTTGCTGAGACTTTTGTTTCCAAGATTTTCCATTTTCTTCATTTACCTTCAGTGTGCTAATACTTGTTCACTGAAGCACCTTTATGTTGGCTTGGAATTCTTGTCAGCTCCTCCTCATGTCTGACTCACGCAGCTGCTGGCATCTGTTGTTGCCTGTTGTCGCTGAGTTTGGTGTCTGTCTGCTTCCTGGTCTGAGTTTGTCTGTTTATTAGAACCTACAGATTAGGGACCATATATTTTAAGAGTCTGATGTCATGTCAGTGTTGCATTTAGACTCTAAACTCTGGTAGGTGAAGAGCAGCATCACTTCATTTCTGCCTGGTGGGATGAAAATGCAGGGACTACTCAGAAACAGAGGGAGGGACTGCTGGCGGCTGCTGGGGAGGGCGGGTTTCATGTTCTTGACTGTCTCATTCCTGCCAAATATCCCAGGTGAGGATGGAAGCACACGTCTGCACTGGGAGATGTTACCACCCAGAAGGGATTAAAGTCCCAGTCCCTCAGTTTTCCTGAACTCCCTGGGGCTGGAGAGGATTGGAGCAGTTTTGACAGCCTGGCTCCTGCCAGAGCATGATGGGCTGGAGCTAAAGGCATTCCTGTAATGTTCAGCTGAGGTAGATTGGTTATTGCCTATAAATTTTATATCTTTTCATGCTACTCTTGCCTGGTCTTTATGCTCAAGACTGCAGGCTTTCCTTGCATCTACTGTCTGGGCTGGTAGCTTCTTTAAGCATCTCGCCTGGGATATATAAGGCAAAAAGCCTCATGTGTTTGAATATTTAATTCCCAGCTGCTGGTGGTATTCCAGGAAGTTGTGAAACCTTTATAGAGGAGGTGGAGCCTTGCTGCAGGAAGTGTCACTTGGGTGGGCCTTGAGGTATTACAATCCAGTTTAGCTTGTTACTCTCTCCTCTTCCTCCTCCTCTTTTCTTTCTCTCTTTCTTGTTACCCCTGCTGATGTGATGATATGACATTGGTTTCCTGTTCCTACCATGCTTTCCCTGCAATGATAGACTCTACTCTGGAACTGTAAGCCAAAAGTATACTCTTTCCTTTCCTTAAACTGCTCCAGGCTTGGTATTTTGACTCAGCAAGGAGAAAGTAGCTGAAACATACCCTGTCTCAAAAATCACTAATCATCATCGTTGTCATCAGAGTATCATTCAGGAGAAGTATCTTACCTTCTCCAGCTGGGACGTGCTCTCCTCACAAGCCTCCCTGAGCAGGTGGCGGGCCCTGCTGAGGTCTCTCTGCTTATATGCAGTGTGAATGTCTTCTATTCTGGGGGACTGCACTGGTGAGTCCCCGCCTGGTGCAGACAGTTTGCTGCCCATGTCCCTGGCACCTGTATGGGAGGAAGCACACACAATTGATGATGTGCTCTGGAGAGACATCTGAAGGGTGAACTATCCATGACAAAATTGAGGGAGTTGTAGGAAGAGGAAGGATGGCCCTGGAATGCTGTCAGCTAGCTCCTGTTTCTCAGGGGACTTGCAGCACTTTGGGAAGACCATTCCTGGGGGCAGAAGCATGGCTGTCTTGGGCACAGTTCAGAGGAGTCTGAGGAAGGTGGTGGGCTATCTTTATAGACAGAACTGTCCAGCAAGTGCTGTGGTCCCTGACCAATGGCCATATGGAATTTTTGTGCGATGTTCTTAGCCTCTCACACTGTAACAAAATGCCTGAGATAAATTCCCCTTACAGAGAACAAGTTTATTCTGGCTCATGGCTTTGGAGCTTCTAGGCCATGACTGATGTGGCCATAGCAAATCTGCTCATCTCATGAATGGAGATGGTGGGCAGGCAGAGAGACATAAAGGAGGATGACTGAAGAACTCAACATTATTAGTCATTAGGGAAATGCAAATGAAAACCACAGCAACATACTACCACACTCCCACCAGAATGGCCATACTTTAAAAAGTGAATAATCCCTGGGGCAGCCAGAAAGCACATCCTAGATTAGGTTAGAATGCAAAATGGTATAATTACTTAGTAAATAGTTCAGCTGTTCTTGTAAAAACTAAATATACTCCAAATTACCCATTCTATTCTCAGCTATTCAGCCAGGGTAAGTATGTACAAAAAATTATCCAAAAAATTGTTCATGAGAGCATTACCCATAAAATTTCCAAATGGTAAACAGCTCAGGTGTAAGTTCACAGCTCATAGGAGAAGGGATAAGCAAACCACATGAAAGTAACCATTCAGTAATAAAAGGAGAATAAGTTACTGATCTGTCAGATGACTGATAGTAATCTCAAAGCCATAATGCAGAGTAAAGGAAACCTTGCAAAAATGATGCTAATCATATGTTACTTAAATGCTATGCTAACCAGGATTAAAAACAAAACAAAGCCCACTGGGAGTAGGGTAAGCAGTGAGGTTTATCAGGAAAAGGGAATTAGGACATCATCAGGGAGGATGGTTCCAGATGCTGATGGAGGTTGCCTTGCACAGTGGTGGACTTGTCAAAACTTATGAAAAGCCTAATCAAGTATGCATCTTCCACTTTTATACATTACACATGTTTTACCTAAAAGGCTAACAGAACATGATCAAACCTTTGTCTATTAAATGCATATGTTAGCAGCTAAGGGTGAAATGGAAAGATGTTGGCCACATACTTGGAAATGCATTAGAAACATAAGAAAGTATTTTGAATGGTTTGTAGTAGACTTTGGGTGAAAAGCGTACAGTGTACATTCTTTCAATGAAGTATGTTTGAAGATTTTCATGATAACATGTTGAGGGAAAGGAGAACCATAGAATCAAAATGCACTGGCAGGGTCCACCATGCAGAAAAAGGAACCACAGCCTCACACCACACATGCAGGTTCCACCTTGCAGAAAGGGGAACCACAGCATCACACACACATGCAGGGTCCACCATGTAGAAAGAGGAGCCACAGCATCACACCACACATGCAGGGTCCACCATGCAGAAAGAGGAACCACAGCATCACACACACATGCAGGGTCCACCTTGTAGAAAGGGGAACCACAGCATCACACCACACATGCAGGGTCCACCATGTAGAAAGGGGAACCACAGCATCACAACTCACATGCAGGGTCCACCATGTAGAAAGAGGAACCACAGCATCACACCACACATGCAGGGTACACCATGTAGAAAGAGGAACCACAGCATCATACCACACATGCAGGATCCACCATGAAGAAAGAGGAACCACAGCATCACACCTCACATGCAGGGTCCACCATGTAGAAAGAGGAACCACAGCATCACACCACACATGCAGGGTCCACCATGCAGAAAGAGGAACCACAGCATCACACCTCACATGCAGGGTCCACCATGCAGAAAGAGGAGCCACAGCATCACACCACACATGCAGGGTCCACCATGCAGAAAGAGGAACCACAGCATCACACCTCGCATGCAGGGTCCACCATGCAGAAAGAGGAACCACAGCATCACACCTCACATGCAGGGTCCACCATGCAGAAAGAGGAGCCACAGCATCACACCACACATGCAGGGTCCACCATGCAGAAAGAGGAGCCACAGCATCACACCACACATGCAGGGTCCACCATGTAGAAAGAGGAACCACAGCATCACACCACACATGCAGGGTCCACCATGTAGAAAGAGGAACCACAGCATCACACCACACATGCAGGGTCCACCTTGTAGAAAGGGGAACCACAGCATCACACCTCACATGCAGGGTACACCTTGTAGAAAGGGGAACCACAGCATCACACCTCACATGCAGGGTCCACCTTGTAGAAAGGGGAACCACAGCATCACACCTCACATGCAGGGTCCACCATGCAGAAAGAGGAGCCACAGCATCACACCACACATGCAGGGTCCACCATGCAGAAAGAGGAACCACAGCATCACACCTCACATGCAGGGTCCACCATGTAGAAAGAGGAACCACAGCATCACACCACACATGCAGGGTCCACCATGTAGAAAGAGGAACCACAGCATCACACCACACATGCAGGGTCCACCATGCAGAAAGAGGAACCACAGCATCACACCTCACATGCAGGGTCCACCATGCAGAAAGAGGAACCACAGCATCACACCACACATGCAGGGTCCACCATGCAGAAAGAGGAGCCACAGCATCACACCACACATGCAGGGTCCACCTTGTAGAAAGGGGAACCACAGCATCACACCTCACATGCAGGGTCCACCTTGTAGAAAGAGGAACCACAGCATCATACCACACATGCAGGGTCCACCTTGTAGAAAGGGGAACCACAGCATCACACCTCACATGCAGGGTCCACCATGCAGAAAGAGGAACCACAGCATCACACCTCACATGCAGGGTACACCTTGTAGAAAGGGGAACCACAGCATCACACCTCACATGCAGGGTCCACCTTGTAGAAAGAGGAACCACAGCATCATACCACACATGCAGGGTCCACCATGTAGAAAGGGGAACCACAGCATCATACCACACATGCAGGGTCCACCTTGTAGAAAGAGGAACCACAGCATCACACCACACATGCAGGGTCCACCATGCAGAAAGAGGAGCCACAGCATCACACCTCACATGCAGTGTCCACCATGCAGAAAGAGGAACCACAGCATCACACCACACATGCAGGGTCCACCATGTAGAAAGGGGAACCACAGCACCACACCACACATGCAGGGTCCACCATGTAGAAAGAGGAACCACAGCATCATACCACACATGCAGTGTCCACCATGTAGAAAGGGGAACCACAGCATCACACCACACATGCAGGGTCCACCATGTAGAAAGAGGAACCACAGCATCACACACACATGCAGGGTCCACCATGTAGAAAGAAGAACCACAGCATCACACCACACATGCAGGGTCCACCATGTAGAAAGGGGAACCACAGCATCACACCTCACATGCAGGGTCCACCATGTAGAAAGGGGAACCCAGCATCACACCACACATGCAGGGTCCACCATGTAGAAAGGGGAACCACAGCATCACACCACACATGCAGGGTCCACCATGTAGAAAGAGGAACCACAGCATCACACCTCACATGCAGTGTCCACCATGCGTAGCACAGGATGAGCTTTACCATCCACTCAGAAAACCCCTGCTCTGTAGAAAGGCACAGCTAAGGTGCTTACAGAGCTTAGCTCTTAGGACCATGCAGCATCTTTGAAACATACCCTAAGGTATGATTGGCACCATATCCTAGGTGACTCTTCTGAAAAGGCTATGAAAATCATGATGCTCAGACACACCTGACGTCACTCCTGAAGGAGAGCTTGTGGATTTGAGTGGAGATTAGTAGGTCCTTTGGCTGAAGAATTTTGGGAAGACAGCAAAATGCTTTATGTGTAAGTGGTTATACATGTGAACAAGGCAGATTCACTTTCCAGTGCACACAGCCACAGCACTTATTCATTATTCACAGCTTGAGACCCTGAGACAGCTCAGAGCAAGCAGGCCACTGATAGAAAGGCCATTAGTAGGGGGGAGAGAAGAATTCACTGTGGTGCTTTCCAACGAAAGGAGGCACTTGGTGCTGTCCTGAGTCATGCTATGGAATTAAACAGATAGTGTCCTTACCTAGTAAAAGCAAGTGGGTCTGTACTTGTCTATACATGCAAGAGTGTAAACTGGCATAAATTACTGTCATCTGCTCCTGTTAGGAACATTAATGGAAACAGTTATGCCAAGGAAAGGGATAATGTGAAGATGGGACTTAGGTCATGTGTCGGTGATACGAAGTTTTCATATATGTGAAATTCAAAGTGATTTTATTTTAACAAGGTATTTATTTATTTCAGGGGGGGGGGAGAGAGGTTGACAGAGAGAATGAGCATGCCAGGACCTCCAGCCACTGCAAACAAACACATGTGCCATATGTTTATCTGGCTTATGTGGGTACTGGGCGATTAAACCTGGGTCCTTAGGCTTCCCAGGCAAGCACCTTCACTACTGAGCCATTTCTCCAATCCTTGACATGGTTTTTAAATAATGTCTATGTGTGTCATTGTAATGGAGAAGGAACACAGATCTAGAAGCTTCTCTTCTCTTGACATTGTTCAAGGTTGGAAATTTCAGCTTCAAACCTGATTTTCTTAAGTTGCCTGGGCATCACAAGCCCATTCTTATGAACCTTATAAGCCAGAGCTCTTATCTGATCAAACTGTTAGAAGGACATTAATGCATATGCATTTAATTTAATCTGACAATCTCATTTAATTTGCATAAATGACAAACACAATATTTAACCCTTATTTAAACTGAGAGAAAAATGAGCATAAAGGATGAACTGTGAGGAATTAATGGTAGAATTCAAACAGATTCCATGCATTAGTTCCCAGATTTTTTTTTTTTTTTTTTTTTTTTTGGTTTTTCAAGGTAGGGTCTCACTCTGGTTCAGGCTGACCTGGAATTAACTCTGTCATCTCAGGGTGGGCTTGAACTCATGGCGATCCTCCTACCTCTGCCTCCCGAGTGCTGGGATTAAAGGCGTGCGTCACCACGCCCGGCTTAGTTCCCAGATTTTTAATAAGAGAATGATAGAGCTGATTTAGTTAAAATGGTTAGTAAATTACACATGTAATAAAAGAACACGGACTCAGTGAAAAATAAAATCATACAGAAAACATGGTAGCGCTTCCATACAATGATTAAACACTTTTCCCTAGAGGGAAAGATTTTCACAGAATTTTCTCCTTTCTACAAATACTAGTTTTATATCAGAGAATTTGTTACTTTAAATTAAACTTAAAACACACTGAAGCATGTTTGAAATTGTTCATTTAATTGTACTTATTATTTATACCTATTTAAAAATATTGTTCAACATAGCGAAAGATCACATTTCTAAAGGGATTCCTCAGACATACTTAAAATTTATCTTAAAATACAGATCTCCCAGGCTTCAGAGATGGCACAGCGGTTGAGACACTTACCTGCAATGCCTAACTACCCAGGTCTAATTCCCCAGTGCCCACATAAAGCCAGATGCACAAAATGGTGCATGCATCTAGAGTTCATTTGCAGTGGCTAGAGGCCCTGGCATACCCATTTTCTTCCTCTCTCACTCTCTTTTTGAAAATAAATAAAATATTTATATATATGTAGACCTCCCAAATTTATTCTAGCCCAATAAGGCATTAATGCTTGAGGAACTAATCTGAAAGCAATAGAACATTTCAGTAACTTAGTTTTGAATTTAAAAATTTTTCCTTTTTATTCTTTTTTTGTGAGCAATAGGGTCTCGCTTTAGCCCAGGCTAACCTGGATTTCACTATGTAGTCTCAGTGTGGCTTCAAACTCATGGTGATTCTCCTACCTCTGCCTCCTGAGTGCTGTGATTAAAGATATGTGCCACCACTCCCAGCTCTCATTCTTTTTTAAAAGTTATTTATTTATTTTAGAGAGAGAGAGAGAGAAAGAAAGAGAAAGAAAGAAAGAAAGAAAGAAAGAAAGAAAGAAAGAAAGAAAAAAATGGATGCACCAAGACCTCTAGCCACTGGAAACAAACTCCAAACGCATATACCACCTTGTGCATCCAGCTTTATGTTGGTGCTGGCAAATTGAACCCAGGTCTTTAGGCTTTGCAGGCAAGCACCTTAACTGTTGAGCCATCTCTCTAGTCCCTTTTCACTTTTTATAAGTTGTCTCATTTTTCTTAGATAGCAATCAAAGTTTCCAATACATACAACTATAAACAAGCAAGTTGTTGCTCTTAATGCATATTAACATGCTTGGCCAAATACTTAGCTAAGTAAAAGAAAAGAAGGTTAAAGAAAAAGTATGTTTTCTGGTTATTGTTTTGTACATGTGGCCTGCTGGATTTTAGCAGAGTCCTTTAGAAGTAAGAAGAAGAGAGGGAAGAATATAATAGCGTCTGGCTAGGGTTAGGAATATCACACATGCAGAGTTATTTACAAATGCGAGAAACATCTAAAGTAGCTCTGAGTTCTGAGTGCACACTTCTGGTTGAGGACAGATGTTTTGTGCATTCAATATTCTGGACATGGATGATAAATTAAAGTTCATTATGTAAGTATCAGGTAAAAGAAATAAAATATTTTAAAACTTGAGGAAGGTGAGCGTCATCTTGCCTTTGACACTCACCTTCAAGATCACATTCTATTCACAAGTCAACATTTTCATTCAGACACATGCATCATATTGTCAGCCCTTGCTAAGAGAAGGGGGTTTAGTTACCAGTAACTCATCCTCTAGGTACCACTTCCAAAATTCACATTTTAGAAAAACTAAATTACTCTGATAGTAGAAAAACTGGTAGAAATTATTCTCATCAGTCAGTAGTTCGGAGCAGTAGTAATATGGAAGTCCACAAATAGGGCAGAGTGACTCTTGGGGACGGGACCACTTATCCAGTGGTCCCTTGTGCCTTCAGACCCATTGCAGAAGACACCTCCTTTGTCTGTCTATCTCAGTGTCATTCTTACCTTTGCTTGTAGAACAAGATAGGTAATATCTCCTAACACAGTAACTGGAATACATGTTCTACTCTTTTATTCTACAAATACAGAGCAATGCAGAAGTGATATAAAAAATGGCTTTAAATCTCTAAGATCTCATTTTGACTGTGTGTGTATGTGTCTCCTCTCATCTCCATCAAAATGTGTGGCATCCTCACAGTTCCAACATATTTGTGACAGTAAAGACGCTACAACTTTATTGGCACATCTCTGGCACCCTTTCCATCAACAGAGCAGCAAAGAGAAAAACTGACCCATCACTCACTGCCACACAAACACAAGTACGCCTTAGGATGCTACCAACCTGACCAGAGCTGTTTAATGACCTTCCTGGGCCTTCCTCCACTGTCTGTCCACGTAGCCACAGCGTCCAGACGGAGGGCTGGGCTTCCTCAGCAGGGACACCCTCTCTGAACTTCGGGGCTCACCTTTGTGGCCCTGGCTTTTTAGTGGCCTTCAGTGAGCACAGCAGGATGCTTCTCTCTTCCCCACATGCTACTGGAAGGATTTAGCCTCAGCAGCAGTTTTCATCACTGGGTCACATTACGGTGAAATCCAACCCTTTATTTCTTTGGGAGAAGAGGCAGAGAACGCAGGGTGTGGAGGCAATGCAGGGTGACCCTCTGAGACAATTCTCCCTGGCTCCAGATGGCCAGTATTCAGCCCCAGCCTGCTGGCAGCTGCGCCAGGCAGAATCAGCAGGGGCCGGGCTGGGAGCTTGCACACCAGATTTAGCTCTGAGGTAAGTGGAGAGCGAGGCTCCTTCCAGCAAAGCTTCCTGACACAAACTTAACCTCTTTGGCTATTCTCACCAAGTCTTTGGATATGCAGACTTTCCTGTAGGGTGAGGGGAAATCACATGGAACGATAGTATGCTCTTTGCTAATAAAAATACAATCAATCATAAGATGCCATGTTATGTCACATGTCACAGTGAAAATGGAAAGGCTTATAATGTTTTATAACTGAAAGGCCGAATGTGGTGAAACTGGCATAGGCTACGGTGCATTTGCCATTGTTGGAGGCCTCACAAATGACATGAGTATCTCAGAAAGCAATAATCCTGTGAAAGTCCTAAAAGTAGGTTCAAGTGGTGTGTCTGTGGTTTTCTCTCCTAGGAATGAATCTGCAGGATAACAGTACAAAGAGATCCTGAGCTGTAAGGCTACTGCTAAGACACTTGTGACAACCAAGGAAAAAACCTGCCAATCAGGGGCATGACCAATGCCAGGGACATAACAGTGAAGTGACATCTGAGGCTCTGCCTGAGGCTCCTCACAGGACTGGGTTTGGTTTATGTAACTGAATGTAATGCTTCCAGCCCTGCCCTGAAGATGTGCTGGCCATCATTCTGCAGATGTGAGAAGGAAGACATTGGTCCAGAAAGTTCTAGAACTAGAAATGGGCAAGGCAAGAGCAGAAGCAGACTGACTCCACAGACCATGGCATCTCCATGAATCTGCTCTATAATGTAAGACCTCCTAGGACTTCTAAATGAGAGATTGTTAGGCAAAATAATTATGAAGACTGAAAAGTGTGAAAGCTAAAACACAGAGCTGGGGACACCTTTACATTCTGTAAGTGTGGTGATTATCAATCACGTGTACTTGATTATATTGGAACATGCCTAGGAAAGGGGGAAAGTTCTGCATGTCTGAGAGGATGTTTCTGCAGACCACTAAGGAGGGAAGACCTTGCCTCAGGGTAGGGAAGGTTACTTGCATAGAGGCAAATCAGGACTACATGGAATAAAAGTTAAAGCCTACTGTGCTGGCTCTCTGCTTCCTGTCAGCCATGATGCGAGCTGCTCTGTGCCGCCATGCTTTTCTTGCCATGAGGGATGGAACCATGAGCTAAACATACTTCTCCCTTGTGGGTGTTTATGTCAGGCATTCTGTGACAGTGATGAGAACGCTCACAAGTGCCAGCACTCAAGAAAAACATACAGTAGGAAACATTGACTGAAATCGTGGGAAAACGTTTATTTCAGATTCATAGATTATGTGTGATTAAATTTTGGGGGGGATATCAAAAAAGGTGGTTCCAGGCTAAAGGGATGGCTTAGTGGTTAAGGTGCTTGCCTACAAAGCCAAAGGATCAAGGTTCAATTTCCCAGGACCCATGTAAGGCAGATGCACAAGGTGGCACATGTGTCTGGAGATTGTTTGCAGGAGCTGGAAGACCTGACATGCCCATTCTCTCTCTCTCTCTTTCTGTCAAATAAATAAATAAAAATATTGAAAATTACAGACTTCTGCCTGAACAGGGACTTGAACCCTGGACCCTCAGATTTAAAAAAAAGGAGGTTCCTAATGATTATATACCATATATATAGTCTGTTGTTTTTGTTACAAGAAACTGGTCTGCCTGCTCCTCCCTGCCTCCCCTCCCTTCCCCTCTACATTTAAAAATAAAAGCTGAAGAGTAAAAAAGAGATAGTAGTAGTTGCCTTTAACAGGGGAAATAACTGAGATTTTTTTCTATTGGTGTTTTCCCTTTAGTTTCTAATATATATCTTTTTTTTTTTTTGCAATGAACTTATACTGCCTTTGAAACTAATACATATAGTATTGAGCCAAACAGTGGGCTACTTTCAACCTGGCTTACTGAAGCAGTCTGTGTCAGGATTATCTTCATGGAAGCAACTGTTTGCTTTTAGTTACACCAACTCCTGACTGTCCCTCTAGAAAAAACAGACAGAAAGCAAGACAATCTTGTAGAACTATCATTTATACAGGTGTCCCAGATTAAAAAAAAAAAACAAAAAACTGTGGTAATGGTTAGTCATCAGTGCCAAATTGTCTGGAGTTTAGAATCACCCTAGGGTGTTTCCAGAGAGTATTAGCTGAGGAGGGATGAGCCACTCTGGATGTGGACAGGAAAATCCCATGGCCTGGGGTTCCAGACCGAATAAAGAGGAGAAAGTGAGCTGAGCACCAGTTTTCGTTTCAGCTTACTGGCTGGGACCAGCTCTCTCATGTTCCTGCCATCACAGCCACTCTTGCTGCCATTTCTTCCCCATCATAATGGACTGTACCCTCAGACTATGAGCCAAAGTAAATGCTTCCTTCCTCACGTGCCTTTGCAGCATTTGGTCACAGCCACGAGAAAAGGAGCTAATTCGGAGGCCTGTAATGAACACGTGTCAGCAGGGGTGTCATTGGTTCAGCCCTACCGGGTGCTCTGGGGATTGCCT
The DNA here is from genome assembly GCF_020740685.1 of Jaculus jaculus. Classification (NCBI taxonomy): domain Eukaryota; kingdom Metazoa; phylum Chordata; class Mammalia; order Rodentia; family Dipodidae; genus Jaculus; species Jaculus jaculus. The sequence goes on from NC_059104.1 coordinate 134,728,114, forward strand.
GGCTTACATCGCCTTCCCCCAAGACCAATGCAAGACTGGACTTCTCACCGGTACCTATCTACCATGTGGTGGGAAGGGCTGGGGGTGGTTCAAGAAGCTGCCCTCACCCAGATCCCAACAGCAGCTAAAACTTGGATTTGTGCCACCAGAGCCTGACTTGCGTTCTAGGCTGCGTGCTCCCGACCAAACACGGGACTCTTAGTCAACATGTGACATGTATGACAAGGACATACAAACTAAAAGGTGAGAGGATCTTGTCTCAATAGATGGAAGGCCATAGAGGAAAGGGAAAACGGGTCCTCCACGAACTTCTTGCAAAAGCAAAAGGGAAACAACAAAACATATGTGTGGAGATGAGTTCTCTCCTAAATTTAGTTCCTCTTCCAAAAATTCACTTACTCATTTGCTATAGAGATATTTAATCCCTCTTAGTGCTGAGCCTGGGGACAAAGCCTGCTGAGACAGGCAGAAATAGCCTGAAGTAATGCCATATTTTTCCTAGAGTTTACTTTTAAAAAATGGCGACAAAACCTCTGCCCACTGCTCAACTAGAGATGCTTGAAGGACTTGTGGAGGTCAGCGAACAAGAGCTGACTTGATCAGAAGAAAGAAGGAAATGGCCTGAGAAGATGAAAATCACACAAAGAAGACAGTTCTTTTATTCAGCATCCACAAACACAACATAAAATGGTATGATTTGAAGAGACACAGCTGATAGATGATTATGGTTATAAATAATGGAAGATTAGGATACCCTTTGACACAGCAATCTTGTTTCCTGGGAACTGACCCTAACAGAATAATTCCACACATTTGAAAAAAGGAAAAACTATGCTGGCGTTGAGGAGATGGCTCAGTGGTAAAAGGTGCTTGTTCTGCAAGAATGTGCCCCCTGGTTTGATCTCCAGTACACATGTAAAGCCAGATGCAAAAGTGGTGCATGTGTCTGAATCCCGAAGGGACAATGGCAGTGGCAGGCAGGGTCAGAAGAATTCTGAAGCACATGGAGTCAGCTAGTCTGGCCTTGCCAGTGGTAAAAACGACAAGACAGAACCTGTCGCCAAACAAGGTGGAAGGAGAGGCCCAACACCCCAAGGCTGTCCTCTGAACTCCACATGTGTGCACATACATGTGTGCATGCACACACACACATAAGAAATCACACACATACACACATAAAAAACACTGTGTAAAGCTGGGGTTGTACTGGAGTAATAGAATATGTACTTAACATGGACTCCCCAGCACAACCACCTTAAACTACTATAATAAATAAATAACAGTAAGGGGAAAAAAGTAATAGGTACAAATATGCAGATTACAGTCTTGTTTAGTATTCTAAAGAATGGTGGTTGTGACAATTATGTTACGCATTACAGTGGACAAATTGATTACACTGCTCTTTCTTATATGGAAGAATTCCAAGTCATCTTCTCAAAACTCTTCTCTATCTTCCAGTCATTTCTTTGTTGGTTCTAAAATGACAAAACTGTTCTTTTTAATATGCTTTTCCAATTGAAGTCAATTTTCTAACAGAACCTAATGTCCCTTTAGCAAAAATGGGCATAAAAGCAGGCAGAAAATAATAAGAGGAGATCATTTAAGACGAGACACAAAGATTTTTTTCTAGTGGCATTTTCTACTGAGGAATGTATTAAATAAAACATGGGGGGGGGCAGAAATAGGCCTGTATTTAAGTGATCAGAATTGGGTTCAAGCCCCAGCTTGACTCATTTATAGCTTCCTGGATTTGAAGCTTACCATTTTGCAAAGAAGAAAATGACACCCATGGGAAGATAATGCACAACGCATAGCTAATAAGCCAATAGCAAGACCGGGTGGGTATACAGAAGGGCAGGCTCCTTCCTCTCCTAGGAGTCAGTTAACTGTGCCCACATTTCCTCTGTGGATCCCCAGGTTTCCTCCCTTTTCTGGAAGGGTCTCCACTCCTTCCCTGCTTATTGGCATTCCCCTCCTTCCTGAGAACCCAGCACAGATGTTGCTCCTCAAAGACGATGTGTAGAATTTCTCCATGGGCTTCCTTCTCCTTCCTCTATCTGCATGTGGTCTGACCTAGATCCTGGCTTGTCTGTCCATGTCCTTCTCTGCCCAGTGCTTCTCACAGGTCACTCATCGCCATGGACATCTAGGTACATGGCCTACATACAACAGGCCCTCGCTGCCTCCTTCCACCTGCTGATGCTCCAGCGCTCTCTGCATGTCAGGAGGTTCAGCTATAATCTTGCCTACCTGCAGCACCATGTAGTATAGACCAGGAGCACATTCTCCTGGTCAAAGGCAAGAATGATACTTCCATGCTCCTTTTGGATTTTGCTAAGAATAGATTTTCTTTACTGCCACACTCCCCCAATCCCTACCATGGCAAGTCAGATTGTTTCAGTACAACATTCGCAGATCTCATATCAGGGAAAAGTTCTATTTCAAGATGATATTCTGGGGCTTTCCAATTCATACAAGAATCTGAATCCTTAGTCATCCACACTGCTTAGAAACATATGGCTATAAAGCGTGCCTAAAGAAGGAGAACCCATAGCAGAGTTTCAGAGGGGTCCAGAGCAGTGGGGCCACAAAGTGACACCTTACCTGTTATCCCTAAACTTCCCCTTGTCATCTGCATCCTGCTGTGGGCCCCTGGCATCCTGTCTCCTTCTTTCTGTCACAAAACTGGTGGCCATAACAGCACCTCATTCAAGAGGTTCATGGTCAGGATCACATGAATAAGGGCATGGAAAGTGCTTCAAACACTGTTCAACCCTTACTAGACTCTAGATAAGTGCTATACGAATCTGTAAACACTATGAAGTCTGGGGTTCTCCTCTTACTCCTCAGGCATCTGAGCTCAATCATGTCAATTCAAATGGACAAGATGGTGGCCTTGGGATATTACTTGCTTAGCTTAGGGTCATATGTGAGTGAAGTCAGTAAGTAGAAGCCAGTGAGTCACATCTAGCACAAGAGAGTTCTAGGAGTAGAGGAAAAGATGGGTCCAAACTTCCTAGTCAAAGTTGTTACAGCCTAAGGACCCAGGTTCAATTCACCAGGACCCATGTAAACCAGATGCACAAGGTGGCGCTTGTGTCTGGAGTTCATTTGCAATGGCTGGAGGTCCTGGCACACCCATTCCCTCACCCTCTCTTTCTCTCTCTCACTCTAATAAATAAAATAAAAATTAAGAGTTGATCTTAAGTGTTCTCAACACACACACACACACACACACACACACACACACACGCACGCACGCAACTATTTTACATGACGAATGTGTTAATTAACTTGATTGTAGTAATCATTCCACAGTGTTTACATATAATAAATCACTATGATTTACATCATAAATATATACACTTGTTATTTGACAGTTATATCTAAGTAAAGTTGGGAGAAATAAAAATGCTGTTATGGGGTCAGCTAAGGTTCAAATGAGTTCATTTCTAGAATGAATTAGAGTTCATTTTGGTAAATGAATCTTATTAAAATATCTTGCTTAAAGCTACAGAAAATGCCCAGTAAACTTTCTGAGGACGAGGTAAGCTTTATGATCGATGTAGTTTCCAATCCTGGTGGTAATATTCAGAGCCGATTACCTGGTTAATCATAGCAAAAATTCTTGAAAAGTATTATGGTTTGAATCTGAAATGTCTCCCAAGTGGCTCGTGTTTTGAGCCCTTGTTCCCCACATAGTGGCCTTGTGTTGAGGGGCTACAGAACCTCTAACAGGTCGAGTCTGGCCAGTGGAAGTGGGTCATTAGGATTTGGCTTTGCCTGGGGACAGTTCTAATAGGTACATGGTCATGAGAATCAGCCTTCTATCATGTCTGGGTTTTATATTATGATTTGACCTTGCTCACTCCCAGATGGGTTTAACTTAGTCAGTTTCCTCAAGTTTTGTCAGTTTTAAAGTTTATACTTAAATACTTGATTCATCTGGAATAGATTTTGGTGCAGAAGAGAGGAATTGACATGGTTTCCCATGCTGTTACCCAACAACCCTGGTAAAGCAAAAACTGATGCCCACTTAAGCCCATATGGATTTGGGCTTCTGCTTCTTTCTTTCTCTGGTCTTTATTCTTCAACCCTGCTCATGAAGGTGGCTTTGGAATAAATCCTGTCCCTTCTTCCTCCACCCAAACCCTCCCTACTTGAGTTTTCCTGGCTATTCTTTTTTTAAAAAATATTTTTATTTTTATTTATTTATTTGAGAGAGAGACAAAGGCAGACAGAAAGAGAAAGAAAGAGAGAGAGAGAGAGAATGGGTATTCTAGGGCCTCCAGTCACTGCAAACAAACTCCAGATGCATGTGGCACCTTGTGCAACTGGCTTACGTGGGTCCTGGGGAATCGAACCAGTATTCTTAGGCTACATAGGCAAGCACCTTAACCAGTAAGCTATCTCTTCAGTTCCCCAACTATTCTTAATGAGTTTATTTGTCTGGATAAAATTCAGTGTATATATTTTTTGTGTATCCAAAGAATTCTTGGTTGTATTTTAATAGCTCTTTAACTGAATTACAAAATCAACTGACAGAGAATTGGCAATATAAGTGCTTACAGTATTAAGAGAATCAACAATATTAAGCTATCCTGTATAAGAAGATAGTCCATTTCACTAACTTAAATGTTCTCTATGTCCAGAGTTTTAAGTTTTCTTCAAGTAGATACCATTATTTATTCATTTATACAAATTTTGTATTTGGACCATTCATTTTAAGTAAGGGTTTTTTTTTTTTAATTTAAAAGCAAACCATTTTTTCTTATAGCCCCTTGAACATCCAAAGTTTCAATCGCAGCTTTCTGTGTTCTTAAGAGGATCTTGATAGGGCATGTGAGGGTGTGATAACAAGGCATTGTCCACATGAAGAGCTTAACAATAGCTAAGAAAGATCAAAGAGCTCCTTGATATTGGTAAGCAAAGAATATGAAGAGAGGGGTCAACAAGTGAACACAGGACTGGAGAGACAGCTTAGCAGTTAAGGTGCTTGTCTGTAAAGCCAAAGGACCCATGTAAGTCAGGTGCACAAGGTGGTGTATGCATCTGGAATTTGTTTGTAGTGGCTAGAGGCCATGGCATACCCATTCTCTCTCTTTCTCTCAAATAAATAAACAAATAAAAATAAAATGTTTTTAAAGAAGTGAATACAAGCATTCCTAACACAGCTAAACAAACAAAATGTCCAATTGAGATAATTTCACATATTATTTTAGAATTTCATGCATAGATATACTCATATACATGTGATAAAACAGAAAATATCAGGAATAGCTCAATATCTGTTAAAAGAAGGTAACTTGTATAAGATGTGGTACATCTATGGCACAGGAGCAATAGGTTACATCATTGGTATGCAATATATGTAATATATGTATATATGTATATATATACATACATATAGATCTCACACATATATTTATGTGAAGAGATAATATATCCTATACATATATGTATATAAGAAAGATACCCTATAGTCTAGGTGTGTGTCAAACATATTTATATAAGTCCCCTCTATGATGCTCACATAAGAACAAAACTTCTGGGGACTGGAGAGATAGCTCAATCAGTAAAGTGCTTGCCATGGAAATGTGAGGACCTGAATTTGGATCCTTACTACCCATGAAAATGTCTGATAGGAATGACAGCCTGACTATAATCCCAGCATTTAGGAGACAAAGACGGAGCACTGCTGGGGCAAGCTGAACTTGTCTAGCTGAACTGGAGAGCTCTGGGTTCACAGTGCGAGACCATACCTCAATAAATAAGATGGAGCGCAATCCAGGAAGATACCTGGCATCAACCTCTGGCCTTGACATGCATATACATGTACATGTGCATGTGTGCCTGTAAGCTCATGTGCACCCCCATCTGGTCATGCTTACACAAATGCACAAACATACACTGGCAAATTGATAAAGAAAATAAAATGGCTTAACATGTATATTTCAGAACATGTCTCAGTTGTTACAGATCCTAATCCCGAACATGCTGGCAAGGAAAAGATGTGAGATCATTTGCTCTTCTGTCCCTGCTGCACGTCTTCAGGCAGAGAGCCACACCCTCAAGTCCAAACAACAAAATCCATTCCAGCTGATTTTCATCAATTCCAGACCACTATAGCCTCCCGTAGTCCAAAGCAAATGCACAACATGGGCCAAGATCAGAGGTCCTCTATATCAGTTAGAATTCTAAGTTGAGGTATTTCATTTGTGGGTATGTGATGAGCCCAAGGGCGAAACAGGATTACAATGAGGTCATGGTAAAAAGGTACAAGTGAATGGCACAACTCATTCTCCTAAAAGATGGTGCTCCACAGATGTGAACGCCTGCCTCCCCTGCCCTTGAACCAAGACACAAACAGAAGACCCACAGGCAGCTGGCATTCCCTGGGAGCTATGTCCGCACTGCCTGTGGATGTCACAGCCATGGTTTCTGGTATAGAGAAGCCACTGGCACAGCACAAACTTCTTCCCTTTGGTACACAGTGTGGCTGAACAGCAGTAAGTCAGTCAGTCTCTCTTGTCTCTTTTGCTTCCATCCCTCCTCCCCTCCTGCTTTTTTTTAAAAATTTTATTTATTTATTTATTTGAGAGTGACAGACACAGAGAGAAAGACAGATAGAGGGAGAGAGAGGGAATGGGCGCGCCAGGGCTTCCAGCCTCTGCAAACGAACTCCAGACACGTGCGCCCCCTTGTGCATCTGGCTAACGTGGGACCTGGGGAACCGAGCCTCCAACCAGGGTCCTTAGGCTTCACAGGCAAGCGCTTAACCGCTAAGCCATCTGTCCAGCCCCCCTCCTACTTTTTTGCATGTGTGTTGCATGTATGCCCTGTGCCAACACAGGTGGAAGCCAAAGGAGAATGTCAAGAGTCCTCCTCCATCTCTCCTCCATGTGGTTCCTTGAGATAGAATCTCTTACTGAATCTGGAGCTGCTGTGTCTGGTCAGACCCGTGTGAATGAACTGAAGTTCCCAGAAAAGCACTGCATCTGCTGTACTCACTTCCAGCAAGACGGAATGGACTGATAAAGCTCCTGTGATCACAGAGGAATGGAATGTGGCAAGTCACAGCCAAATTACCTTGGTATGCCTTGAGCCCCTTAATAACCATTTACTGCCCACATCTGTGTCTGAACTGAGATCCTGGTGACTATCAGTTGATCAGGTGTAACCTTTATCCGAATGTACCACTAGACGCCCACCTTCCATCAAACCAAAGGCTAAGAATGTCATCAGATGGCACCGGAAGCCTATGAGGGAGAGTCTCCACGTTGCTTCACTATAGCCCACCTCCCTGATGTCCAGCCAGCATATTTGAAAAGTGACTTGGCTTATGATCTTTTTTGGTTCTGTAATTATAAAACCTTTGCGAAATTATTAACAAAGTGAAACATGGAATTGAGATAATCTAAATCTGGGTTCCTAGGCCATGGTCACTCATCTTTGGCTCCAGAATAAACCACTTATTTATTTATTTGAAAGGAGAGAGAGAGGGAGGGAGAGGGAGAGAGAGCGAATGTGAATGGCTGCACCAGGGCTTCTAGCCACTGCAAATGAAGTGAAGATGCATACAGCATTTTGTGTATCTGGCTTTACATGGGTACAAAGGCGTCACTTAGGCCTTGCAGGCAAGCACCTTACCTGATAAGTCACCTCTCCAGCCCCAGAATAAACTCTCTCTTACCCCTTTGAGATGAGAGCTGTGTGTTTCGTGTTGACACTAGCGAGCCCCAGTGGCTCTCCTGTCTCGGTTCTCCACAAGCCTGGGGTTACAGGCATATGTGGCCACATGCAGCTGCTTACATAGGTTCTGGGAATGAAACACAGGTGGCCTCAAGCCCTCTTAGGCCTTCATGCGTGCATGGCAAGCCCTCTTATCTGCATAGCCGTCTCCCTAGTCCATTTTTTAAATGAATGATATCCTAGTTATTAAACTAAGGCATAGTCTATGATTCCTCACTAACCACAAACATCCCAAAAATGTCTGGGCACTGCTTCTAAGGCCCAAAGCCCATCAACCCTGACTCATCGCCTCCTTCAGAATCTTTCTATGACTTGTGTTCAAGGCACTCTTTTTTGTTTTAAGTTTTTTTTTTGTTTGTTTATTTATTTGAGAGTGACAGACTGTTCAAGGCACTCTTGATGAGTGGCCTGAGGCTGCATAATTAAGGCATTATTTCTTTTGCAAACAAATGATCACCACCATGCCAAGGACTGGGAAAAGAATAAATATTGCTTATTTTTTAGCAGAGAGAGAGAGAGAGAGAGAGAGAGAGAGAGAGAGAGGGAGAGGGAAAGACTGTAATTGCTTTAAGACTAATTCAGAAAAAGAAGCTTCTGATCACTTATCTTAGCAGCTTCCTTAATCTACTATTGGTTTATTTAAGTTTGTGGCAATTATTATGGTAGCCAATGAAGACCAAAATTTTTGTTTTGCATAAACTTTAAGGACAAAGAAAGAATGCAAACATTATTGGCAAAGGTGGTAAATTTCAAAGGAATTTCATGAAGTAGTGTTGTCCCCATTCATGCATGAAGAAATGAAGTCTGCAGAGATTAAGTGAATTGACCAAGACCAGGTCCAGATGTGTGCTCTCAGAATTCCCACTCTGCCACTCTGAGCCTCTAAACTTCACTGTTTTTCTTGGTTGCATGTTAAACGTGAGGGCAGAAAATCCTTAGGAAGCTTTGGCTCCCCATTGAAGTAAGACAAAATTACCTTGATGCTGAAAGAAAAGGCAGGCGATCTTAAGAAAGGAAAACTAGTTTACTTTGTTGAGATCCTTTTCTTAGGCCTGGAAGTCTCTATTTAAAGTCCCAATTTGAGCCATACTAAATGTGTGCATATTTTTAAGTACTTCTGAGTCACTCTGAGTAAACCCAGAGGAAGCACATTTCTGACTTGTCCAAACGGGATCAACAGCCTTCAAGTTGATCAAGAAATCCTGATGGATGGAGAATCCCAGGAATTGAGATCTAGAAGGGACAGAAAGGCTGTCTTTGGATTAGTATGCACCCAGGACCACTGCAGACCCAGAGTCCCCAGGACTCAAGAGTTCCCAACCGCAAGCCCCACAATATCTTCATTGTACCTGAAGCCCTGTTGCCTCCACAAGTTTTAGAACTTCCAGCTTTAGCAGGAACTTATTCTATAGGCATACCATTTTCATAGCGTGGAGTAGACAAGAAAAGCATTCCAAAAATAAGGCAAGGAGAGAATTTTACTGTAATTATGACACTTTCATTAAAACCGTTAATAACTTTAGTTCAAACAGCTTATTTTTGCTGATGTGATTTGAGGGATATCACATTTCATCTCTATATATATTTGAAAATGAGGATTAGCTATGTTTAAAATTCCATGCCTGGGGCTGCAGAGATGGCTTGGTGGTTAAGGCAACTGCCTGCGAAGCCTAAGGACCCAGGTTCGATTCCCTAGCCTTCATGTAAGCCAGATACACAAGGTGGCACATGTGTCTGGAGATTGTTTGTAGTAACTAAAAGCTGTGGTGCACCCATTCTCTCTCTCTACCTGTTTCTCTCTCTCACTATCAAATAAATACACAAAATATGTTAAAATGCCATGCTATGATGACTGAATGCCAAATAAAATTAAAGACCCTCTATGTTTTTAAGGGATCTTGTATTTATTTTGAGACAGGGTCTCAGGTAGCCCAGGCTGTCCTAAAATTTGCTATTTAGCTGAGGATGACCTTGAATTCCTGATCTTCCTGCTTCTGCTTCTCAGGTGCTGGGATTACAGGTGTGCACCATGATATCTGGTAAGGATCCTCCTCCATCTTTATGACCAGGATCTTTTCATTTTTTACTAGTAGAAGTAGAATCCTGGTGAGTCTACCCGAAAAGGGGGAAATAGACATTTAATAGCATACTTGGCAGACTAGCATATCTTGGTAGGTTTAGCATACTGTTGATTCCAGTCACATGAATGTGATGGTAAGGACAGGCTGTGGAATAATCAGGACAAGAACCAGCTCTTTCAAATCACCAAATCCAGTGCTTCCTATAAACTACACATTCTGAACTGCCCAGGAGACACAGGACAATGGGACGGACCCAGTAAACAGCTTGAATGTATTGCATGCCATCTCAAATCCTTGGAAATTATTAAAATCATTCAAAACAGCAACAAGCCATACTTATATAAGAAAGAAGAGACTCGAGAGGACCAGAAACCACAGTGCACAGGGGCAGAAAGCGGAGGGGTGCTCTGAGACTCCCTGGACTGCACACCAATGCAGAGGGCTCCTGGGGCTGCCAGCAGGGACCTCCGGAAGGCTGACCCTAGTGGGCAGGCTCCTGTGACTTAGCCCCTTTCCAGCCTGTGCCAGGCAGTGGGGGCAAAGAGATCTGCCTTATGTGGGCTACTGAGGAAGTGTGGCAGGTGAGACCCAGGAGGCGCAGAGAGCGTTCCCCCACAAAGAAGACGTGCTAGACACACCCTCAAGGGAGCCTGTTGCAGTCTCTCAGTCTCAACTGGTGCTGGCTTCACAGAAAACCACGGGGAATCCCAAACACAAAGGCCAACATCCAAACAGGCAGCCACAGACATTTGAGGAAGCTCAATACCACAGAGAAGAGCCAAACTACCAGGGAAGCCAGCATGGCGGGGGTGGGCAGTTAAGGACTGGTAGAAACAGATTACCCACCAAACCTACTGTTTACACAGACAAGAATACAGGCTCATTAGAAACCAGGCAAGGGCCATTGGCCCTCAAAGTTCACAAGGGAACATGAGCAGCTGATAGGACAGAGCCCACGAAAGACAGGGTCTTTCTAGATTTGAAAACCTTCATTTCTTGTTGCATTCTGACATTATGACTCAGCATGGAGTACAAATAAGGCCCTCACTGAGCTGAGGGAGTTCTGGGCTTCTGGGATATATGGAAAGCTAGCTATCAGCAAGTGATTTCTCATTGTCAGGGAAAAGATGGGGTCAGAACCTGAACTTCCCTACAAAACATCCCAGACTTCAGCTTTCTAGCATCTGTGGGGCCCATCTCTATCCAGAACCACAGTTTAAAGAAAGAAAGAAAAACATAAAAAGGGCTGGAGGGATGGCTTAGCAGTTAAGGCGCTTGTCTACAAAGCCAAATGACCCAGGTTTGATTCCCCAGGACCCATGTAAGCCAGATGCACAAGGTGGTACATGCATCTGGAGTTCATTTGCTGTAGCTGGAAGCCCTGGAGCATCCATTCTGTCTCTCTGCCTCTTCCTCCCTCTCAAATAAGTAAAAACAAATTAATTAATTAATCAATAAGAGAGAGAGAGAGAGAAAAAGGAAAAGAAGGAAGGAAAAGAAACAGTAAAGCACAAAAAAAACTTCCGAATCAATATGGACATCATAGACAGCAACTGGAAAAGACAGACTCTACAAATAAGAATCAACTAAAAATCTTCAAAATTAAAGCTAGAAGAGTTGAACTGTAAATAGAGATGAGCTCAGAGGAGTGGGGACAGGGCTGAAGAACAAATACTTGAGCCAAAAGGCAAGCAGAAGCAGAGGCAGAGACAATGGGGCTGGAAGTAAAGGCAAAGAAGAAGGAGACAGCAAAGATAGAGCCGGCCCTCAGTGTGTGCTCAACATGGGTTCCGCATCCAAACCTGCACGTGTGGACTTCCTCTTATAAAATGAGGGAATATGTAAGTGCTCTGTCAATAGCATTTTGTTCTATAGTTCAGGGAATACATATAAGAAAGGAAAAAGGTTGGCACATGTTCGGTACAGATGTAATATGTCATCACAAATAGTTTTGATCTGCAGCTGAGTTGAATTCACAGATGCAGAGGTTTTTGAGCACAGGGACACAGAGGACTAACTGTACTTCTCAAAGCTTTTTGGAATGTGTCTAATAATAAAAGAATCCAAGAAGTATATCATCTAAGGAGCAAGCACAATATCAAAAAAAGTGAAGAGGCTGAGCTCTCACAAGTGACAAGATACTAGTCAATAAGTTGAAAGAATAAATTTAGAAAAAGAAGAAAAATTTAAAAATACAGAAATTAAATCTGAGAACTAAAAGGGAAAAAAAAAACATTTAAAGCTGGTTCTTTCAACTGACCAATTGGAAAGATGGACTAAAAAAAAAAAAAAAAAAACTGAGACATTAAGGCCAAGGGGTGGTGTTGGTAATGGTTGGGGGAAGGGGGCATACGTGAAATTTCACAAGCAATATCTGGAACAAGACAAAACTGTATAGTAAGAATTAAAAATGTTGACGTTACCTGAGGAAACAAGTCCTTGGAGAGATGATGGATTGTTAGTTTGAGACAGGAAAAGGACAATCTGGCCCTGTATAATCTTGTCACATCAGAGTGTAAGGAAATCATTTGACCACTGAGATCATGCCAAAGACAGCAGCCAAGGTAAAGGGGCCTACTGGCCAAAGAGGAATGGTTTTAGCAGCAAGAACTAAACAAATTAAGATCCATGAGTTCATAACGATACCAAGGGGAAAGCCTTCATTGGCTGCCCATGAAAGGTGCCAGGGGACTGACTCAGTTGTTAGAAGAACAGTTAAGGAAGGGAAAGAACCAGGCACTATTCCTGACAGCCTGATAACGTTAACCCAAGCAACCCTGGGGCTCATGGGCAAATCTGCTTGTTTAGAGATAGATTTCTGCAAGTGAAGAGAGTCTTTAAGTGTTTAGTCTCCCTGTTTTATGAATCTGAATGAAATAACTACCCAAGCAGCAGTGGATGAAAACTGGAAAGCCCATGAGAACCTCAGTCAAGAATGACCAAGCTGATCCCAGCTGAAGTCACCAGAAAATCCAAACATCACACAGTGACACCGGGCACTTTTTAGCTCCTGCGGTGAGAGAGGGTGCCCATGCACATACTAGTGGGTGTTCTTGCCAACACATCTCCCTCAACCTAACCAACTACAGGGAAGAGAGGAACTCTCCAGAATACACACAGGGATGCAACTGCCAAAATCCAAACTGGACAACTGCAGAGGACAATGTGGCTTTATCCACAAGGATAAAGATGGGACTTAAGTGATTTAGAAATAGTGTTGACCCAAGAGAATGCAGAGACATCGATTCAACAAACCTGATCAGATCCAACCAACAATAAAAACAAATGAAAAGATAATAAAGGACAAATGAATATTGCTTAGATAGTATTAATGAATTTTTTAAAACACCTATGTTATATGTATTGTGATTTTTTTTCAAGGTAAAGCCTCGCTCTAGCACAAGCTGACCTGGAATTTACTATATAGTCATGGGGTGGCCTTGAATTAATAGCAATCCTCTTACCTCTGCCTTGGGAGTGCTGGGGTTAAAGGTGTGCGCTACCATGCCCAGTTTGTATTGTGATATTTTTTTAAGTCTTCTGAAGACAGAAGTCAGGAAGTGGGTTCTAAATCAGCTGGAGAGAAGGAGTCATAGGAAAGACTTGTACTGAGAGAGAGCAGGCAGTTAGGGTGACTGGGCCCCTAAAAAAAAGGCAGGAAAGCCTTCACTTCATAGAAATCACAGATAATCTGACTTCTTTTCTCTTGCCTAGTTCCCTAGACCTGTTTTTTCTACAAACAACCAGAACCCCTCCTGGGAGGGAGGTCTTTCATAGGATTTAAACAGTGTGGTTGGTCAAGTTCAGACCCTGGAACTTGGTATCAGGGCTAGCCTCTTTCTGAGACAGCCCCTAGCCATAACCAACCAGCTGTACCTCTGGTTCACCTGAGCCAGAAGATAGCCTACCACCATCAGGTTAAAATTACCATTGCAAGGGGAGGGCAGGCTCTCTGACCACTTGGGAGACTCCAGCTCTGGGTAAGATTTTCCCTCAGCTGAGCCTGGGCTGGCTCAATTCAGGCCTAGTCAGGTTGAGCAGAGGGCAGAGTCCCCTAGCCCTTACTCTCCACGTGGGTTCTTAAAGAAAAAATTTTAAAACTTTCATTTATTTACTAGAGAGAGAGAGAGAGGGAGAAAGAAAGAGAGAGAGAGGGAGAGAGAGAGAGGGAGAGAGAGATTGGTGTGCTAGGGCCTTCAGCCGCTGCAAGTGCCAACTTGTGCATCTGGCTTACATAGGTCCTGAGGAATTGAACCTGGTTCCTTTGGCTTTTCAGGCAAGTGCCTTAACCACTAAGCCATCTCTCCAGCCCTCCAAATGGGTTCTTTACCCCCGCCTAGCTTCCCACATGGCAGGAGCTCCTTGAACTTTCTTTTCTCTTTTTTTTTTTCCAGGCCCTCCACGTGGAATCTCTAGCCATGTGTGTGCCTTTCTTGGCTTTGCACTTCCCTCAATAAATATAATAATTTAGTAATTATCTTCCTCAGTCTTTTTTTAAATTCAATTCTTTGATAAAATTAGAAACAAACCTAGAGTTTGGGGTTCAAGGGCTTTCCTGGACCCTAAGCACCCTGTTATAGTTCCATGAAACTTTTCAAGATTGTCACAAGTAACAATAGCTGAATTTGAGTAATGGGCAAATGAGATGCATCATAGTCTGTTTAATTTTGTAATATGCTTAAAACTTCCATTATATACATATGTGTGGTGGCAGTAATACATTATTATATATTATTATATATTATTTATGTAATATATGTGTTAATGCATATATATGGATATATGTACTTAAAGCTAAGATAAAACATAACATTTAACATTTTTTAATAGGCTAAAGCTTTATAAAAGGGAAAAGAACCACTGTGATACTAGGCCTAAGACACTGTGGTTTATGAGGTAAAAAATAAAAAGGGGAAACTAAGTATTTGTCAATTCTTTGGAAGAGAGAACAGCTAGAAGATAGGATGGGGGTGGGAAGACAGGTTTCACTGTGTTCTCTGTCATACTTTTGAATTTATGTCAAGAGTATGGTTTAATCTATGAGAAAGGAATAATAGCTACAATGTATATTTAAAAATCCTGATGTCACTATGAACTTTATGCGAAGACATGACAATATATTGATTAAATATATGACCACTCAGGAAAATGTGTAACCAAAATCAACTGGAGAAGCAGCAAGTTTGACTACACAGATAAAGAATCAACAGTTGAAAAACCAATCTACCAATAAACACACCAGGTCTATGTAGCAAAGGCTTCAAGACCTCAGTACACAGAACATCGATGATGGTTCTTGGACAATGTGATACATAAAGCCATCCCCTGGCATCTGCAGAACTAGATTCTAGGACTCTCATGGACACCACATGCCATGGATATGGAAGTATTTTATATAACATACAGCATTTGCCTAGAACCTATGCACATCTTCCAGTGTACTTTCAATCTCTCAGGACAATTTTTAACCAGCAGGATATAAATGCTGTGTAAAGAGTTGTCATACTAGGGGTAAGGGAGAGGGCTTAGTGGTTAAAAGTGCTTGCTGCACAAGCTTGATAGCCAGAGTTCAGATCCCCAAAACAGGTAAAGCTGGACACAAGCAGTGCACAGTCTGTCATCCCAATGCACCTATGGCAATGGGAGGCAGAGTCAGGTGAATCCTGAAGCTCATGGACCAGCTAGTTGTATTTGCAACAGCAGCAAAAGAATAAATAACTAAATAAAAACTAAGAAAAAGAGATGCCCTGTCTCAAACAAGGTAGGAGGCAAGAACCAACACTGCAAGGTTGTCCTCTGACCTCCAGAAGCATGCAGTGTGGCATGTGTGTGACCCCCCCCCCACACACACACAGATGAAGGAAAAGCAAAAAAAGAGCCGCTACATTGTTTTTAGATGTAATATCAAAAAGTCTTTACAGGGCTGGAGAGATGGCTTAGCGGTTAAGTGCTTGCCTGTGAAGCCTAAGGACCCCGGTTCGAGGCTCGACTCCCCAGGACCCACGTTAGCCAGATGCACAAGGGGGCACATGCGTCTGGAGTTCATTTGCAGTGGCTGGAGGCCCTGGAGTGCCCATTCTCTCTCTCTCTCTCTCTCTCTCTCTCTCTCTCTCTCTCTCTCTCTCTCCCCCTCTTTCTCTGTCTGTCACTTTCAAATAAATAAATAAACATAAAAAAAGTCTTTACAGCTTTAGTACAGATATAACTTTATTTTACTTATTGATGAGAGAGAAGGGGAATGAGTGTGCCAGGGTCTTTAGCCACTGCAAACAAATTCTAGATTCATGTGCCACCTTGTGCATCTGGCTTTACATGGGTACTGGAGAACCAAACCTGGGTCCTTAGTGCTTTGCAGGCAAGCACTTTAACTGTTGAGCCACCTCTCCAGCCCAAGACATAATTTCTTAAAAGACATTTTTGATCTTTAGTTGACTGAATCTGTGCATGAGGAAAATGGAGACAAAGATCCCTGGGGCTAAGCTGCTAGTTAGACAGCCCCGTGTTCATTCATGAAACGCTGTGTCAGTTAAATGATGTGAACAGTGACAAAGGAAGACACCCTGCATCAAACCTGTGCCCCCCCACACAGCCATACACGTTTTCAGATGTACACACACGCACACACACACATGTACACAGACACACAAGCATGCACACCACACCCATACAAATGCTTAAAAAAAATAGCCACCAGCTTTTGCCATTCTTCCCATTAGCAGGAGCCTTTTTCCTGCCTCGGTCGAATCTGAACTTACTTTTTGACATGTTTTAACTGATGGGAGATGGCAGAAGTTCTGGGCCTACGCTTATGAAGGCCTAGAAGCTCCTGCCACGTAACACGGGAAGAGATGTCGCTGTCAGGAAGCTTGGGCTATGTGCCTGCGTGACAAGAGGACATGTGGAAGAGAAAGAAGTTACATGGAGGCACATGGAGGCACGGTGATATGTGGGTGAAGCCAGCAGAACCACCCAGCTGAGCCCTACTCAGACAAACCTAGGAAATCATGAAGTGTTACACTGAGCTAACAAGTTCTTGTTTACTGTGTTTCCTCCTTGGAGTATAGGCATTATGTGAATGAGTTTCCCAGAGTCCAGTTCATTGCAGGCTCTGACACAGGGTGCAGTGAATGGGCACATTTTTATCTGTTCAAGGAATATTCTTACTACCTCCCTCGGGCTCTCTACTTCCAGTCAACACAGCCGATCTGAACATCAATGTTACCTGCCACAGATCTAACTAAATGCCAACATCTATCCAATACCATGGCTCACTTCTGGTTTGTCCCCACCAAAACTCACATCGAGGCTCAATTTCCCACAGCAATGGCATTGAAAGGTTGTGGGGCCTCTCAGAGATGGGGCCTGGTGGGAAGTGATGGAGCCGTTAATCCACGGTGAAGGGATGGGTGTTAGTCGCCTAGCGCAGCTGGGGTT
This sequence comes from Jaculus jaculus, assembly GCF_020740685.1. Classification (NCBI taxonomy): domain Eukaryota; kingdom Metazoa; phylum Chordata; class Mammalia; order Rodentia; family Dipodidae; genus Jaculus; species Jaculus jaculus. The sequence goes on from NC_059104.1 coordinate 134,745,381, forward strand.
CAGAGAAGAGGACTGGTTCCCAGAGAGGAGATGTTATTGGAGAGTGAACTTGGCCTTTTACTCTCTTGCTTCCTCTCTTGTTGTGTAATTGCTCCCCTATGTGACAGCTTGTTTGTACCTTCCAGTCACCAGAATTGTGAGTCAAACTTTTTTTTTTTTAAATTAATGACTTGGTGCCAAGTGTTCTGTTATAGTATCACAGAATGGATATAGACATCCAATAACAATTTAAAATGGCCTCGTGCTGTGCCTTCAGCATTTGAACCTGCTCCATCGACTTGCATTTGCTGAGTATCGCTCTCTGGTTGCTCCTGCCCTTTGCTGTCTATTTTTTATGGTACAATGAGAAGATCCGAAGAGCAGAAGCCACACACCTGCAATGTTCTCAGAGTCTAGAACAGAATTCATCACCAATGGATGAGTGCTGGGGATGCTGACTTAGCGGAGACAAAGCAACAGCCAGACTCAGACACAGCTCACTCATGAGGACCTCAAAAACAAGTGCCAAGGATGATGCCCTTTCCTGCTGCCATGCTCCTACCATCTTTTAGCATGGTCAGAAGCTGCTCTTTAATCTGCCTATAAGTCAGCTGTGCAAATCTATTTTTATAATAAACACACCTAACATTTACAAGATAAAAATAACTGAGAAAACACTAAAATAATGGACACTTAAAATGAATGCCGATTAGGGTTCCTTGATGAATTAAAGACATTATTACACATAACAAAGGAATAGAATATATAAAAAGAAACAACAAAGAACAGGAAAGAGATTTTGGAAATTGAAGATAAGTGTCAAGTTGGGTGTGGTGTCTCATGCCTAGAATTCCAGGACTGGGGAGGCTGAGGCAGGAGGACAGGCATGAGTTCTAGATAAGCCTAAGCTACATGACGAGTTTCAGTCTAGCTTGGGGTGCAGAGTGAGATGCCAAAAATATGTAAATAGAGAAATAGATAAAATTAAATTAAATTAAGTGCCACAATGAAATGTTCAAACGAGGGGCTAAAAGAGAGACTCAAGGAATTCTTTCAAATTTCATGAAAAAAAGGAGTTAGAAAATATGAAAGGAAAGAGAAGTGGCATATACCTTAACTAACAGAACTGCCACAAAAACAGACAAAAAAGAGAGCAAAGGAGAAAATATGATCAAAGAAATTATGAAAAAAATTCCAGGTTTGAAAGGAACACAGGCTTGGCCTACCCACTGACAACTAGTATAAATAAAAACTGACCCTCAGTCAACTTGCTTGCTACAAAATTTCAGAAGGACACATGTGGTGGTTTGATTCAGGTGTCCCCCATTAACTGGGTTCTGGATGCTAGGTTCCCCAGTTAATGGCAATTGGAAATTAAAGCCTCCTGAAGATGGTATATTGTTGGGGGTAGGCTTATGGGTGTTAAAGCCCGCTCCCCCTTGCTAGTGTTTGGCACACTCTCTTGTTTCCGTTGTCCACCTGATGTTGGCCAGGAGGTGATGTCCACTCTCTGCTCTTGCCATTGTTTTCCCCTGCCATCTTGGAGTTTCCCCCTCCAGACTGTAAGCTACAATAAACCTCTTTTTTCCCCCCACAAGCTGCTCTTAGTTGGGTGATTTCTACCAGCAATGTGAACTTGACTGCAACAACACACCTGCAGGGAGATCCCAAGACCTTCAGTAGGTGACAAAAGGAAAAACCAGGTAACACAACAACGAGTCAAGCCACATCAGGGAACAAGGGACTCTCCAAATCCTGAAGCAGTTCTTCCTCCCACCTCTGCACCCCAGGTTCAAAGCTAGAAGCTGTGGTGGACTTCTGTAATTCCAGCACACCTAGGGAGGTGGAGATAGGAAGAATCCTCTAGAGGAAACCAGGGGGAACCAAGATCCATCAACATGACAAGAAAAATAGCCAACTGCCTAGCATGAGACAGACTGCCTAACACGAGTCAAGCCACCTCTATCACATCTGCCAGGGCCCAGGAGACATCAAAGAAGAAGTAGAAGAAGTGTTACTCTCACTGTTAGCCTGACAACCATCTCCATGGAGATGGAGATAGACACTGAGGACACTCCAAACTCATCAAAGCAGAAATCCAGAGGTTACAGAGAGATCAACCAAAAAGGAGACACAGGCTCAAGGAACATTGCAGAAGAGGGGACAGAAAAATATAAGAGCCACAGGGAGGAAAGAAGTATTCTGAGGCATTGTTCACTCCCATAGAGATTGACTGGTGCATTCATGATCCCACAGTTAACACAGCCCAACTGAGGAGGGCCCCAGGGGAAAGGGGGCAGGGGAGAAGGAATATAGGAATATAACCTGATAGGATCATAGCCAACCCATGATATAGTCCTATAGAAAGGTTCATGAAAGTTAAAAAGGAGAGAGAGAACCCACTGAAGCTCATGGGCCAACTAGTTTGTCAAACTGTTAATAAGAGCAATAACAGCCGGATGTGGTGGTGCACACCTTTAATCCCACCACTCAGGAGGCAGAGGTAGGATGATCACTGTGAGTTCAAGACCAGCCTGAGACACATAGTGAAATCCAGGTCAGCCTGGGCTATCCCTGCCTTGAAAATTAAAAAAAAAAAAAAATCAATAAGCAACCCTCACTGTTGTGTAAGGTGAGGACTGATGTCCAAAAGTTGTCCTCTGACCTCCACATGCAAGTATCTGCATATCTGTGAGTGTGTATGCACATGTGAGTCAAGAAGTGGGGAAGAAAACACCATTAGCTACCAGTGACCAGCCAGTCATTGTGGTTTTTCTCATGTCATCCCAGTCTGCTATGGGAACATGTGGAATCACATAGATATCTTTTCTTTTTAACCTTCAGGGAGCAGCTGGACACTGCCCCTGCCCACTGTTGGGTAGTTATTTATCTTTTAGCTTGGAAGAGGCATGAGCAGTCACTCACTGGTGCCCTCTGAGCCAGGCAGCTGAGGCAGGGGGTGGGACACCCTGAGAAGCCTGGCTCTACCTCCCCAACTTCTCCCAGCCAACACCACTGCAGAGCCAGACCTTGAGTCTTCCACCTGTGACCACCTTCTTGGCTCTGCGTGCTCACACGACCATCTCAACCATCTCAAGGCCAAAACAAGTTACTGACAGAACTTTAGCAGCATTCTTGCCATTATGTATTCAAATTCCAACCCCAAATTCTATATCATCACATAATTCTATATTTAAAATAACAGACTATTAATTCTCAATGCCTTTAAAATCATCAAATCTGAGAAGTTCAGAGTGCCACAGACATATTAAATATTCTCTTCTTGGCTCTCCTAAAAAGTGATTTTGTGAGGGCTGGAGAGATGGCTTAGCGGTTAAGCGCTTGCCTGTGAAGCCTAAGGACCCCGGTTCGAGGCTCGGTTCCCCAGGTCCCACGTTAGCCAGATGCACAAGGGGGTGCATGCATCTGGAGTTCGTTTGCAGAGGCTGGAAGCCCTGGCGCACCCATTCTCTCTCTCTCTCTCCCTCTGTCTTTCTCACTGTGTCTATCGCTCTCAAATAAATAAATAAAAAATTTAAAAAAAAAAAAAGTGATTTTGTGAAAACTCTTGGCAGCATGCTCCTGGGTAGTGGATGATGGAAGAGAGCTGAGAAGAAAGGCCATCAGATACAATCTGAGCGAGAATTAGTACATGAGCTATAGCCCTAAAACTTGTTACAGTTGAAAATGTGATTTCCAACTAATGTGTGATTTTTTCCACAACTTCACAGTTATAAGCTCAGAAAGGAGCTTATGACTTGAGATGAATGTTTCTATTTTGGATTATTCTGCTCTTCTTTTTTTTTTTAGTGACAAATGTCACCATGGACAGTATGAGTGTTAAGTGGAATCTAGGCAGACTGGACATGGGCACAGCCTGGGCAGTAAAGGATGCGGAACTTACAGCTCAAAAGAACATACATGCTCCTCAACTTATGAAGGAGTCATGTCCTGATAATTCCCCATAAGTCATTAATATGATGAGTGGAAAATGCATTGAATGCGCCCAAGCTAGAGAACATCCCAGCCTAGCAACACAGCCTGCTGTGCAGTGTCGGGTGTTTTCCTTGTGACTGTGTGGCTGACCGGGAGCTGAGGCTCACAGTTGCTGCCCAACATGTTTAGTGAGACTTGACTCAGAAATCCAAAATGCAGAAAAAAGATCAAAAGCCTAAGTATAGCTCTTACCATATGCATTATCACTTTCACACCACTGTAAAGTAAAATATCTTATATTAAGTCAGTGTTAGGCAAGGTAATCAGTATGGATTATTCATTTTCACTCATCAGGGTTCCACCAAATGTGTTGTGACATTCATACACGAGAGTTTAGGTTTGTATGTCATTGGGTAAGGGGTCCATTCCCAGAGGAATAAAGAATTTCATTAAGAAGTCCTTCATTATGGTGCCTTCAATGTCTGACTTATATGGAGCAGGAAGCTGGACAGAGGTATGAAAATCCTTGCTCCTCTGCACAGGGATCTGGCGATGTCCAGGCTACTATCTCTCTGCTCAGGCCACAGGCCTCTTTCTGGGGAGAAGAACCTGCAAAGAGAACCTCTGGTGGCTGGTGAGGGTGTGCAGGGTGGGCCTGGGCTGCCCTTTCCCCCACATAGCGGCCATCAGGGAGGGATGCCCACCTCACACAAGGGGAGCCACACCAGGGAGCAAGTATAGGGTATGGAAGGTGGGGAGGGTGAGGCACGGTGAAGGAAAAGTGGGAAGAGTAAAGGCTGAGGCTTTCAGCAAACCACTGCCTTCACGCTCTGACCACCCAGAATGGGGGGACGTGAGCTGGGGTGCTCCCCAGAATCCACTCATAGCAGTTTGGATTTGTGGGGCCACTTCCTTGCACCCAAGTGCAGGTTTATGGATTAGTCCCCAGAGAGGTCTACGTGCAGAAAAGATCAAGCGATATCCAAGTGGGATGAGTCAAGTTGCCAGGACTGCCCTTCAAAGCAGCAGGACCACTTAGCCTCAGAAGGAACCTGCTGGTAGGGCAAGGCGTTGGCTGTTATCAGGGAGAGCAAGGCATCAGCTTTTGGCTACTCAAGAAAGAGCTTAAGGGATTCTAATCTGCCTCACTGGGTGGAGTTAGATGCAAAGACCCCAGAATGGACCCCCACAGCATTCTCCTCCTAACAGAAAGCCTAGTAAGTATGTTCTGGACCAATAACTAGTTCAGTGAAATCCTAAAGCTTCAGATTAAGGTTAATATTATAAGCCTCACCAAGCCCAGAGCTTGTGTAGCTGCACTTGGCATCATGTGGCATGAAGCACAGCTGGGTTAACTACCACCTGCATGGATGAGTGTCTCCTACCAACCAGGGCATCTCTCGGCCACTCTTCCCCTTGCACACTCAGTGAGGGCTTCCATCCTCAACCCTGGGCAATCTTCTTGAAGAGGCCCAGCGTGCTCCACACACCATGGTCATCTACTTAGAAAAGCCCGGTCCATCCATGCACGACACCCACCCCCACAGGCCAGCAAGCATACCAGGATGCCAACATGAGTGCCAATGTGAGAAGCAGGTTAAAGATGTGGCTTGCTCCTTAATGCCCTTGGAGGATCTCCTATGGTGGTCTGGGGGAAAGATAGGTTAACACCCTAGGGGCACCTTCCTAATTCAGTCTATTTCCTCCCTCTATTTCTGGAAGTCAACAAGAGGCCCCCTTGAGAAAGCCATGTGGTTTGTATATTATAAAGTCAGATTCTTAATACAGATTTTTAAAAGCAAAAGGAAGAAAAAATTTAAAAGAACATTTCAAATAGCAATGTAACAACCTGAAATTTGAAGAGTCTCTGGAATGTTCCTTCTTCTTTGTTCCATGCTTGGTCCAACAGATAGTGTTTTGAGAGGCAGGAAGCTGGGTCTAGCTTTATAAGGCTGAGGCTAGGGCCCTCATATAGAAGTAGGGGTCCCAGCAGACCACCTCCACCTTCCACAGTCCAGGAGAATATGAATTAACTGGAAGTTTTTTCACTGCTCTACTTTCCCAAGAGCCTCTCACAACTGGCAGAGCAGGTTTTCCCACTCTGGATGGTGTGAGACATACAGAAGAATGTCTAATGACATGTTTGTCAAAGGAGTCTGTCCAGCAGCCCTGGCACAGTAACTCCCAGACCTCCTTCTCCATCCAGAACACTTGAACCCCATCAGGGTTTTCTAAACATTCCTCCTGCCCCCCAGGGGAGCTCACTGCTGCAATGACGCATGGTTGGCACACACAGGCCACTGGCATGACGCCACTTGTCAGACAGTACCACATGCATGCGCTACAAAAGGACGAACCACTCTAAACACACACAAGATGAGAGTATGAAACCAGGTGCGGAGTGTGGACAGAAACACCTAGTACACAAACACAAAATGTAAGATAATATAACCAAAAAATCCAAAGTGGAAAATGTGTTTTGCTAAAGCTTGGGGCTTTTACAAAACCATTCTTGTAAATATAATGAAAATTTGGACATTTTTAAACATGTTACATGGTAGGGATTTTTAAAAGGTACACACGTATAATTTGAGAATCATTGCTTTCCTTCTGAGAGTCCACATTTCTTAAGTATAGCTGGGAAGCAGTTCTGGAACAGTCTACCCTGAAATGAGGCTGGTGGATTTCTGTGGGTGAAGGGAGCTGAGAAGTCAGGCTCTCCAGGATTTTGGCAGTTTGAGGAGGATGTAAGAAGGAATGAAACACCTTTGGGGACAGACAACCATCCCAGGGACACCCCAAGCCTGAAGGTGGACCTGATGAGGGAGGTCTCCATTGCAAGTGAATTGAATGAAATGTTCCCATTTGCTCCAGAAAGACTTTAAGGAGAGAGAAGGCAGAGAAACAAATATGACCTCAGATGTGAGCTACAAGGTGTGCAAGTTAGATTGCAATCATGAAACATAAGCACTTAAAGAAGCAACAATTACAAACAGCCTGCTAGGCTGGAGATGTAACCCAGTGGTAAAGGGCCTGCCTAGCATGCACAAGGCCCTGAATGTAGTCCCCAACACTGCAAAACTAAAACAAGCACTTGAAATATCATTATTCTTGTTGTAAAAGTAATATGAGCCAGAAAATGAAGGTGACATGTTGCAGAAAACATAAGGAATAAAGATAAGCAAAGCGCAGTGTTGGTACATTCCACCTGGAGTGAGGGATTACACAACCCTTTCAACATCACTAGACATTGCCCCTGGTCTTGGCGTATACAGATGGTTTCTGACTTATGATGTCTTTCACTTATGAATTTTTTGGCATCACAATGGTGCAAAAGTATATCCACATGACCTGCTTTTCACTTTCAGTACAGTATTTGATAAATTGCACGTGACATTCAATACTTTCTTACAAAATAGTCTCTGTGCCGGGAAGATGGCTCAGTGGCTCAGAGTGCTTGCTGAACAAGCGTGGGGAGCAGAGTTTGAGCCCTAGTACTCAATATGTGGGCCTCTCAAACCCACCACGTGGGCTTTCTCAAACTCTTAATGACATTCTACTATTTATGAATGATAGCTGTAGGGATGATCAGACACGGATCAAAAGGAGTTCTGGGCTGGAGAGATGGCTTAGCGGTTAAGGGTCTTGCCTGTGAAGCCTAAGGACCCATGTTCGGCTCTCCAGATTCCACATAAGCCAGACACACATAGGTGAGAGGCAAGCACAGGTTGCATATGCCTGGTGATGCATGCATGTGGAGTTTGATTTCATTGGCTGAGGCCCTCTCTAAAAAATAAAAATAACTGGGCATGGTGGCACACACCTTTAATCCCAGCACTCAGGAGGCAGAGGTAGGAGGATCGCCGTAAGTTTGAGGCCACCCTGAGATTACATAGTGAATTCCAGGTCAGCCAGAGATATAGGGAGACACTACCTCAGAAAAAAGAAAGAAAGAAAGAAAGAAAAGAAAAAAGAAAAATTCTTTTTTTTTATTTCTATACTTGATGAGCTGTTGACCTTTAACAGCTTTCTTGACCTGTCTCATGCTCACAATCCTCAGCTATATAGTAGAAATAAAATTTAAAAAATAAAATAAAATAAAAGCACCATTCTAGAAATGGGGACATAGCTCAGTGGTAGAGCTCTTGCCTGGCAGATGCAAGGGCCTGAGTTTGATCTCCAACGCGAAGACACACACACTATTTTCACAGACCACTGTGAGTATTAAGTGAGATTACTTGATACAGTTCTGAACCTAGAACCTGGTATGTACTAAGAAATTAGCAAATATTTATTATTAACAACATCAGTGACAGTTTGTTTATATTAAAAGAGATGTAGGTCTCAAAGAAAATCATTGAAATGTTCAAACCCGGTAATCTGACCTTTAGAAATCTGTTTTTTGGAAATAACTTGGAAACCATATATGCAAACAGAGAAAATAGTGCTTTTGGAATGAGAAACAATTAGAAGAAGCAGCCCACAAGTCCAATAGGAAATTAGGGATTATATAAATAATTTCACTTAGTGCTCCCATGCAAATGATGTTTTACTTAATCACATGAATTAGGTAGCAACTTATTACAAGCCATTAATAGAAGGTTAGTAAAAGAAAAAAACATAGAATTGTATGGGCCTTATAAATATAAGAGCTAAAACAAAGTCCCTTAGTCACAGAGAACCACATGAAAATAATTTCCAGCCAGCCATGGTGGCACACACCTTTAATTCCTGCACTCAAGAGGCAGAGGTAGGAGGATTGCTATGAGTTCAAGGCCACCCTGAGACTACATAGTGAATTCCAGCTCAGCCTGGGCTAGAACGAGACCCAACCTTGAAAAAACAAAACAAAACAAAACAAGAATTTCCAGGCTAGTGCTTCTGTTTGGGGTAGTGGGACTCTGAGTGTCTTTTTTCTACTTTCCTTTTTTTCTTCTCAATTTTTTTAATAAACTGATATTATTTTTACAAACAAAGACAAATCCCTGTTTCAAAACAGTCCTATATCCAACATAACATGATGCCTCATGTTTAAGGTCTTTAGGATGACAATAAGTTTTGTACACAGCCACTCAATTTCTGGAATTTAAGTAAGGCTTCCTAGACACATTTTATGACAACACCCCCCCCACACACACACACAAATAACCACTATTTCATTTCCTTTGGCTGAAAATGCCTGTTCTTAAGTTATCTTAAACTCTTCCTAGGTCAAGCATGGCAGACCCCACCCAACCCTGTGCCCTTACCATTCAGGGTCTCCATGGTGCGTCCTGGACACACAGCAGATCCCTCTGGTCCTACACACCAGTACATGCTGGGTGGTCTCCAAGACATGCCAGCCATCAACCTCCGGGTGGCCGCACTCAAAGGCAGGTCCGTTGTCACCACTTCCACCTCCCCTGTGGTTTAAAGTGTGGACACCCAGTCATGGCGGAGCATTCTGGTGGTAAAAGACAACATCAAATGAGAAAGTTTTAAAATCAAATCTTCTCTAGCAAGTTCCTGAAAATATTTACTATTTCCATGGATATTCCCTTCTCCTTTCCATATTTCTTCATGATCTGTGTGGCCAAGCCTGTCAGATGGGGACAGTGAAAGGACAGAGAATCCCATCTATGATCTCAACCCTGGCTCAGAGAGTTTTTCCCTGAGAAGAAATCCTGAATTTCTCTACACATCCACTGTCCCTTACATGACATGACACCCTGTGCAGTTCCTGTACCATCAACACAGCCAAGTAAGGCTCCTCCCCTCAGGGCTCACACTCTAGTCTGGATAGAGCAAGCACATGGTTGATCACAATACAAGGTCCTCCCTTTATCCAGGACAGATGGGTATGAATGCCCAGGGCAGGCATATGAGCCCAAAAAGGCAGCCAGGCCACACTCTTAAAGAAATCGGGTCTGGAAGGAATTGTTACTGATTATGAAGTCAAGTTCGTCTGAGCTTTTGAAGTTGGCAGAACTTAGCCCTACAAATGTTGCCTTTCTCCAGGGGAACATTAGGCAATGTCTGGAGACACCTTGGGTTGTTACAACTTGTGTGGCAGGTAGGGGGAGTTGCCACAGGCATGCAGCGCATGAAGATCAGAGGTGTTGCTAACTAACTTATGGGTGAATTATCAGGCCTGAAGTGGTGCCAAGTAGAGTAATACTCTCCTAAAACTAAGTAGGTTTTGACAAACTCCTGAGGCCCAAGGGCTGCTCTTCCATGCTGGATCTCCACTGAGACGGGAGCTCCCACACATGAGTGAGCATCCCACTTTTCTTGTTTGTTTGTTTGTTTTGAGGTAGGGCCTCACACTAGTCCAGGCTGACCTGGAACTCACTATATACTCTCAGGGTGGCCTTGAACTCACGGTGATCCACCTACCCCTGCCTCCCAAGTGCTGGGATTAAAGGTGTGCGCCACCATGCCCGGCTGCATCCCACTTTGTTGATGAAAGGACTAGAACTGTCCTGAAGGCCTGGCTCAGGGCTGGCACAGAACAGCTGTAGGATAGGAAGGTACTAGCCAGCATTCCTGTAGTTTATCCTATCTACCAAGTACAGGGCTACAGGCACCGAGACAACTCCAAAATAGGAAGTGAGCACATAACCCCAAATCACAACAACAAACAACTCAGTCCTCTAAGTAACGCCTTAGGCATTCCATGGAGGTAGAAGCATGGTGTGGATGGCTTCTGTGACAAATTAGCAGTGTGACTTCTAACTAAAACTTTTAATTCTCAGTTTTCTCATTTGTTAAAAAATAGACCCACAGTCCCTCTACCTCCCCCATTGCCCTGCCTCGCAGGACCGCTAGAAGAATGCAAATAAGGGCTGTTATGGCCATCACCTACAAAAATAGCACGGGAGGGTGGGATGTCAGGAGGGCCTCCCACCTCTTCTTGGATGAATGCACTCAGAATATCACTGCGTCGCAGCATGCAGGTCCTAGAAGTTGCCACGAACAGTGCAGACACTAAGCAAGCTATAGAACAACACTGGTAAACACTCATAATTCCTCCGCTTAAAAACTTGGAAATTGACCAGGCAGATGGCTCACTGAGAAAAGTACTTGTTTTTCAAGCATGAGGACCTGAGTTTGAGCCCCGGAACCCATGTGAAATGCCAGGCACGGTGGTACATGCCTGTAATCCCATCACTGAGGAGGCAGAGATACAAGGATCCCTGGAGCTTGCTGGCCAGCCAGACTAGCTTACTTGGTGAACTCCAGGCCAGTGAGAGATACTGTTTTATTAAAAAAAGGTGAACGGTGCCTGAGGAACCACACGTAATAATGTCCTCTGCTTCCACACACGTGTACACATATGCACCCATAGCTGCCCACTCATGCACTTGCACACACACAAACATGTGTATGCACACATAAGAAAAGAAAGAAAGACAGCAAGCAAGCAGGCAGGCTTGGAAGTGAGGCTCAGCAGGCTGAGTTCTCGTGGGCAGGAGCAGGTAGGGAGGACGGGCTATCCCAGCAGTGTTCTTTATGAACCGCACCTCTCTGAACCAAGACAGGAATATCCAAAGAAATGTGCATGAGGTGGGAAGCCTAGCAAGTCCAAAAACGACAGGACATGGAAAAACAAAACAAACTTCAGAGGTTGCTTAAATGCCTTAAAACTGCAAACTCCAATTTAGAAAATCAACCTGAGGACAGCAAAAGTTCCAAGACAGTCTGATTTAAACTAAAGACTCCTGGGCTAGAGAGATGGATCAGCAGTTAAAGGCCAAGCCTGATGACCTGGGTTTGATTTCCCAGTGCCCATGAAAAGCCAGATTCACAATGTAGTGCATGCATCTGGAGTTCATTTGCAGTGGCTGGAGACCCTGACATGACCTTCTCTCTCTCTTTCTTCCCTCTTTCTCTCTCAGTTTTCCTCACTCTCTGTCTCTGTCTCTCTCTCAAATAAATAAAAATAAAATAAAGACCCCAAATTTCACATGAACATCCCAAACTGAGAGGCCCAGTTGCCATATGCTTTCAAACACTCTTTAAAAACAGCCAGTGAGCACACCCAATAGCTTATCAAAGATTCCCAATGGAAGACATTTGTTCTCAAAACATAAGTGTCTTGCCATATAATGTTTTAAACTTAGACATACACATATAAAAGAATCTTAAAAATACTGTACACTAACGCTCACCGGGCACATTTGGTTCCCCTTTCAGTTTCCTTTTGCAAATCACTAAACCAACAGGATTTTTGCCATGGGAGCAGTTTTTAAATTGTGTTTTTGGCTTACATCCTAAGGCAGACACTTTAAGAAGCATTAACGCAATCAAGCTGGTCAACAGATTTCTGCCCCTCCTGGGTCTCTTAGTGGTAGAGGAATGGAACAATCCATGGCGTTAAATTGTGTGTTTTCTATATCCTCAAGTGGGCTTCAAAGGGTTTTCTGCAGTAATAATTACTCTAATAACTCATGGTGTGTGTGTGGACACGGTGTGTGTGATGTAGGGGATGTGGAGTATGTGCACGTGTATGAAGACTTACTTGCCCATGCACATAAGTGAGGAGGCCCGAGGAGAATGTCCAGCGTCCTCCTCACTCATCTGCATGCATCTTTCCTGGAAACAGGCTCTCTCCCTCAACTTGGTCAAAGCTGCTGACAGTGAGCTCTGGAAGAACACCACCCCCTGTGGACTGATGTGGGTGTCCTGCTCAGATTTTTACATGAGTTCTAGGGAGTAAAATGTGGCAGTCTCCGGCCAGAGAGGCTACCATGCTTAAGTGGCAAACGCTCTTAACCACTTAGCCATCTCCTCAGCCACTGTTTTAATATATTTTTTAAAAAATTACCAATTTCCTTTTGCCAACTCTTCATACCTGTACTAGTGAATAAAGTTAAATGCTTAATAAAAAGAGAACAAAGAACTTGTTCAGTCTGAAAAAAAAAAAAACTTTCACTTTCACTGAACCTTTTGAGTTAAGAGTGAACTTGGTCAGTTTGTGAAGCTGGAGGGGAGGGCAAACATAGAAAGTAATTGCTGGGCCAGGTGTGGTGGCGCACGCCTTTAATCCCAGCACTTGGGAGGCAGCAGTAAGAGGATCACCATGAGTTCGAGGCCACTCTGAGACTACTTAGTGAATTTCAGGTCAGCAGGGGCTAGAGTGAGACCCTAACTCAAAAAAAAAAAGTAAGTAATTGCCATGAAGTTCCTGACAGGGGAAGCTACAAGTGTTGAGCAGGTTATTTGTCAAGACTCTCAGTGCAAGTGTTGGAAGATTCTTATAAGTAAGGCGTGCTGGAAATATTCATGAACAACAACTAGCACCTCCTTCAGAATCCTGACCTATGGTTTTAAATACCTGTGTAGTGCTTTAAGCATTCCTTGACTAAATATTAGTACCCACAAAATGTCTTTCATGAGTTTGCAGATGTCAACATTTCATGGAGCTGTAGGCCAAATGTATATATTGTTCTCAACCCCAGACAGGTATGGGAAGGTTGGGGAACAGAAATGCTCCATGAGTCTGAAGCCGCATGTCACGTATGGCTATTCACTTACTATTACCCTGAACTACCGCTACACACCAGTGCCTCCTGGCCAGGTTATGGGGCTGAGGATGCCGCAGGAACATGGCAGACACAGTCTCTGCCCAGGAGCGCCAGTAGAGACCTGAGGTAATTGAGCAGAAGTTAAACAGATGCATAGATGGTGAGGAAGGGGGTAGTAGAGGAAGGGTTGATTTAGAGAGCCAGGCCAGGGAAGGCCATGTGCAGGGACACGAGGCAGTAATGCAGAGGCTCAAAGATGGACAATGAGCTGGACTAGAGAGGCTGAGGGCAACGGTATTGAAGGTTCCATGAAAAGGGGGACGCATCCATTTTGATCCATTAAAACTGTGTCCATACTTTTTCTCTGTGTGCTGGACAGAGAGAAGGGAGGGGGACGACGGCACAGAGAGCAGGCACAAGGGCAGAGGCAGTGAGAAGGAGGAACACCGGGGCACGTTTCACCACAGACCTACCCAGACTTGGTGGAAGACTGTGCTGAGGCATGAGGAAATTTGGTGAGAACTTCTAGTTTAGGGTTTTATTTTGATCTAAGCTGCTGAGTGGACTATGGTGACTCCCTGAGATGCGCACATCTGCAGGAGGGAAAGATTTGGGATTTAGCTACCCTAAATTCCCCTTTAGGGACAAACTGAGTGTTGGTATGCTATTAATTTTTTTTTTCCTCCCAGGACATGAGCAAAGATAATGAAAACCATATCAGAGAAGGAATTTAGTGTTTCAAGTCTTTCAAAATAGTGCACATTGTGTTCCCTTTAATACAGTTATGTGAGTGCCCAACTCATCTAAAATAGTATATTTGGCGAGAGGTTTGCTAAGAGCATAGGGCACGTTCCTGTTTCTCTACTGCTTCAGTCTTTGAGTAAACTCAAACTGTGAAGGGACAGATTGAGCGGGCCTTAGACGTCCTCAATTCAATTCTCCATCACTACCTTTGTACGACTCCCAGCCTTCCTAGGATCTCTGCCTGTGTTCCTGCCAGGGAAGGTGGCAGGATCAAGCAACAGAGATGGCAATTTTTACCTGTCAGCAGATATGCGACCCCCGGTCAAGAAGCGTGTCCCAACCACGGGAAGACGCGCTGGCGCATCCGGCGTCCCCAGGCTGCCTGCCTGCCCCACCGCGTCCCGAGACTCTTCCCACCACTTACGCTCGCGCTCAAACTTCCGCCACCTCCAAGTTCAAAGATCGGGTTTCTCCAACGCAAAAAGAACCCCGCAGCCGCTCTGGCGTTCCCTACTTTGGTTTCTGGCCTGGGCTCCTCCCCGCCGCCCCCCGTCCTGTCCGTCCCGGGCTATCTGGGTTCCAGGTTCCGCGCCCGGGCTGTGCACACTTCCCCGCCCGCCGGCTGGGGTTTGGGCACCCACGGAGGCAGCGGGCGATGGGACGCGGGGTCCCCCCCACCCCGAGATCTCCACGGTTCTTGAGCTGTGGCCCGCGGCCACGAGGCAGAAGCTATCCGTGCCCGGGCACGCGGCCCGCGGGGAGCTGGGCCTGGAGCGCGGGGCGACGGACGGACCCTCCCTGGGCACCGGCGGGGCGGGGCTCGCGGGCTGCGGGAGGCCCCCGGATCCCCGGGCTGGCAGCCGGGCAGCACTTACCTGTGGCGGCGGCCCGGGGCCTAGCGGTCCCGCTGCACTCTGCCCCGCCGTCCCGAGCCGAGCACCCCGGCCAGCCGGGCCCAGACGCACTTCCTCAATCCTGTGGCCGGCGGGCGGGCCGGTTGGGGGGCGGCGCAAAGGCGCTGGGTCAGGCTGCCGCGCCCCGAGGGTCGGCCCGGCCTCCGCAGAATGGGCACCAGGAACCCCCGATGCCCGTCTCGATTTCCCCAGCCGAAAAACGTAGGCGATGAAGCTCGCCGAGAGTGCCCCGGAGAAGCCCAGAACCTTAGGATTCTCGTCGGGCCGGGGCCCCTCCAGGTTTGGGTTCCCTAGGGGCAATCACTGTGACAAGATTGGCAAGTTCAGTGTCATTTTGCTGTAGTAGAGGCAAAATTGACAGATCAACCGCCTGTATATAGGCCATATATTCTGGCTGTGAACATCATTAAAAAGACAGGAATATTCGTCTGCATACAGGTCTCTAGGGAGTACTATGGGAATGTTTTTTTAAATTAGAATTCACGTATTTATTTGGATACATTTACAAAGTAACATTCTCTTAACACATTTATAAAGTAAGCATATATGCAATTTGTAAAATGGAAATATAATGAACCAGCACCATGTGAAGCATTTATTGGGAACTCAATGTGTTCTGAATGAATTACACTGTCTCAATATAGAATTCACTTTTCTCAACCCACTGAAATAGTTTTTTTTAATATATGTGTATGTATGTATGCATGTATGTATGTATGTGTGTGTGTGTGTGTATATATATATATATATAATTCTATACGTATAGACAATAAACCATGATAATTCCCTCCCCTCCCCCATTTTCCCCTTCACATCTCTGCTCTCTGTCATATCCCCTCCCTCTCTCCATTAGTCTGTCATCTACTTTGATGTCAGGCTCTTTTTCTCCTATTATGAGGGTCTTGTGTGGGTATTGCTAGGCACTGCAAGGTCTTGGATATAGAAGCCAAATTCTGTCTGGACATTGTATGTAAGAAGTGGTACCCTTCCTTTGGCTTTTACATTCTTTCTGCCACCTCTTCCGTAATGGACCCTGAGCCTTGGAGCGTGTGAGATGTTTCAGTGCTGGACACTCCTCCGTCCCTTCTTCTCATCACTATGTTGTCTTTTGGGTTATCCCAGTGGTCATCACCATCTGAAAAGAGAAGCTTCTCTAACCAGAAGTGAGAGTAGCATTAATATATAAATATGAACATTAAGTGTAGTGCTTTTAGGGCAATTTTGTGAGGGTAATATATGCATTTATCCAGACAAGAGTAGGCTTTATACCCCTAAAGCTCATGAGCTCCCCTGCCATAGACTTTTGATTAGGTTTTCAGTACCAGGCATGTATTTCCTCCCATAGAGTGGGCCTTCAGTCCAATTAGATAGCAGCTGGTTTCCCTGGTTTTTTTTTTAAGATAACATTTAAAATAATTTTTATTTATTTATTTGAGAGAGGGGGAGAATGGGCACACCAGAATGAACTCCAGGTGCATGCCCCACCTTGTGCATCTGGCTTTACTATGGAATTGAACCTGAGTTCTTTGGATTTGTGGGAAAGTGCCTTAAGGGCCTAGCCATCTCTCCAACCAGGGAATATGTGTTTTTAAATGTTAGTGTTTTGCAAATCACACTTTCTCCACCGCATGAATTTGCTTATTTAATTACAAATTTATGCAAAGATACTACTATTGGGTTATTATTATTTTTAATTTTAGTATTCCTACCTCTGGAGCGCATGTTACCTTCCCTACCTGGTGAACCTTTGTCTGTTGGGCAGGGGAGGGGCAGTAAAACGTGGTGAAATGTTAACAGGTGATCATGTTTCAACCTGTCATAGGTGTTCATCACGCCACTGAGGCTAATAACCAGATGCAGGCCATTAACACCATACTTGCAGGCGGGTTTGGGAGTTCCTCCAGGAAGGAGCATTCTGCTCAGAAGGGCAGATGGCCCTGCATCTTGGCAGGACCTAAGCTCTTCTCAGGTAACAGTACAACGAATTTAGCCTAGGACCACGCGCAAAGCGCAGAGACAAAAGCTATACCCCTCACTGCCATGTCACAGAATCCACGCAGCTGCAGGCCCCTGCATGATCTCAGAGTCTCTCCAGGCGGTCGTTACTTCCAGCTGCTCCTTGTTCTCCTTGTTGATAAGGGAACCACCAGGCAGACGTGCTAAGCTCTCTAGAAACTCTCTGGACCTCCCGCCACCAAACACCTTTCCAAAAGAGTGGGCGCAGTTCCGAAATCCTGCCCTCACCACCGAAGTCCTCATATTAATTTGCAAGGACAGCAGGATGACAGTTACTGAAAAGTCAGCGCGTAATAGTTTGCAGAGCGTGGCGTAAGCTCTTTGAATGAGGCTTAGCACAGATGGTGTGCTTCCACGGAGCACTGCCCCGCCACCTAGCGTCACTGTGAGGAAATGCATGCCTAGTGCCAGGTTAGACATGGGGAACATGCCTCGCCAATACCTATGGAAATAATATAATTTCCCTTTTTTAAAAAAATAAATGTTTCATTTATTTATTTGAGAGGGGGCCATATACATAGATAGAATATAGAGAGGATGGGCGCGTCTCTAGCTACTGCAAATTCTAAACGCAATTGCTACCTTGTGCATCCAGCTTTATGTATGTCCAGGGTCCCAAACCTGGGTCCTTGGGCTTTGCTGACAAGCATCTTAACATCTAAGCCATCTCTCAAGCTCTAATCCCCCTTTTAAACAAGCCTAGGGATAGGCTAGAAAATGTGTCCAAAGCACAAAGACATCTGGAATAGTCACCATATAGATGACTTGCTTTAAATTAGCTATATGCCAGTGTTCAATTCTACCCATTAGGTATGAAAAACAAAGCTTGTTACAGGTCATTTAAGTTTCCTTTCCATTTCTTTTTGACCCTTGCTTATCCACGTTCTTCCTTTGTGCTCGCATCCTGCCCAAGATCCTGAGGTTGGATTGGCCCCACTCTTGGTGGAGTCAACTAGAAGCCACTCCCTCTCTGAACAAGCTCTCCTGCCTCTGAAGGTACAGTGGTGGAGTGCCCTATGTCTCCTGTCTTTTTTTTTTTCATGGGGGGGGGTGCTCAATTTCCTATAGTGTATTCCCATGAACAATGATTTAAACCATCTCCATTCTCTATCTGCAAGTACAAGCCAGCTACATGGATTAGAGCAAGGAGCAAGCATTAGACAAGATTCCTCCGCTGAGAGGAGAAGGCAGGACATCCCAAAGGGTCTACTTTTAGAGACTGTGCTCTCTCACAGGCATGCTCATATGCCCCCACACACAAGCGCGCACACCTGTCTACTATCCTTAGAGTGGCTCTTTTCAGGAAGTTATGGTCCTGAATGCCATTTCTGATCATATTTGAATATTTGGATCATATTTGCTCATATTTGGATCAGAAATGAGATGTTTGCAAACACTTCAATACTTGCATAAGTGCATATGAAGACAGCTCTGAGCCAGCCAGCCTCATGAAGCTTCAAAGAGCTGATGCTTTTCCACTACGTGCTCAGTGCCCTGGGCTCCCATCCCTGAATGTACAGCTCAAGCTTGGCAGACCTACCCAAGCACAGCAAGGATCCAACCTTGGAGTTACATCACAGCGGGGTGGCTGGCTGAGTATTCTGTAGTAGCCTTAGGAATTTTCACTCAGCCCAAACACCTAAATAATCAGAGAGAAGTCACACAAAGGACACTCGTGGTCACATACTAGGGACATGATATTTTTCCTAAATCTTCATTTTCTGTACTCTCATAATCATCACTTTAGGATTTAAAAAGGCTTGGGTAGCTTAGATGACCCCCTCAAACCTATCCTACTTAACCAGAGGGCTGAGCTCCCTCCCTGCCAACCAAAAAGATGCCGAGCTCAGGCAAAAGCCCTAGGTGTGATCTACTGAGAAAGTGTAATTTTATTCTTGCCAGTAACAGTGTTTTAATATAAGCTGCCTTATCCAGGGGTGTCAGAAAGAGGAAGGTTTGGCACAGAATTAAAGTGGGTTTTATCCTTCAATGAGAAAAAGGAACATTAATCAAATATTCAATTTTATTTTATCATAGCTGAACACAGTCTGCAGTTTGGATCAGAATTCCCAATCCAATAGATTTTAAAACCATACCACAGGGGTAAACCTTAAAAGAAGTGATATCTAACATTATATAGATTTTTCATTTCTAAATACAGTATATTACAGAAGGTTAAATATACCACCTCTGTGTACTTACAGCTATAAAAGATACATTAACTATACTAATTATAAATAAAGTAACATTTCATATTAAAGGCATTATTGTACAATGAAAGCACAGCAACCCTCTACTGCAGTACTATGACGGTTAGTGCCTGTAGTTATTGAGATACTGAAAATTCAGTGTATGAGGTCAAACCTGACTTAAGTGACTGGAAGCATAAGTGATAGGTGTTTCTGATAGAGGAAAGGAGGTTTGGTTCATATTACACATCTCTGATGTGATATTCTTTATACACACAGTAGGTCTAACACAGAGCGTCACTTCTATTGTCGCTCTCTTCACGTTACTCCTCAAACATAAGCATTATTTCTGATTAGGAAAGTACTGGTAGTGACAATCAAAGTACTGAGTAACATGTTTGGTTTTGTTTCTAAAGCTTTATAGGAATGACTTCCAAGTTAAATGGAATTGCACATCATTTATTTGTAGACACAAAAAAGGAAAAGAGAAAAAAAATCATAATCTTTAGGTGAAATACTCAGGTCGCTGGAGTGATGACCCAGGTCGGCCATGGAATCCAGGTGTCATTTGTTCGCTAATCAAATGCAAAACCGAACTGGACATTTTACAAACAGCTATGTTATGCTAGCAGACTTTCCAGCTGTGTGTGCTTGACTGCTGTAAAAATGGATAATGGAGCTGGAGAAAAGGAAACTTATACAGGCTTACCCATTATTGAGTGTGATATGAGCACAAAATTTTCAGAAACACATTGTGGCTCTGGTTGTCAAAAAGGTGTGACTTTGTTACCCAGGACCTGCTCTGTGTGGCACTACTAGAATCCTGGGTCCTCCGTGGCAAAGGTGACGCTAGCAATGTTCTTCCTACAAAAGTGCCATGGTTACTGCAGACCACCATGTGGCTTTAAGTCAAGCTCTTTAGAGTGCTGATTTGGTGTTTGGTTTGAAGGTGAATCCCATGGCCAATGTCAACATGAAATCCTCAAGACCCACATCTCTGCACACCCAAGGCCTCTGGCACCATTCCATGGTATGTGCTACCCCAAAGCTCCCAACATTGGAATGTTTTTTTCTTTTTATCTTAGCATAATCCTTTCCTTGTGAATGGTCCCACCTCTACCTCACAGTGAGGAAGGGCTTGTACTGTGCACAGTGATGTTGAGGAGGCCATGGGTGCAGGGTCGTGCTTGCAGAACCTCTGGGGAGCTCATTCCAAATCTGAGTGGAGTCGAAGCAGGAAAGCATTTGGAAGAAACATCTGGACACTCCAAATACCATCGTGTGCTAGAAGAGCCTGGGTGTCTTCACTGTCCTGCACCTGGCCTAATGGCAAAGTCAGAACTGACCAGTAGCTTTCTCCCCAGGCAAGCCTGCAGTTTCACACACAATGTGCGGTCATCCACAGCCTGGTCCATAACGCAGGAGGGTGAGAGGAAAATAAAACTGTTCAACTCCAGTAGATCACAAGTTGCCGGAAGAAAGGGTCCCAGGAAGGCCGGTACTGTCACTGTGTTCTTTCCGTGTTTGACAAGTTTGGTCTGCCACATTCAGCTGTCCAGCACTTGCCTTTCCTTCAGGGGTTCTTGTCATCAAGTTTGATGGTGACAGTTTTCACTTCTGTGTATTCAGCCAGGGCATACTCACCTCTGTAATTACAGAAAAGAGAACAACTGACTCTGCACAAGTCAATGCACAGTTCTGGGAAACTCCTCATATCTGCTTGCTCTGCTGGACAGTTTGATGCGTGGGGTTAGTACCAAATGGCAAAATGGAACAGGGGAGTAAACCAGGAACACCACATTAAAAATCTTCTTTTTTCTGTTTTTTTTTTTTTTTTTTTTTTTTTTCGGTATTTCAAGGTAGGGTCTCTCTCACTCTAGTTCAGGCTGACCTGGAATTCATTATGGAGTCTCAGGGTGACCTCAAACTCATGGCAATGCTCCTACCTCTGCCTCCCAAGTGCTGGGATTAAAGGCGTGCACCACCATGCCTGGCTTAAAAATATTTTTTATGGGGCTGGAGAGATGGCTTAGCTGCTAATGCATTTGCCTGCAAAGCCAAAGGATCCTGCTTGATTCTCCAGGACCCATGTAAACCAGATGCACACAAGAGGACACATGCATCTGGAGTTCGTTTGCAGTGACAGGAGGCCCTGGCATGCCCATTTTCTCTCTCTCTCTCTCCCCTTTCTCTCTGTCAAATAAATAAATAAAGTTATTGAAAAAATATTTAAATTTTTTTGTTTTTTATTTTTATTTATTTATTTGAGAGTGACAGAGAAACATACACATACACACACACACACACCCACACAGAGAGAGAGAGAGAGAGAGAGAGAAAGAGAATGGGCACACTAGGACCTTTAGCCCCTGCAAATGAACTTCAGAATGCATGTGCCACCTTGTGCATCTGGCTTACGTGGGTCCTGAGGAATCGAGCCTTTAACCAGGGTCCTTAGGCCTCACAGGCAAGCACTTAAACCACTAAGCCATCTCTCCAGCCCCTAAAAATATCTTCTACCTATTTATTTGCAAACACACAGAGAGAGATAAAGAAAATAAATAGGAGAGAGAGACAAGGAGGCAGGCGGGGAGGGGGGAAGCACATGCCAGGGCCTCCAGCTGCTGCTAACAAACTCCAGATGCATGCATCACTGTATCTGGCTTTACATGGGTACTGGGGAATCAAACTTGTGTCATTAAGCTTTGCAGACAAGCATCTTAACCACTAAGCCCTCGCTTTAACCAAAATCTTACATTTTTATTTGTGATGCTTTTGAAGAAGTAAGAAGGACTGGGGATTTGTCTTTGGAGGACAGAACACAAGAGGCTTTGCTGGGGAAGAGAGGTGCTGGCAGAAGACAGGCAAGGGAGAGTGAACAACCAGGACATGGACGGCAGAACTGCACTGTGTGTGCAAGCTTTAGGTGGCAACTTGGGGCTATTTGAAGAGACAAGAGAGGCCGAGGGCTAGGCCTATTGACTGAGGAGGTGACCAGGGGACCACAGGGTCAGCTGGCCTTGGAGGGCACAGCTGGGGACCAGCTGTAAGCAAGGCTAGGCCAGCCTGGAGGAGTGAGGGGACACAGGCTGGTTGCAGGGAGGCAGTAGCCTTTACATGAGTATCTTCAGTATCTTTCCTTGCCATAGGTCACAGAGGGGCCAGGGAGCCATCCTAGGCACCATGAACCATTTTTAGGGAAGCTCGCCTTCTCAGAACAAAGAGGCAGCTTTTGATGGGTTTCAGTTCCTCTAAGTCTACAGCACATGCTCTACTGTTCCATAAAGAATAATGGGTGCTCATTAGAGATGGTCACTGAAGACTCTGCACCCGAAAAACACTATCTTATCTCACATCCTGGTAACCAGAAATCTTCCATGTGCAGTGCCCAGACCAGTCTCACCAGCCTTACTTCTCAACTTGCTAGAAATGTAGATTCTCAAGCCTCAGACCTACTATTGCAGGTAGAATACAGGCCCTCCCAACGTGTCCACAGCCCTCTGCCCTGAACTGGTGCCAATGTTAGGTCACATGACAACAAAGAATGAACACTACAGATGAAATTCAAGCAACCAATCAGTTGGTTTTAAAATAGAAATTCGCAGGCTATGGAGAGGACCCTGTGGCTAAGAGCACTTGCTACTCAAGCATGAAGACCTGTAGTTGATCCCCAGCACCCACGTAACTAGCCAGTAAGGCCACACACATCTGTAATGTCAATGGTGGAGGGAGTGGAGGCAGGAGGATCACCAGGACTTGTTTGTCAGTCAATCAAGCTGAGGAATGGCACATGCCCCAGGTTTGGTGAGAGACTGTCTCATGGAACTTAGGCAGAAGAGCAATAGAGGACACTACTTGATGCTGCAGTTGCCTTCATGTTGCTGGGAAAAAGCACCTGACCAAAAGCTGCTGGTTTATAGTCTTGAGGGGAAGCTCCATAATGGCAGAGAAAAGCATGGCATAAACCGAGGCTGGACATCACCTCTGCCACAGCAGATGGAAAACAGCAGCAGGAGCCAAACTCTACCAAGGGGTTGCTGGCTATAACACCCAAATGCCAGCCCCCAACAACACACCTCTTCTAGCAAGGATCCACCTCCCAAACTGCCACCAGCAGCAGACCAAGCATTCAAAACATAGGAGATTTTGAGGGACATCTGATGCAACCACCAATTTATTGAGCATTCTTACAAGCCAGTAAGGAAAACACATGCAGCCAAGTGGATATATCCACAAAAGATAATCATTTGCAAAAGAAAAATGTAAATTCCAATACAAATTCCGGTTAAGTGTGAAAAGGGTACTCAATGTCCCACAGTGAAAGAAATACAAATGAAAACAGTGACTGGGGCCATTGTCCCATGGCCAGTTATTCAATTCTAGGAACTTAACTCTGAAAACAACCTCCCACAAGTGCATAAATATTTATACACGAGGAAGTATATAAGCATGGCTCGTAATAGTAAAACCCTTTGGAACTAACACAAATGTTCATTATAGGAGACTATCACTAAAAAGGATGGAGGTTCTTCAAACTATAGTTTGGTCCCCACTTCGTATGGAAACAGAAAAGGACTCACAGATTTACATCCATAGCATGCATAGAAAATGCAGCATAAGCTTTAAAAGGGAGCAAATAAGGTATTTAAAAAGTGCAAAGTTGTTAATGATTTATCAACTTAATAAAGAAAAGGGATAAAATCCTATGGCATTAGTTCATATTGCCTGGGCCCAGAATTACTACTATTCTTCCAAGAATGCATCCCCCTGTTCTTTCTATTTCCTCGGTTGTCCTAGCTCAAGGTCTTGCTGTCTTCACTCAGCCCAATATGTTATCTTCTAACTGGCTTCTCACCCAGACTCTTCCACCTTGGCAACTCAGGTCAGGCATGAGCCCAGACTTTCTCGCAGTGAACCGCCCCAGAGGATCCACAGGATCAGGGAATGGTACCTGCACAGTTCACTAACATCGGCTCACAGCCTAGCACCATGCCTGGAGCAGCAGAGATGTCCAGTGAATATCTGCCAAGTCAATTAATGAACAACTTCCCCACAACAAATAGGACTAGGGGCAGATGAGGAAGGCCTTGACTTTCCACGTCTGTACCATGGTGGTTGGGGGGGGGCGTGTGTTGGTTATCATCTTCCTTTTATTACAAAACAAAGAACTAAGAAGCAAGCCACCAGGATGAAGAGACATCCCAGATTCCATCCCTCAAAGTATCCCAGAAACACATCCTGGAGGGCCTGTGCGTGGGCAGCAGTAACTGGCCTGGCCCCAGCTTGGGGAAAACCATGGAATTCACCGCATGGGGCTCCAGCATGGAAAGGGAAACTTCTTACAACACAAAGACATTCATTAGAGATGACTGAAAATGGAAAACATTTTTAAGGCAATTTTCAGGCTTATTATGTATGACTTGAAGACTTCATCAACAACCTTGGAACATATATGCTAAGGATCTAAAACAAAACACTCAAAAAAAAAAAATTCCCAGTGTAAGTAAGCATTCGGGTAAAACTTAACCATGGTGGGCTATCTATGTCCCAGAAGACTGTCTGTGCCATACACAGGGGCTGAAAGTCCCGGGGTGGTGGGGTGGGAAGCAGGTGAGGAAAATCACAGAGAATCTTCAGTGTGGCCAGGGCAAGCCAGACAGCAGGTGGGCCCACATGTCTTCCTGCTCCTGCCTCTACGCTGCTCACTCTAGGAGCTGCCTGGCCTCTGGGAGAACAGCTGTGAGGGTCTGGAGTTCCTAGCCCTCGAAAACTGCCTGGCTGAAGACAGAAGACGGAACAGGAGACAAGTGACCACATGAGCTCTGGTGGCTTCATTTGATGCTTACAGAGCTAACGTCTGTCCGACAAGCCCTGTGCTGTCCTGGGGGTAGTGACAGGGAGACTGTCCAAGGGCCAGGGTCCCTCCATTCCTGACGCTCACTCATTAGTTCCCTGGGCCTGGAAGCTGTTGTCTCCTTTCACAGACTGTCGCAGGAGGACAGAAATGAATATGCAGGGGCTGTCATGGAGCCTTCTAGAATTTGTACTCAGCAAATGCCAGCTGTCACTGTCAGTGCTGCTGCTATTAGAGGGTCTTGAAGGACACATGGGGATTCCACCTGAGCCTCTTGTCTCTGGGGGGGCATGCACTTGAAGAGATCATGAAGCACAGATTCAGAGATGGTAAGCACAAACAGGCCACCAGGGGGAGGACCAGGCTTCTGCCAAAGGTCTTCCTAGCCAAGAACTGGCTAAAGTTCCATCTCAGGGCCACAGCAGGGGGTGGATCCAGTCATAGGAACAAGAAGGAGATCAAGGGACTCTCTATGTTCTCTGCTCACCTGTGCAGATGACTTTTGGGCATTTGTCATGAGTCAGGGATGTACTGAAAAGGGGCGAGACTCCAAATCCATGCAGACTGGTCAAGAGCAATTACCCCAGGGGTTGAAGCTAGCCCCATTCCTTCACAGTATCTCAGGACTCTGGGGCCTGGGGAAATGAGATGACTTCATAGATAGAGTGCTCACTGCTTAAGCTGGCATTCCCAAGCTGCATCCTCAGACCCCACTGGACAAGCTGGAAGGCTACTGGTGGGTTTCTGTAATCCCAGTGTGCTGATACTGATGGCAAGATGGGAAATGGAGGCAGGAGAATTTTCTGGAAGCTCATAGAAGGCATAGCAAAGAAACAGCAGGGCTGGAGAGATGGCTTAGCGGTTAAGTGCTTGCCTGTGAAGCCTAAGGACCCCAGTTTGAGGCTCGGTTCCCCAGGTCCCACGTTAGCCAGATGCACAAGGGGGCGCACGCGTCTGGAGTTCGTTGGCAGAGGCTGGAAGCCCTGGTGCGCCCATTCTCTCTCTCTCTCTCTCTATCTGTGTTTCTGTCTGTGTCTGTCGCTCTCAAATAAATAAATAAATAAATAGCAGAGCAAGAAACCCTGCTGCATGCAGATGAGCTGCACAGGGAGGACCAACCAGGAAGCCATCACAGGTGCTTCAGGCCACCAACGTTCCCCACTCACACAGGCACACACGTGGCCACACACATGTACACAAAGCAGTAATAATCATTTCAAAAAGAGTCTAAAGGCAGAGCTGCACAAAGTCCCCATGCAGGCCCTGGCCGAGGGGAAGGTCTGAGTCTGCTCCCACAAGCACAAGGTGATGCATTTGTATATAAATGACACAAACTGTTTAAATGAAAGGAAGAACATGAACCCTCCGAAATGTCTAGGAACAGCCTTGGGGTGTTGTCACAGATGGTTCCTTGGGGTGTTGTCACAGATGGCTCCTTGGGAACACTGAGCCTACCAAGATGTTTGTCCATAATGGCTAATAAAACATGAAGCAGCAGCAAGAGGGCCAGCATGCAGCTGGAGACCTCAGTGTCTCCACCCATGGGACACTCTATCCAGCTCTGGGTCTGGGCCAGATGCACGACAGCCTGTCCATGTATCTCACCCTCTGGTGCTCCTTTTCTCAGTGGGCCAAACAGAAAGGAGATGTGGAAGAACCTGACAGAACTTGGAGTGCACTGGTGAGACCATGGGGACCCCATATTCCTTGAGAAGGAACCAGAGTCACTCGTGTCATGTCACCAGGGCTTCTACTGGGTTCTGAAGGCAAGGCTGAGCCAGTCTCTCTCCCCTGCTCAGAGTGGAGATGTGTGCACTGCCCTTGTCCCGTAATCCTAGACCGAAGATCTACAGACTGTGCCTAGTGTGCTGGTGCTGTGCAGGGAAGGAAGGTTGAGATGCAAGGACTGAGGATGAGTGTGAAGGAGAGAGGGAGGAAAGGGTAGATCCAGGGCAGCATCTAGAGAGGGACCACCAGCCTTCATTTCAAGGTGGGGGGTTGGCAGGCCACTGGGCTCCACCTCCTGCATGCTACAAATCTGGCCTATCTTTTATCAGGAGTGACAGAAACACTTACAGTTCTCGGCCGTTTCCGGACATTTTGAAGCCACCAAATGGAGCCTGAGCATAGATGGCATTGTAGCAGTTGATCCTGGAAAGAGTGAAGATGCCCCCATTACCCGGAGCAGACCCACACCTCGTACAAAGCTTTCATGACTCCAGCACGGCATGCTCTCAATGTCTGCCTCCTCCACCTTCATGCCAGGAACTAAAGTCTGAAAATGCTGACGTCTACAACTAGGGGAGTAAGAACTAGCCGTGGAACAATTCAGAGTCGACCTCAGAGTCATGCAACTCTAACTTTGTTTTTCATCCTCTCCAACCCTCAATTCATTCATCTGGAAAATGGGACTCAGAATATCGAATGTGCAGTAAGCGGTGAGTGGAGATCGATGTCCATACCTTACATGATTATGCACTTTATTTATTTATATTTTTTTGGTAGGGTCTCGCTCTAGCTTGGGCTGACCTGAAACTCACTACGTAGTCTCAGGGTGACCTCGAACTCATGGCGATCCTCCTACCTCTGCCTCTGCTTCCTGCGTGCTGGGATTGAAGGTGTGCACCATCATGTCCTGCTCTGCACTGACTTTAAAATCAACCAGAAACCAAGTCAGTGGTACTGAAACGCGGCTGGTCAAAGGCCCGAAGCCTTGGAGCCTGCTTGGCCATGCATAGTGACCCTCTGTATGCGTGCGCTCTGTACCCCAGATTCAAACACCCTGGGGGAAGAGCACGTCTGTACTAAACGTATCCACACTTGATTTCCCTAGTCATTATTCCTACAACATCTATTAACACAGCGCTTGCACTCGGTTATGTATTACAGTCATCCAGAGATTATTGAAAGTACACAGGAGGAGCATGAGGACATGTGTCAGTAGTAAGCACGTGCCTGGTACGTACAAAGCCCTGGGCTCAAACATTCACACAGCACAGAAGGAAAGCAAAGCTACCCAGCCAGCAACTCAAAAGAATATGCCGGCATGCACGCGCGCACACACACGCACACCCCATACACATAGCTCACCAGACTGTTCCAGACTCCAGAGCAGAAGCCAGCTTCAGGGCTTTGTCAAGGTTCTTTGTGAACACAGCTGCCGCGAGTCCGTAGTCAGAGCTGTTTGCTCTTTTGATCACTTCTTCTATGTCTCTGAACTTCAGAATGGTCTGTACTGGTCCGAAAATCTATGATCAGTAGGAAGGAGAGCAGTGAGAGGCGTGTGTGGGCAGAACCGTGCAAGGACAGCACAGACACCCACACAGGGAAGCCCCGATAGTGAACACTCCATGTGCCCCAGAAGGACCCGGAGGGCACTGGGTATCAGGCTGTCTTAATCCTGCACAGGAATAGCTACTGCCTGCCAAGTGCTGGGATTGAGGGACAAAGAAAGATCTCCATGGAGGGTCACTTCAATTTCCATCATTTCAAAGATACCCGTGATGGGAAACTTTAGTGAGAATCGTAGCAGGGACACGTTCCTTGAGTAGACACTTGTCTGATGTCAGTCAGGGGGTCTGAAACAGCTATGGGCACCGAATCTACAGCTCAGTTACTAACAGCACCCACAGGGGCTGCGGGATGTCCACGTGGGCTGTGGGCTTCCCTCAGGGCCATGTCAGGTGGAGAGGGGCAGCTGCTCTTGCCTGTGACTGGCAGAAGAGACTGAGTAACAAACTAGCTGCTGCTCAGGCCTCAGGGTTCACCGGAGGCTCTAGAGCAAGATGATTTCGCGAAGACTTCCAAAGGACATCTGAGATCCACACACCCTAAGAAGATCCACCTGATGGACCTCTGGGACCAGAGTTTTGCTGTGGCCATTCCTACCTCCTCCCTGGCGATCCGCATGTTGTCAGTCACATCAGAGAAGACGGTGGGTTTTATGAAGAGTCCTCTGTCTTCCATGGCCGACCCTCCACATTCCAGCTTGGCCCCTTCCTTCTTCCCACTCTCAATCAGTTCAAGGATCTTGTCAAATTGCTTTTGATCAATCTATAAAACACAAAGGGAAATCTGTAGCCTTTTTCTTCTGGGTGGTGGCTGTCGTCTTGTACTTTCTGTGGTCCATCAAAGTTCCTCTTCTCCTGCGTGTCCTTGTCAAGTCCCAGGTCAGAGACAGAGTGCCTGTGGGCACGAAGCCTGACTCTACAGAGCAGGAAAGCCATGGCTCTTCTTACCTTCCTCAACTTTGGGACTTATTCACATGTCTGGTTCTCCTCTCCTTCACTGATGAAACAAATATGAGGGTAAAACAATTTCTGAGGGCTGGAGAGATGGCTTAGTGGTTAAGGCACTTGCTGGCAAAGCCAAAGGACCCAGGTTCAATTCCCCAGTACCCATGTGGGCACATACACAATGTGGCACAGGCTTCTGGAGATCATTTGTAGTGGCTAGAGGCCCTGGCACACCCATTCTCTCTCTATCTGCCTTTTTCTCTATTTCAAATAAATAAATAATAAACAAGCTCTGAAATTCTCTCACTCTGTGTTCTTCTAAGCTTTGGCATGCTGCTAGCATCACAAATAAAATTACAGGATGCCCAGCTAAATGTGAATTTTAGAAAAAAAATATGATCTTTTTAGTATAAGTATATTCTAAACAGTATCATTTGGAGTATCCTTATGCTAATATGCCTTCATTGTTTGCAATTCAAATCCAATGGTGTCAAACTTATCTGATAACCTGAGCCCTACGTACTAGCCACTGCAGGGGACCTGTTAGCTGGAATTCTTACAGTGCAGAGAAGAGGTCAGGAATTGACCAACTTAAGTCAGCATGCCTGAGCAGGGCTGCTCCTTGGTTGGCAGGGGACCAGCTCATCTGAAGAGCTCTATCTTTTGTTTACCTTATCTAGGGGTTTCCTTGGCTAGAGAATGTTTTGTGCTATATGCCACAGTCTAACACCTAGCTGGGGACCTGGCATAATATCAGCTGCCAAAGGGCCCCCACCACAGACATTTAGCAGTCTTCTTCTGCCCTCATGTTGCTGACACCCCCCCCCCCCACCTCTACTCCACAGCTTTCCTTCCCAAATCAGAGGAACTTCTGCTCTCTATCAAACCACATTGACTGTTCTTTCCTTTTGGGCTGCAAAAGCCCAAGTTTTCAAAGTGTTACTGTAGTTGAACCTTCAGATAGGAGACTTGGTAGCCCACTGGCTGCAGGTCTAAAATACAGAGTGAGATTCACACTTCAGACCTTATAACAGGAAAGCTCCGCACACATCAAAGATGTAGTGGTGACACATGAAACCAGGTTGAAACTTCTCTCACATGTTTGTGTGATCCACATACCCATGTGTTCTTCAGAAGAGTCTATTTAAACTGTAGTGGGGGCTGGTAAAGTGCTAGTGAAGACCTCACAGAGCACTGAGTTTGAGCCCAAGTGCTGCAAGGAAATGAAAGCAAAATGAACTAAAAAGACAGGATGAAATTCAGGGGGTGTATAGCATAATTGCATTGCATGTGAAAAAGGAGAAAGTAGGTACTGATCACAGGCATGGACAGTTCTTTGAGTTCCTTACAAGGAGTGGCACAGTGGAAATATCATGGTATCTGCCACATAAAACAAGGGAGGAGAACAGCATGCTAATCATATTTGCTTACATACCTGGGGAAAAAAATCTATTATGCACCAAAGACAAAAATCACTGGAAACAATGGAAAGTTAGGGATACAAAAGAAAAAGGATGCAGGGAGAATAAGAACAAGATGAAGATGCAGGTAGGGTAAGAACAGGCAGAGGCAGGGAGGTAAGAACAGGCGGATGTGGGGAAATAAGAACAGGAGGATGCGGGGAGGTGAGAACAGGAGGATGCGGGGAGGTGAGAACAGGAGGATGCGGGGAGGTGAGAACAGGAGGATGCGGGGAGGTGAGAACAGGAGGATGCGGGAGGTGAGAACAGGAGGATGCGGGGAGGTGAGAACAGGAGGATGCGGGGAGGTGAGAACAGGAGGATGCGGGGAGGTGAGAACAGGAGGATGCGGGAGGTGAGAACAGGAGGATTTAGAGAGGTAAGAACAGGAGGATGCGGGGAGGTAAGAACAGGAGGATTTAGAGAGGTAAGAACAGGAGGATGCGGGGAGGTGAGAACAGGAGGATGCGGGGAGGTGAGAACAGGAGGATGCGGGGAGGTGAGAACAGGAGGATGCGGGGAGGTGAGAACAGGAGGATGCGGGGAGGTAAGAACAGGAGGATGCAGGGAGGTGAGAACAGGAAGATGTAGAGAGGTAAGAACAGGAGGATGCAGGGAGGTGAGAACAGGAAGATGCAGGGATGTAAGAATGGAGGATGCAGGGAGGTAAGAACAGGAGGATGCAGGGAGGTGAGAACAGGAGGATGTGGGGAGGTAAGAACAGGAGGGTACAGGGAGGTAATAATGGGAGGATGATGCAGAGAATGTAAGAACTGGAAGGGAATGCCTGGAGTATATCAGCAGGTGGAGGAATGGAAGGGTAAGAAACAGAGGAGGGAACCCCTTTGTACCCACTGAAGACAGGAATGAAAGCATGTGCAATATATGATGCTCCAGGTCTTCTCAACTTTTCTCAAGGTGAACTAGTTCTTGGCTGTAAGTTATTAAACCTCTCCTCTCTCCCAGGGGCTTAACAGGAGTCACTGGAGTGCTTTCCCCTCACCACAGGTTCTGGCTGGCTGTGAACAATGGTCCATCAAGAGGCCCTTCTGTTCTGCAAGTAATACTGGGTTCCTGTAAAAAACCGTTACACATTGAAACTCCTCTCTCTCTACATGAACACATTGTTTAAGTCTAATAACCATCCATGAAAAGTCATCTGGTGCCTTACAGCACAGGAAGAATGCTTTGCCTGGGAACAAGATGACAGGGTCGGGCACACTACCAGAAACAGGGAATGATGATGCCCAGTGGACTGTGCTGGAGGATGCCTCCAGATCCCATGTTGGTCACATGGCCTGCAAAATGTTTATGCACGTCGTTGCCGGGCTGCCAAGTAACCCTGAATGATGCTGGAGTGTCCCCGCAGTGGCTCTCCAACAGTGGACGCTGATCTAGGTCAGCTAGCTCTTTTGCAGGCTTGAGACAGGCAGGGCTATTTGGACAGCTGGAAGCCCTCGCAGAGTCAAGTCTTATTACCATACATGGAAAAGCACTTTGGGAGGGAAAGAAGGAAACCAAGTGCATCCTAAAATAATATGCCGAGGTTAGACAGCTAAAGTAAGTTTCAAAAGGACTTGGCACAGCAGCCAAAGGCACAGACGAAATCAACCCTCACTCTCTGGAAGCTACATCCAGGGAAGAGCCTATGTATCTAGTCCCAGAAGTCCACATTGGAACCTTGGGAAGGGACTCGCAAGTATGAGAAAAGTCGGTCCTATTTAGTACTGGCATTTCCCCACTGATTCCAGATCAGTTCTAAAGCTCATGGTGAATTGATATTGACATGTTGTCATGTCTGCACTGAGAACGGAATTCCACCCAAGACTACTGACTCTCTTGTGTCATGGGTTGCCGAGTTTGGGGCTAAAGTTGTGAATGAGGCATGCTGAGCACAGGTGCACGTGGGATCAAAGCTACAGAGCATATGAGCTGAAGCCGGCGGAAGGGATATAGCGGCCAGAAGAGCTCCCTTCGCACCTCTTCCCTAGCCAGTGTCCCCACAGGATGGTTTGGCAAGGCTGACCAACACAGCCTGAAGTCACATTAGACATTTGTGCCACCTAATGACAGGACAGCCAGTCAGTACTCCTCCCTTAAAACAAACATGTCTACCTTTCACTGGGGACTTCTAGAGCCCGTGATGGACGTCTTCACAGCATTCATCTACCACTCCCATTTCCTAGCTGGGGAAACTGAAGGGTGAAAGGAACTTGGGATTTCCACAAAGCCAGAGAGGCCAGTTGGAGCTCACATTCACAGTTTCCTGTGTAAATATGTGGTAGCAATGCCGTGGGTAGGCAGGGAGCTTCTGGAATAGACACCAGTGAGTAAGTCACAGAAGTGATTGAAAACGTCAGGACTGAGCAGCAATGTGGCAGAACGGAGGCTGCGGAGTTGCTGCATAGCCCCATTGTTACCTGTCCTCACGGCACAGGACACGAAAGCAGTGCAGGATGTGCCCTTGACAAAGGTTATTAAACCTCATGGTTACGAACATTTGTGCCCTGTCCTTGGCGTCCCAAGCCAAGGCTCAAAGGACACGTTCCTACCTCCCAGCAAGCAGCCCAGTCCCCAGCATCTCTCCACCCTGGACGCTATGGTTTCTGAGGGTCATCTGATGCTATAAGGCACGTGGTCTTTGAGGGCCACTGAGCTAAGATACGTTCTGTGTCTTTGGCCCTTCTTCTGTGGGAAAACCTCTGAGTCTGATGCTCTCCCCAGGCTCAGGAAAAGGACAGGATGCTGAAAAGACTGCGGAGCATGAGCAGGTGGCTTTGTGTCCTGGGAATGAATGGCTCCTCCCAGCTCGTGAGCTCTGGTGGGGGCAGCAGTGTTTCCTAATAAAAATGTGTCCACTGGCTGCTAAACAAAAGCTCTGAGCGGCAGCACAAGCCAGGGTCCCATCCTCTAATGGGGACTCTGGGGCCACACATCTTGGCTAGCTCAGCACCCAGAGGGCTAGCACACATTCAGACACATTGGCAGGTTACCTGGGGCCCCTGCTCTGTTTTGGCATCAAAGGGATCTCCCACAGGCCTCTTCTTGGCATACTCCACGCTCCGCCTCACAAACTCCGCGTAGACCTGCTCCTCCACGAACACCCTGGAGGCGGCTGTGCAGCACTGGCCTTGGTTGAAGAAAACTCCCTGGTGAGCGCACTCCACGGCCAAGTCCACTGGAGGGGGGGAGGGAAGTGGGGCGAGGCAAGAGGAAGTGATTAAGTTGTTAAAGCGGGCCTGGCGACAGCTGCAGCTCTAATTGCCCACACAAGAAAACAGGCCCCAGAATGGCTGGGTTTCAGAAATTAATTTTGTTTTCAGCATTTCCAAGGAGAGAGGATGGGGAAAAGGATGTTTAGATCCCACCAAGTTTGGGGTTAAGTAAGTCCACTGACTGCAGGACTTCTCAATACCTTATCTAGGGATTGAATTCAGGTCCTTAGGCAAGCACTTTACCACCTAAGTTATCTCTCCAGCCCATTTTTAAGAATATTATTTACTTATTTATTTATTGTTAATTTTCAAGGAGAGAGAGAGAGAAATGGATATGCCAGAGCCTCCCACCACAGCAAGCTCACACTGTGTGAATCTGGCTTTACATGGGTGCTAAGGAATCAAACTCAGGCCATTAGGCCTTGCAAACAAGGGCCCTTAACCACTGAGCCATCTCTCCAGTCTCCTCAGTGCTTTTAATATGCTAATGAACTCACAGATGCAGTACTTCCCACTCCATGTGTCCATAGAGACCCTGTCACTTTCCTGTCCCAATTTGGGGCAGCCTGGAGAGACAGTAAGGAGGAGCCTGTGGCCATGGCCCAGTTGTCTGCAAGCGCTATCAAGGCAGCAGGATGGTGGCAAAGCATCTTGGTGGGCCCCGCACCCTCACCACTGTGCTGAGCTGGGCGGCAGCCTGTACCCCCTCTCTTCAAGCCAGGAATTCCGATGGGAGCTGGGGGTGACGACTGGACTACACATTAGGTCAGAGTTTAATTTTACAGATTGGCACTGCCTGGATGAGGATGAGGGGACCCATGTGTGTTTCCACGACCCTGGTCAAACCAGCCCCCAAACAGACTGCTTCCTGTACTTTGCTGTGGCTGTCCTCTGGCAGGGGGATGAGTGATAGTTGAGAGGGACACCCACTACACGGTGACCCAAGAATGCAAACTGGCTCTTTGGATGAGGCTTTGGGACTTTAGACATGGCTCGCAGAGGGATAATACCCAGGACGGTTAGGTCCCTATGGCTTCAGAATCATTGGTAGCCTGCTGACGATCCCACAGTGGGGCAGCAAGTCAGGCAAAAGATGAGCAGCTCATCTTCACAGCCTTCTCTGGGCATCCTTGCCCTCTTCTCTCCTGCCGAAAACCAGCTTCAGGGAAGTGCAGTGGCACCAGTCATTCACACTTTAGTCAGAAATTGTGCCAGCACCATTATTTCTCGGGGCTGTCTGCCATTCCTGTCT
Source organism: Jaculus jaculus (assembly GCF_020740685.1). Lineage (NCBI taxonomy): Eukaryota > Metazoa > Chordata > Mammalia > Rodentia > Dipodidae > Jaculus > Jaculus jaculus. The sequence continues at coordinate 134,780,681 of NC_059104.1, forward strand.
TATCTGAGTATGGAGTGGGATGGAAGGCTTTGTTCTCCTCGATAGGCATTCCTGGCACCAGTGGACACGTGGGGGAGGCTATTATTTAAGGCAAAGATGCTTTCAGGCACTTGGGACATCACACCTTTTGGTAGGTGCTGCTGTCAGCACATGAATGAATGCGCAGTGTGGTCCTCCTCTAGACATGAAAGCCAACAATAGCACACATTTCACGATTGTGTCACATAGATCAGCAAGACACAAGGTGCCCCAGGCTGCTGGGCAGGTGGCTTACCCAGGGAGAAGGTAGTGCAGGCAGGAATGGCACCCGGGGCATGTTATAGTTTATTTATTTTATCTTATTTTATTTTTTATTTTTGGAAGGGTCAGCATTGTTGTCCTTTGATTTGTCAGGCCCAAGACAAAGGAGAAAGAAACACCTCAATTCTTCTGGACCCACAAATCCTGAAGGGTGGAAGAATGGATGTCCCAGAGTGGGGAGCATCGGCCTTCTCATCTTTCTTTCTCTTGCCCCATCCCAGAGGGGACCCTGTAGGAGAACCTGGCCCCACCCACTCCCCGAGGCCCTACTTCCAGCTCTCAGGGGAAGAAAAGAGAACTCAAGTTTGAGAGGTAGTCCCTCTGCTCCCACCTAAGCCACCCACCTGTCTACACTGAATCGGCCGTTCCGCTGGCATCTAGCATCCTGGGGCCCGGACCTGACCATCAGATCACAGGCTGACCCAAGGCATCCCCACTGTGTGTGTGCATATGTCCCTCTCAGTCTGGATGGAGCTCAAGAGAGGGGGAGAGTTCTAAGGTGCCCCAATGCCCCAGCGACTCACGATCAGCATCTGCGCACACAATACAGGGGTTCTTTCCCCCCAGCTCCAGCGTGACCCTCTTCAGATTACTCCGGGAGGCAGCTTCCTTAACCAGCTTTCCAACCTTCAGGGTAAGAAACAGGCCACATTACTATTTGGATGTGGTGAACTTGACCTTAGTCGATGTGGACAAGCCTGGAAAGCAGGCCACCTGCACCTGGAGAGTGCTGAAACCAGTTTACTCTCTTGTCTCCCTCAGCACTGTCTCACAGGACAGACCTGGATGTCCCAAGATCCCTGACTGCAGCCACAGACTCGCCAGTCTTGATGGAAGGTGAGGCAACTGGCTACCGAACACAGCCTCTGCTCACGAGGCCGGCGCTTGCTGCCCTGAGCCCTACAGGCTGGTCCATCTAGTCTGATGAAGGGTCCTGTACCTTCCTTCCCTGTTAGTAACAGCTGGAGCTCCAAAAGCCCAATGAAGAATGTGGGGCTACTATACGTGAACCTTCTACAGTTAGGAAAGCAGTGAAGTTGGCCAAACTTGGGATGAAGAGTGGCCTGGTTTCTGGAATCCTGCTAGTGACTGAGGCTGTCCTAGGAGATGGGGAAAGAATCGATGTGCCATGAGTTTGTGTGAGAACCTCTGAGTACAAAACAGCTTGCAAACACCCTTCCACATCCAATGGATCTCCTTCTGCACCCTGGCCACTACTGGAGGTGAGACTAGGCCAGCATACCGTATCCTGACTCATTTGTCAACAAGTAAAGCCAATGGCCAAGAACCTCTCAGCTGGGTAGATCCTGGAGACCATGGCAGATGCCAAGGCCTAGAGCCGGGCATGAGACAAGAGGCCAGGCTGACACCGTTTCCCCAACACTGAGGTCTCAGTGCATCTGAGAAATCAGCAATCTCGTGCAGTGCATAGAATTCAGTGATGCGGTGCTTGCCTCAAACACTGGCACCCAAGAGATCCTGGCTTGCCTTGAAGAAGGAGGAGAAGGGGAAGAGGGAGATCAGGGTCCAAGAAAGAAGAAGGAAGAGGAGGAAGGCGAAGGGAAAGAAGGAGAGGAGAAAAGAAAAGGAAAAGGAAACTGCAAGCACCTGGGCGATGGCCTGGGTGGTCTAGAAGTGATGCACACCGACGAGGGCTGTCCCCGGGGAGAATGCAGGCACAGAACCACCTGCTCTAGGCTCTCATGCCATAGAAGAGATTGAGAGAGTTCTCCTGGCTGAAGGCAGAAGGGCGGCCCAGCAGGAAAGCTCTCTTGCAGTGATGCCTTCTAAAGACCGAGCGGTGCCTGGGTCTTAGGGGCCAGAGATGAGTAAAGAGGGCATAACTGAGTGCTGTGTGATCACCTGGGGAGGTTCAAAATGTATGCGCAGAAGCCGGAGGACCATGCTTCTGCAGGCAGGAGTCAGAGGAAGAATCCTGAGCCACTGCGGGATGGGAGCTGGCCCCTGTCCCAGGCTGGACATATGATGTGCTGCTCAGATCAGTACATGTAACACCAGGGACTATTCAATGTGATGCCTGGGCTATGGCAGCTTTAGACTAGGGCCGAATTCCTACTGACATCTCTGAAGATGCCCACACTGGATGCCAAAGGAGGAGACAGAAGCAGGTTAGGGCACAGGCTCTTGGCTGGATGAGATTAGGCTGGATATGGGGACACTCCTGCCTTGGAAGTGTTCATTCACTTCTATGTTCAGAGAAATGCTCTGATTTAGAATATTGTATATGTGCATGCATACAAATCAAAGAGAAAGTCTTTATTTCCTCTCACCCCTCACATGATTTCATTAGGATCATTCTAGACAACTGCCACATCCACACACACTATAACTGATGATGGCATGTGGTCATTTCCTAAGTTGCTTGTTTTTAAAATATTTTATTTACAAGTGGAGAGAGAGAGAGAGAGAGAGAGAGAGATACAGACAGATAGAAACAGAGGGAGAAAGAGAATATGGGCACACCAGGGCCTCTCACCACTGTAAACGACCTCCAGATGCATGTGCCACTTTGCGCATCTGGCTTACATGGATAGTGGGAAATCAAACTGGGGTCATTAGGCTCTGGAGGCAAGTGCCTTATCCACTGAGCCATCTCCCAGCTCTTGTGTTTTTTTTTTTTTTTAATTGCACACTAGACCACGAACAGGTTTCCTTGTTATAATGACTGTCACAGAACACAGGTGGCATATTTGGAAACATGTCCTTCAATGCTCATGAGAAATTTTCTCTGAGGACAGTAATTCCTTTGAAATGGAATTTCTAAATCAAAATTTCTCTGTATTGGAGCTATGATCAATGCTGCTAATCCTGACACTACAACTTAGCGAAAAGATAGGTAGGCGACAGCCTATTTCTCTGAATTTTCAATAGCACCATTTCAGTTTTTTGCTGAATTGACAGACAAAAGCAGAGTCTGTGATTCATTTAAATTTATGTTTCTCTGGTTGTCAGTAAAATAGGCTGGGCTTATTGGGTAATTGTAAACCAATTGTTAGAGATGCCCCTTTCTCTCGTCATTCTGTTGTTTTAAAAAAAATTATTTTTATTTATTTGAGAGACAGAAAGAAAAACAGAATGGCAGGTAAGTAGGGAGAAAGGGGGGGGCAGGGTCTCCAGCCACTGTAAACGAACTCCAGATGCATGCACCTTGTGCATCTGGCTTACGTGGGCCCTGGGGAATCAAACCTGGGTCCTTTGGCTTGGCAGACAAGCACCTCAACCACTAAGCCATCTTTCTAACTCCCATCATTGTTGGTGTTGTTTTTTTTTTCATTGTTTTGCAGGAGCTCTTCACCCTTGAAGAACTACATGTACTGTACTTGGTTTCTTCTCAGCTTGTTGATTTTAGCCTCAATTATGATGCTGTGGGCCATATGGCTGCTTTGCATTTTTATTTTATCTTATCTCTTGATTATTTCTTTTAAGGCTTCCAAATTCAATTATTTATTTAGTTTGGGAACTGGATCAGTGACATTTCACTGATTGCTATCTCGTAAACCATGGTCGAATTTAGAAAAAGAGGTCATCATGTTTGAGACTCTCAAAGGAAACCTTGTAGGCAGGTCTTAGGAAGCAGAGCTGCTGTGGCTTTTTACCTCTGTGGACCCAGTGAAGGCTATCTTGTCGATGTGCGGGTGAGAAGAAATTGCTGCTCCCACTGTGGCCCCAAATCCGGGCACGATGTTCACCACACCTGGAGGGACCCCGACCTGGGGGTAGGGAGAGAGAATGCATCAGAAGAATAGATGCAGTCAGCAGCTGCCACAGACCCCTGTGTGGGCGGCCAGCTGTGGCTGTGTGATGCCTCTGAGCCGAGCAGCAGACCCACCTCCTCTGGGGACCACTTTCCCCCAGAGCCCACCCAGTCAGCTGCTGGCACAGCATAGGGCTGAGCTGGTCTCATCCTCCCTTGTCTGCCCAACACCATCCCCTTCTCCCAGGAAGGGCTGCCCACCCTAGCAGGGTGCACAGGCAAACATGCAGAGATGCCACCAGGTGGCAGTGGCCCTCTTGCAGCAGAACACCAGCATGTGTATGTATCTGTGCATACGAGTGTTTGACTTGTGCCCAGGCATCGTCCCGACTATGTGTATGGGAGAGTGCATGTGTGTACAGGTGCATGTGTGGGTGTGAGAGACTGTCTGTATGTGGAAGCCTATGTGTAAAAGCAGGGATGCATGAGTGTGTGTATGTGCATGTGTGTACGTGTGTGAGAGACTGTATGTGATTCTGTGTGTTGAGGGAAGAAGAGACGCCTTGGTGAAGAGCCCAGTCACCCACAAGCACCTTCCAGAGCCTGCAGTGTTGGATTTTTAAAGATTTTATTTTTTTGAGAGAAGGGTGGGGGGTAGAGAAGCAGATGGACAGAGAAAAAAAATGGGCACACCAGGGCCTCTACCTACTGCAAGCACACTCCAGTCACATGTGCCACGAAGCCATCTCTCCAGCCCCAGTGTTGGATTTTTAGTCTGCTCCACTTGTGCCCAGGTAGAATAAGCAATCCTGCCCTCAGTATCCTTCCCTTGCCCAGCCTGACTCACTCAGGGGCTGGCACTTGCTGTGGCAGGGGCTGCCAATCTCCCACACCCACACCCAGTGATTTGCAGGCACATGAGCCCTCCACCACCACCTGAATGAGGAGGAGGGTGCACTGCCAATGTGCCTGGGGCTTCTCTAGCTGAACACACATTAAAACACAAAGCAAAACAAGATCTTAGGATAAGGTGCATGAATATTCAGTTTGAATATTCAGTTTTCTAAGTCCAATTTTGTGAAAGGTTGTAATTTTAGAATCTGCGAGTCTCCACAACCTGACAAGCAAACCCCATGTGGCCAATCAAAAGGTGAAACCTGGCTGCTTCCCAGCTGTCTCCGCAATGCAGGGCGAGTCTCCCCAATCGCCTTGGCAGGGCTGAGGCGTGCATCGAGCTCTCCTCCTGTCCCTTGTCCTTCCTGTTTCTTTCTAAATCTTCACTGCATGCAAGCTGATGATGGAAGGATGACTAAAATATGTTGCCAGGTGTGTCTGGCAAGAGCTGTCCTCCTAGGCCGCTACTTCCCTGAGTTGTGGCTACCCTGGGGTGGGAGGGCAGTTGCCCACACAACAGAAGGAAGGTGGAGGCTCCTGGGAGCCTGGCACAGCTGCAGCTGCTTAGCCAGCCAGTGAGGCCACCCTTCTAAGAGGAGAAAGGACTTTTTTTAAAAATTTTTTTTTTCATTTTTATTTATTTATTTGAGAACAACAGACAGACAGACAAAGAGGCAGATAGATAGAGAGAGAGAGAGAGAGAGAGAGAATGGGCACGCCAGGGCCTCCAGCCACTGCAAACGAACTCCAGATGCGTGCGCCCCCTTGTACATCTGGCTAACGTGGGTCCTGGGGTATCGAGCCTCGAACCGGGGTCCTTAGGCTTCACAGGCAAGCACTTAATCGCTAAGCCATCTCTCCAGCCCAGAAAGGACTTTTTTACGGCCCACCACTGCCAAGCTGAGCTCAGGTTTCTCCCACGTATGATCCCAGGCACCTCCAAGCCCATCTTGGGGATGCCCTAGACAAAACACCAACCACTAACCATAGGTTTGTACCATAATGAATGGGCACTTTCTCATAAGGATCCTAGGGAGAAATGGTGACTTCCAGCTTAGTAACTACAGGCATAGTAGCCAAGCAAAACAGTCATGTCCTCATGCATGGTGACCAGTGGCCACAGCCACAGCTTGTGGCAGGAATGTTATCAGGAACACATAATCTTTCCTTTCCAGATGTCTTACCTCTTTGATCAGAGAGCCCAGGTAAAGGGCGGTGAGGGGAGTCTGTTCCGCAGGCTTCAGAACGACGGTGTTCCCACAGCAAAGGGCAGGTGCCAGCTTCCACACCAGCATCAGCAAGGGGAAGTTCCACTGTGGCAAAGAATGAAAATGGGCCCTGGGGACTAAGGTCCACCTTGCCGCCACCCCAGAGGCCCAGCAATGCCTCTGTGGAGGACACTTGCTCTTCATGGCCTGGATTTGAGGCTCAAAATATAAGAGGGGAGTGCAAAGATCAAAACTGTAGGAGTGGTCTGGAGAAATGACTCAGCTGCTAAAGTCACTCTCTTGCAAAGCCTGATGACCAGGGTTTCATTCTCTGGTACTCACATAAAGCCAGATGTTCAAAGTAACACTTGTGTCTGGATTTCATTTATAGTGGCAGAAGGCTCTAGTGTGCCCATTCTCTCTCTTTGTCTTATTCTCTCCCTATCTCGAATAAATAAAATAAATTAAAAAAAAAACTGCAGGAGTCAGTACTTCTTCAGCTGCATTCTGGGAAAAGCTAATGGGGAGATGTACACTCCTTCCTCCTGGAGGGAAAACAATTTTCATTCACGCAGGTGTCCATCAAAGCGACCAGACCTTCCCGAACAGACGGTAGCATTGTGGCACTCCCAGGCACAACAAACATGCTACTACCAACTTACTAAAGCCCCATCCCCTTGGCAGTCCAGGCTACTGAAGTTGGCCAGGGCTACCTGCCAAGCAGGCTCAACCCCACGTACACCTCAGCCCACTGTCCTTTCTCTGTTTCCTTCCAAAGAGCACAATACGTTCCACACTTCTGCCTGGCAGTTCCCACTGCTTGAAAACCCTCCTTTCTGGTGAAGAAGCCTTTCCTATCCTTCACGATCCCCTCCCCAGGGATGCAGGCCACTCCTGGCCATACTGTTGGAATCCACTGAGCTTTCTGTTTCACCCTCCCAAGTTGGCCTGATGAGCACAGCAACGGGGATTAACCCATTTCAAAAGCCCTAAAACACTGAGCCCTGTGCAACTGAGCATGGGTTCCATCAGTGTTGGTTGCCACTGACAAAAGCACTCCAGGAATTGGTCGCCAATGGATGGAATACACAGAATCTATCAGAGAATCTTATCATACTTACTGGCGTGATGGCTCCACACACCCCAATGGGTTCATGTCTGGTGAAACATACAACATTGTCATCTGAAAGAAAGGTGAAATGGCTAAGAATTTCAATTAATAATAACAGGGAAGAAACCAAGAATACCACAAGGGTGCCAGCTCCAAGGCTTATCTGTTACACAAAGATGTGACTTAAACTCAAGTTCAAAAGTATATTGAGGGCCTAGACAGATAGCTCAGCTGATAAAGGCCCTTTCTTGTAGAACCTGATGACCCAGGTTCAATTCCCTAGTGTACACGTAAGCCAGTGCAGAGCGGCACATTCATCCAGAGGTTGTTTGCAGTGGCAAGAGGCTCTGGCACACTCATACTCTCTGTGTCCTTGCAATTAAATAAATTGATACATAAATATTGTGTTTGTTTGTTTTGCAAGGTAGGGTCTCACTCTGGTCGAGGCTAACCTGGAATTCACTATGGAGTCTCAGGGTGGCCTCAAACTCACGGCGATCCTCCTACCTCTGCCTCCCGAGTGCTGGGATTAAAGGCATATGCCACCACACCCGACTCTAAATAAGTTTTAAAAGTACATTGAAGAATAATTGGCACTGTGCCATAAGAGGTTCGGGGGCAGTTAGAATGTACTGGGGAAAAGGTGTGCAGGGGCTACCTGGAGGAACAAGAAGACAGGAAACGCCCCAAGTGAGACTACAGGAGTCTGTTCCATACTGACCCACCTGTGGGTATGGTTCTGCCCTGGATTTTGTCTGCCCAGCCTGCAAAGTATCTGAAAGTCTTAATACAGCCCTCCAGATCGATGAAAAAGGCATGAAGGAATGGCTTTCCAGTGTCCATGGTCTCCAGGGTCTGCAAGAACAAGTGACATCTATTGTAGACAGGGCTCTCTTTTCTCTGTAGGGTTGTTAAAAATGGGGACTGGGGAGACATAAATGATCCTAGGGCATGACTCTCTAGACATTGGTCATACTTGTCACACGAGAAAGCTTGACCCTAAATTGAAATAGACCTGCTCCAGATTGGCAAAGACAGCCTTTATTGGCTGATACTTAAAACTGGTGGAGTGTGAGTATATGAACCCCTTGAAGGCTCATCTGAAGGTTTGCTGGCAAGCAAACTCTGGGATCTGACCTACCATCCAGAACGCAGGCGTCTCTGCTGTGCAAAGCCTGGTTAGCAAGAGGGCGGCTGCTCTAGCAAAAGAAAAGGAAGACACCAGTTCTTCTCAGCTGAGCTGGTCAGCGTGTTTGCAGAAAGAATGACTGAGCGCAGAAAGGTCATGCCACCAACACAAAGATGCAATGCTTCCCAAGCAGGCTGCCTGGCCGGATGTGAACGTGGACTAGGGAGGGAGTATGCCAGCCGGACTACGGGACTGTGGACAGAGGCGGTTACCCAGGGGAGGGTGCAGCCGCTCAATGTAGGGATTCTTTTCTATTTCCAGCTTGGGTGAAAGAGAACCCCTTTGTCCCTCAGACAAGCAACCCCAGTGCAGCCCTTCTCTGAAACCGCTAGTCATCCGTCCTCACAGGAAATGGCCACCCTAACACATGGCCCAGGGCTGGATTCCTGCTGGAGTGTGTATGGAATGAGCTGATGCTAGAGAAAAGAAGGGAGGTGCCTGCCCCGTGATACCCGGGGCTTTAACCCCAAGGCACTGGCATATGTCCACTCCAAGCTGAATGTCTCTGCTGCCCCTTGACACTGAGGCTAACAGAGCTTGTAGTTCTCCAAGGTCACCCAGCCAGCCACCACTGGTTTCCAACTATTGCAGCCTTTAGGCACCTGACCCTGGGCATAAGGAAGATTTGAGAGGTTTGGGGTTCCACTGTCTGTCCTTTTAGGGACTAGCTAAGTCCCCTCTGAAACAGGAAGCAACCACTTCTGATTGATACCAGCTGAAAGGCATTAGTAAGGTTTTGAATGTCACCCTGCCTCAGTTTCCTCCACTGTAAAATAGTGACACTGACAGTGTTTCCCTCCTGGACTAGCACCAGAGTTAGGGGAACCAGAACTCATAAAACACACAGGCAGCGCACAATGAGGGTAGTGCAAAGTCCCGGATGCTCACTGGTAGCTACTCTGTGGAGACGGCGCTGGGACTCACTTAAGATGACACGATCAACAGGTCAACATGACACGCAGTGTGCTGTACCTTTGGCACTCCAAGCTGGCATCTTCATTTTCCCAAGAGAAGCATAAACAATTTCAAAGCATACCCAAATGTCTGCAGCTTCTGGCAGCTCCTGCGAGCATGAGTGCTCCTGTCCATGGATCCAGGGGTCTAGTCTGGGTTCTTTGCCGGCATGGGCAAGGGAGCACGTGAGCCTAGCATGGGGGTATGTTTGGGACATGGACGCAACCATCTGCCTTTAATCTTGGGCTTCTGGCTCTGGCTTACTTATTTGGGGGCTTTAGCTTCCTTACGTTGAAATGGAATAATGCATTCTGCAGCATGAGGGCCTGCAAATCAGGCAATGTGGCAAGCATTCAACCAGCATTGTCTATATACATTTTTGTTTTGCATGTGTGTGGGTGCACATGTATGTGCAGGTGTGTGGAAGATGACCAGAGGGCAACCTCAGATGTCATCATTAGGCATGCTGTCCACTTGTCTTTGAGGTAGGGTTTGAAGTCTGGAGCTCACTGATTAGGCTGGACTAGGTGGCCAGAGAGCCCAAGGGAGCCACCTGTCTTTGCCTCTCCAGAAATGGGATTACGAGCAGATGCTCCAGGGCCTAGCAGTTTTAGGAGGGTCCCGAGGATCAGACTCAGGTCATGCTGGCAAAGTAAGCACTTTACCAACTGACCCATCTTGCCAGCAAATGCCTATATACTTTTTAAATCATTAACTTGGGCAAGATTGTTCACTGGAGTGATGATTTGAGCTTTCTAGGTTGGTCTTATGAAATCTGTCCAAGCAAAACCCTGGTCATAATAGACTTAGACAGAAAGTTCTTATAGGTATAAGACTGAACTTGAGAAATCAAGTGTTAGCTATAGATTGAACAGATGACCCTTATGTGACTTGTTGTGGCCCAAACAGGAGCAAATCACAGCCCTCCTAAGACTATTTTCTTTAACATATTAAAAATATGATTTGTGAAAAATTCATGTATTATAACCCCCAGCTACTAAGAATGATAGGAAAACGCTGGAGCAGCTCCTCTCAAATGTCAGTGTGCCTCAAATGAAGGACCAGAAATGGCACCTGGGTGGGAAAGAATAATTTGTATGGAGGATTGCTATAAGGAAGCTCCCTGAATGAGCACCCTGAGGGCCAGAGCTTGGATCCAGGATGTCTCAGCACGGGGAAGAAGGTCAGGGGCCACAAGCTTCCCTATGTCTGCTTCCAAAAAGTGGACACAGAAAAAACACACAGATCAGTCAAACCACCAGGACAGCAAGAGGCTGAGGGGATGAAGCTCTTCGTTGTGCTTTACGGCAGGAAACTGTATCAAGGTGGAGAGGAGGGGTGCCTTCCTTGGATGTGGTCAGAGTTTTAAAAACCATCCTTGGGCTGGAGAGATGGCTTAGTGGTTAAGGCACTTGCCTGCAAAACCTAAGAACCTCGTTCAGTTCTCCAGATCCCATATAAGCCAGACGCACATGCGCAATGTCATGCACATGCACAAGGTGGCTGGAGGCCCTGGCATGCCAATTCTCTCTTTCTCTCTCTCTCACACACATAAAAAAGTTCTTGCCATCATTCTCTTGTCCCTTTCATATTTTGGCAGAGAGATGGATTTTATTTCTTGAGAGCAGACAGGTTGTAGTGGCAGGAGTGATGTGCTGGGTGGCTTCTGGATTCCTCCTGCTCCCTTGTCTATCTTCTATCAAGATGCAGGGGTTCCCAGACAGCAAGGGCAGGCTAAAGAGGAAGGTGACCTTGCACTGAGGCTCTTGGGATGATACTGACACTCGGGGACAGGGTGGGGAGGGTTGCTCAAGGCACATCCTCTCCAGCCTGCTATTAGTCCACACGGACATTGCAGACCGATGAGCTCATGCGGGGGAAACAGAAATGTTTTTGAAAAAGCCAGTCTGGCAGCTTGAGTACTGAGACTGGCTTTAGATGCAGGAAGAAACCAGAGGCTGTGAGGAGCACGAATGCTGGGAGGGAGCTGCGCCCGCCCAGGCTCATCCCCATGAGCATGCAGACTGGCCACGAAGAGGAAGCAGAGCTCTGGGTCTCTGCAAGCCCCCTTCAAGGAGATCTTTGCCTCACCACTCCCCCAGAGGTGCATTCAGAGACAAAAACAACATAGTATCCCAGCTGATACTTCCTTCAAAAAGGTGGTCACTCTCCTCCTGACTCCTAACATCAGAAAAATCATTTTTTTTTCTCAAAGGCCAAAAAGGAGATTTCTCCTCTCTTACTAAGTGGGCCTCAAGGGTTGGAACAAGTTTTCAACCAGAACACTGAGCCACAGGGACTGGGCATGCAGGTTTTAACAATCGCAAGGCTCCCTATGTCTTCTGTTCACTCATCAAGACCAAAAGAAGGGTTGCAATCTTGTTGAACAACCATTTCCATGGTTGCTCCATGGCCTGGGAGCCATCCAGTGTATGGTAGGGCTGCATCAACATCATCATTCCATAACCAAGGAACTGAAGAATCTAAAAATTACTGGCCAGTTGGGAGGGCATGCACCTCAGGTTAGAACCTTGGGGTTCAGATAGCCTTAGTGTGGTAACTGCTATTCTCCATAATAGCTATTCCTACTTTGTTATATGTTATATGCCAGGGACTCTGCTAAAGATGGTAAATGGATTGTTCTAACAACACTTAGATATCATTCTTTGTGACATTTTACATGAAGAAATAAATCAATAGTTTCTAATCCGTAATTTCCATGCCATGTCATTTTTTTCCTTTAGTAAATACCCACAATAAAATTTTGGCTGATTAATAATAAAATAGAACAACTATAACAACATACTATAATGAAAGTTACTTAAAATTTATGAATAGCTTATTTCTAGGATTTTCCATTTAATATTTTAGAGCCATGGCTGATTCTGGGTTACTGAAACTTCAGATAAAGAGGCCTACCGTACCTAGGAAGAGGCTAAATTTATGTTTACAAGGAAGTTCATGTGAAAAAAAGTTACTATGCCAATGCATTGGAAGGGCCAGGGTATGGCCCAGCCCCTGGTAACAGGCTGTGTATGTCCCTAGACTGGGAACCACTGAAATAGGTAAACTTTCTTTCAACAACCTGGCCAAGAAGCTGAGCTGCAGAAGACAAAAGTCTGACTTCAAGGTGGAAAGGACGGAGTTCTGGGGCATGGCCACCTGCCACCCACCTCGAAAGAGCTACGCAAAACCAACACCCCCAGATCTTTCTGAGCACACTCCTTGGGGACAGCCCCCCCGCCCCCATGCCTGCCTGGTGCCTGTACTCACCGCCAGGATGGCTCGGTCCCTCTCCACAAGATCAGCCAGTTGGTGCAGCAACCGGCCCCGGCCCAGGGCATCTAGCTTGCGCCACGGGGAGCCCCTCTGGAAGGCGGCCTGCGCGGCCTCCACAGCCTCGTCCACATCCAGCTGAGTGGCAAAACGACAGAGAGACTGTGTCACTTTTTTGCTGCTGTTGCAGTCTGGGCCCTGCTCCGCTTTCAGCCGGGGGAGCAGCACGGCTCTGCTATAGAGCCAAGGAAGAAGGGCTGGCCCGTGAACCTCAAGCAGCAAATTTTAAATCCCTGGAATAGTGGGAGGGAAGGGAGGCTTTCAAGTGGTATTTTTTCTTTTACATCTTAGAACTTTTTTCAAGATGTCTGATTATCAGAGCATTTAGAGATATCTTATATAGTCATAGGCCTCAGGTATTTTTCTTGATGACCCATATGTAAAAGGTTTCCTGTGTGTTGGCATCGTCTGAATACACACACAGAGCTCTCTTTTCACATGCTAGGCGAGGAATATCTGTGTTGGCATGTTTATTCCAGCTGAAAACTTCGGGACCAAGAATGAGAAGGGGACATCTGTGATTAAAGAATTAACATCAACAAAGTCCCCAAGCGGGAAGGGCCAGCAACTACGTCCTGGCCTGTTTTCTGCCTTCTGCCTTGCGTACCTCATGGGGGCAGAATTGTTACATGATCTTATAGACAAAGAACTGGATCTCTTGCGTACTCCAAGGATAATCAACAATTGAACCCTTTTGGGAGTTTTTCCCTGAGAATTGAACCCAGAGCCTTTAGGCAAGCACTCCATCACTGAACTACCTCAACCTCCTGTAAAGTAAGAGGAGTGTCATCTAGCCTAGTTTCATTTTCAGGAGAATGGGCCCTGAAAGTTGGGTTGATGATGAGCAATGCTTTACCTGAAGGCTGTTTGAAGCCTCTCTCCCTAGGGTGGCACAGCAGACAATGGATACTGGACCCCGGTCATTAAGGTATTCTACCAAGATCAGCCAAAAACCCTGCTTGGAGGTGCAGAGAAGCTTCGGCAAGGAGCACCGCACTCTTTGTTCTGGCTCTAGGGTGGAGGCCAGAACCTCTCTAGCAGCAAGTGTTTACCCAGGCAAAGGACAGAACAGGGCCTCGGACAGTGTTCTCACTCTCTCCCTTGATACCTGTTCCGGGAACAGGAATTCGGCAAATGGGTGTCCCACTTAACATCACACCCTCTCTCTACCAAGCCCGCACAGCTTCCTACCAGCTCCTCTGAGCTACAACTTTTCTTTATAAACAGAACTTAATGTTAGGTGCCATAGGGAGCAGGGCCTATGTCAGCAGGCCACTGTGTATTATACACATACCACAGCACTGTTGCTGGCGGGTGGAAATCCAAGTCTTACTTGACCTCCACAACCTTCCACCCACGCATTTCAACCTCACCAAATGCACTGATTAAGAATATCTACACTGGGCTGGAGAGATGGCGTAGCGGTTAAGCGCTTGCCTGTGAAGCCTAAGGACCCCGGTTCGAGGCTCGGTTCCCCAGGTCCCACGTTAGCCAGATGCACAAGGGGACGCATGCGTCTGGTGTTCGTTTGCAGAGGCTGGAAGCCCTGGCATGCCCATTCTCTCTCTCCCCCTCTATCTGTCTTTCTCTCTGTGTCTGTTGCTCTCAAATAAATAAATTAATTAATTAAAAAATGTTATCACTGATTAATAATAACTAAGTTTCTTAAAAAAAAAAAAAAAGAATATCTACACAGCCAGATCTGGCAGCCCAAGCCTGCAATCCCAACACTGGAGAGGAACAAGCAGGAGGAATGAGTTCAAGGCTGACTTGGGTTATATAGTGAAACACCATCTGAAACAAACAGCTAGGCATGTAGCTAAACACTAGAGTGCTCTCCCAGCTTGCAAAAGGCCCTGGCTTTGACCTCCAGCACGGAATAAAAAACTGTCCAAAATCTGTGGTTCTAGGAAGATCCTTGAAGCCTACGAGTTCCTGATCAACATGGGCAATAAAGCAAGACCATATCAAGAGAGAGAGAAAGAAGGAGAAGAAAAGAAGACGGAAAAGAAGAAACAATAACAAGGAGGAGAAGGAAGAGGAGGAAAGGGAGGAAGTGAAGCAGGAAAAAAGAGGATAAGGGGTAAGGAAAAAGGAAAGAAGGAAGGAAGAGGGGAAGAAGGGAGGGAGGCCCATCCAGCACTCTGGTGGCTAAGGACGGGTTCATATTTCCCTTCTCTCTGTTCGCTCTATAGATCTTTAATACTTCCTTAAAATACTGTTTGTGGCCTTGAAATGTAAAAAGGATCCACCTAGATGTCCCTTAGCTTCTGTACACGACAAAGGAGATCCTATGCCAGTGAACAGGTCTATGGAGACTACATTTGTACATGCTTGTGTGAGTTTCTCGTGAAATCTGGTGGCTACGTGACATATTACTACCTCCCCCACTCTAATCACTTGGGTAGAAAGTCTTTTTTTCCTTCAAGCCTATTTTTTCAATGTCTCCTGCCAAAATGCTGTATTTGGTGAAACTCAACAGCAGGAAATCCTTTTGGAAAGATTCTTTAATGCTTACCGGTTCAAATAATTGATTAAAAAAGCCCTTTCCTTTATCCATGTGATAATGATAGCTGAGGTCATCCTAATAGATGGAGAAACATCTATCAAAGGCAGGTGACTCTGTGCAGAAGACCATCTGTAATTGATCCCACTCGAGGCCCTGTGTCTGACTTGCACATAAGAACCTGCTGGTGTGGTTGTCCAGGCCCTACCGGGAGGGAGGGTGGGCCCTTGTGTCTCACAGCTAAACTGCACAGTGTCCTTAATCTTCATTGATCTATAGCTGAGTTACTTAGATTGGGGAGGGGGAAGGACCTACCTTATCTCCCTCTTCCACTTCACATATTTTCTCTAGAGTTGAAGGGTTATATGTAGCAAATCTTTTTCCACTCTTGGATTCGTGCCAGTCATTGTTGATAAATATCTAACCAGGAAAGGAAGTGTAACGAATTAGGTTTAAATCAAAATCATATAACTCAACATGCTAAGGAACTTAGGTAACGTCTTGTCCGCCTTTCCCCCACTACCCCTTCCCTTCCCCCTAGATGCTTTACAGATGAGACCTGGAGGGGGACCGAACACACGGAATCACGTGAAGCAACCAACAGGGAGCAGCTTCAGCGTTAGAACCAAATTGTTATGATTCAGCTGAAGTAATCTGGAGCGATTTTTCTAATTTCTTGTCTTCATTTGTAGCAATGATGTGGACTCACGGAGGAAGAGCTGAGTTAAATCATTACACAGAAGATATAAATTGAGTTGTACACCTCCATGGGCTTTGGAGGTAGCTGGGAAGTTGTGCATGTGTCTGGTGGCATGATATCTGCCTGACCCGAAACCTGTGTGCACCCCTGCCTCTTTTCTGCTACCATCTTTAACAAGCCCACCAAGGACTTAGGTTTACTGTAGAGGTTCCCATTCCCCTTAAGATCTGCACATCATTACACTGTGCTCCTGCATCCCCTTAAAATGTTCATTTTGGGGCTGGAGAGATGGCTTAGTGGTTAAGCGCTTGCCTGTGAAGCCAAAGGACCCCGGTTTGAGGCTTGATTCCCCAGGATCCACATTAGCTAGATGCACAAGGGGGTACACACGTCTGGAGTTTGTTTGCAGTGTCTGGAGGCCCTGGCGTGCTCATATTCTCTCTCTCTCTCTCTCTCTCTCTCTCTCTCTCTCTTTGCCTCGTTCTCCCTCTCTTTCTGTTTCTCTCAAATAAATAAATAACATAAACAAAAAAATCTTCTGTTTTTTTTTCCTGTGACCTTTGTAAAAGCTGGTGTTGAGATACAGTTAAGTATCCAGATTGGAGAACATTTCATAGCTCACAAAAATTGTTTCATTGGAAGCCTCGATTATCCAGAACACAGCTGAAAATGATAATGTTAAAACAAAAACCATCATGAGCAAACTAAAAAGAGTTTACTAAGCCCATGCATTGAGCGCATGCACAGCTCCAGCAGGATATACCCATCCGACCTCTGGAAGCTCCAAGCCTTTAATGTGAGGCCAGGATCCCAGGATACTTAGTTTGCGCTAAGTTCTCATCACCTTTAAAAGTCTGCATTAAAAGATAGGACATTTGGGGGTGGAGAGATGGCTTAGCAGTCAAGGCGCTTGCCTACAAAGCTTAAGGACTCATGTTAGACTCTCTAGATACCAGGTAAGCCAGATGCACAGTGACACAAGTGCACATGGTCAGACAAGGGGGCCCACGCATCTGGAGTTCAATTGCAGTGGCTAGAGACCCTGGCGCACCAATTAATTCTCTCTCACATTAAAAAAGAAAAAGGTCAGTCTATTAGGGTTGCCTCAAAAAAAAAAAAAAAAGGATAGGACATTTGGAAAAGAATGAGAAGTGATGGATAACATACCAAATACATGCTGACGAGCCGGGCGTGGTGGCGCACGCCTTTAATCCTAGCACTCGGGAGGCAGAGGTAGGAGGATCGCCAAGTGTTCGAGGCCACCCTGAGACTACATAGTGAATTCCAGGTCAGCCTGAGCCAGAGTGAGACCCTACCTCGAAAAACAAAACAAAACAAAACAAATACACGCTGACGGCAGAAAGGCTCCAACTGCTTAGTTAGAGAGCAGCCACTCTCCTATTGCATTGGAGCCTTGTCACTGTAGCCCATTCTGCCATGGGTAAACTCCCGTCACAAAATGGCTAGCGTAAGTCAGAAGCATGGCAGCGGCAAGAATGACCATTTGAAAAGGCAGAACTAACTTCAGATGCCATTTCTACATATGGATGTTTATCACACAAATGTGTCTTCATTTTGCTTCTCCTTCATATTGTTCAAAAGGAGAACTGTGTCATGATGGGGCTAAGTTCAGTGGATTTATTTGGAACACTGGACTCCTTGATGATGGTAGACTAAAGAGGGACGTGAGCCAGTTCCGGAGCGTGTGGCCTGGTTTCCTTGCTACATCGGGCCCCTTGTATCACTTTTGCAGCTTGTCAAAAGGAAGCCCACCCAGGCTACCTCTGGAAGGGACCATGCCATCCACACAGGGTAACCTGGGCAGGGGGGCCAGAGACTGCCAATCCCCCCATTTGGAGTCTAGAGCTCACAGCAACCAGCTCCAGTGATGTGTCCATCCAACTTCTGGAAGCTCAGTGCCTTCCATGTGCAGCCAGGCCCCCAGGGAAGCGTGCGAGAAAAAGGCCAGGCTACAATTACAGGTTTATTCTTCCAGCTGAAACCAAATCCAAGAGTTCACTTTTGCCATGCAGCAAGTAATCACTCGGCAACGGCGAGAAATTAATAAGTGGAGAAGAGGAGTTAAGTTAGTGCGGGGAGGAAAGTGCAGCCAGGAGCAGACCCATTTGAAGGAAGATGAAATTTCGTGGGTTAGATAATAGAGCCTGTCAGTGAAAATTGCTGATCCTAGGTCCTTCCTGGTATCAATTCCAAGCGGGGGGAGAGAAAATGAGAAGGTGGTAAAACAGAGTCTAAATGGGCGGGGGGCAAACGGATGGAAACAGATTGTAGCGATCAGATGTCGGCTACACTTCATCTACAAGCATGCTTTTCCAAAAAAAAAAAAAAAAAAAATTACTCTGTTGTTCATGGCATTGATCCTTAGTCACTGCTAACCAGCAACTTAAAATTAAAACTCCAGACTGTTCAATTTTAGTCATATTTCTCCATCATAATGTTTCTAATTTGACAAAATTATTTTTTTTATCCTACTAGTAAAGTAATCTTGTAAGTGGTTTCTACTGTTGATTTTTCTCCTCACTCAAACAAAACATAAACACAAATAAAGAAAAGGCCCTTGAGCGTCACTGACTGATGTTGCTGGCTGAATTGCTTTGAACCTTAACTTAGTAGGTAAATGGTCTAGAAAGGAATTGTCTTCCTCCACTCATGAACTGGTATGGAACAAACATTCAGAGATGAAAAGTGAAAGATATAGTGAGGTGTACATAGAATTTGCATTTTACTGAAGGATGTAGATGGTGCTGGAAGGTGTCTTAGAGGGAAGCAGAGGTGGTCGTAGCAAAAGAGAATTTTGTTGCCACCACTTCCAGTAACTTTACACTGGACCTCAGGCAGCTTAGTTAACCTCAAAATGACTACATTTTCAGGAGATTTGGGGGAATTTTATTTTTCATAAAAGAAATAATAAAAGCTGGCATTTTAATGAACCAGAAAACCTGAAAGAGAATCTCTGCTACTCAAAGGAACTATATAAAGAGGCTCCCTAAAATAGAAGTGACTACCATCTGAAATCTTTGTGGGGACCCCAGAGGGATCCTTCACTCACCAGAATCACACCACACAACCCAAGGGTCAATGTTAAAATTTGAGAAAAAATGAGGAAGCTTGGATAAGACACCCTTCTGGAAGCTGGGTCAGTCCCCCTGGGAAATTGCACGGGGAGGCCCGCACTCAAGGTGACCCTCCATGATGGAAAAGTATCTTGAGTCACGGTAGGAAAACAGGGATCATTGCTGGCTCACATGCTCTACTGCAACTACTTGTCCTGGGCCTGGACTCTCCTCTCCAGTGTCTCTCACTAGCTCCCTTCCTCTCAGCCTGGAGCTCCCTTAGCATGGAGGGTTCATCCTCAACTCCACAGGCCATCTGCCCAAAGAACTACTATGGGGAAGCATCTGCAGTGGTGGGCAAGGAGCAAGGACAGAGCAAGGGACATGGCTGACGGCGGTGTGGAAGGTGCAGCCTAGCACTAGGCAGTTGAAGCCAGTATCTTGTGGGGCCCCCACCCTCAAGAGCCCAGTTTTCAGCCCCTTGCATCTTTTCATTTTTCTTCAACTTCACTCACACACTGGTTGTTCAACCAGCAAAGAGGGTGCATCCCTTCAGCACACTCGCTTACTGCGCTAGGAACCTCCCAAGATCTTCCTCCACAAGGTCTGTATCTGCACCTTTAAAACATCTTAGGGAATCGGCTAGAAAAAGGCCAACTTTTCCTTCTTTGTTGCCAGCCTGTTCTGAGAGGACTCAATGAGGTACTTAACAAAAGGGCAATCATATTTCCACGTTCTGGCTTCTGTAGAGTTTTATAAAAATAAAAATAAACCCTTATAAAAACAGAATAAAACGCCACCGTCAAAACCAGCAGCCCAGCATCCCAAGTGTTCAGGTCTGAAAAACGAAGGCATTATTCTCTCACAGTTCCTAGCACTGGCATTGGAATTTTCCCTCTGAAGTTGATACTAATAAGGAAACTACATTAAAAACAACTCGCAACCTTCCCAGGGCCAGGCCTCTGTTGATTACAGAGCTCTCCCTCTGAAAACAGTTCATGGAAATGTCATGCAGTTTTAAATGTCTGCACAGCTAAGTTTTAGGATTTAAGTGCCAAGAGACCAGAATTTGAAGGCCACACATACTGACCTGACACTTCGTCTTTCGATTAAAATTATCCCAGAGGGATAATAGCTACTTTTGAAAATAAAATTGAGGGAATTTTCTAAGTGTGTGTCAGATGGAGCTGGAAGCTATGGATAAGATACGAAAATAAAAGGAATTAAAGTTTCCAGACCTGAAGCTGAAGGCCTGTCTCCCTGAGGTGTCCCATATCCAGTGGGCGCAGAGCACTGCATTGTATCCCAGAGTTTGGGGGGTGTCCTTCCTCTGGTGCCTGAGGTATCGCCATCTTCTTTTCTGCCACAGGCAGATGATCTCACCATCTCACCGCCAGTTGCAGCCTCCCAGGAAACTACAGCGAACTACCAAGGCCACTGGCCTCTGCTATGAGACTAGGCCTGGACCCTCTAGACTGTCCAACCCATGGCTCCCCTAGGCCCAGATCTGGAGTCCTCCGGGAGCACCTTCATCCTCCATCCTCCTCCAGTTCTGCTGGTAAGCTGGTCCGGGCTAAGCCCAGAAGGTGCCAGATCCTTTGTTCCTTGCTCCTGAACACACAGTTCCCCTTGTGATATGTAGTTGGAAACTCATTTTGGAGTCCTTGGGCACTTGCGACCCTCCCACATCCCAGAAATCTGTCTGCAGTGAGACCACTACACCCACAGTCACCACAGCGCTCACCAACGCTCGCCTTCAAAGTGGAAGGTTCCAAGGGAACATGGGGTCCCTTGGGGTTGCAACCTGGCTTGGCGCGGGCGCCCACTGCCTCCCACCTCTGGCTTTGAGGCTTGAGCGCCTAGCCTGACTGAGGCACCCGGACGCCCTGAAAGTAGGGTTTTCCATGTGCCACACTAGGCCAGGGAACTCCTGGAGGATTCCAGACCAGCTGGTTCTTCGCCCCACGCCCCCCACCAGGCTGCCCAGCTCGGAGGCCAAGGACGTCGGGTGGGAGGGACGCCCACCTCACCTTGGTGAACTTGACCTCCAAGTCACGGATGGGATGCGGCAGGACAGGCGGTTTCCCATCCAGCGGCCCGTTTTCCACGGCCCCGTTGGTGGTGGCCATGGCTCCTCCGCGCTCCCCGGCCCGACCCGAGTCTGCGGCGCACCGGCTCAGCCTGCGCGGAGAGTGGCCTGCTCGCGGGTGACAGCTCCGCGCCGCTTTATGGAGCGCCCCACGCCTCCCGCCCGAGGGGGCGGTCTAATTGGCTGCAGGACCGGAGGAAGGGAGGGCGGGCACGCGGGCGGGAGGAGGGGGCCGGCCCGCCTCACCCTCTCCTCCTGCCGGCCTGCGGGAACCATCCCCGCCCCGGCCCGCCGCGGTCCGGCCGCTCCGCGAGTGCGGCGGACCAAGTGCGCGGTGCGCTCTCGCAGCCCTGAAGGCTGCCTTGGGACGAGAGCTCCCCAAAGGGCTGTGGGGACCTGCGAGTCCCAAGGTTCGGACCTCCGCCAGGGCAGGAAGCTGGGGCCCCCCGAGAGCCCTCTCTTCCACCGTTTGGGCACCTGCTGCCCCGGGTCCTCCGAGGCTCCCCGAACTTGCCCGACTCCGGCGGGCGCACCCCTCTGCCATCCCGGAAGGAGCCCTCGCTGCACTGCGCTGTGCAGCGCAGGAGCCCTGAGCGCCCCGCACCGCGGGCTGCCAGCTGCGGCCTGGGTCTGGCGGGGGACGGGGGGTGGGGGGAAGGGAGCTCCAGCGGCCAGGTACCCCAGGTATCCGCTGGCTGGACAGATGCTCGTTGCTGTGGGCAGGAAGCTCATTCGGGGTTGGGTTGGCCGGGAATTTTCTTCACACCAAGGCTTTAACTGCAAGGCAAGCCGCTCTTCCTGCACCGCACTTAGGAGCATTGCGTTGCTGGGCCTCCGACCTCCGCTGGGCCTGCGACCTCCACTGGTCCATGCAGCTCTCCACCCCAGCCCATAGGAGGCAGTTATTTTGGTTTTTGAAGGGCAGAAGAAACCGAAAAAACACAAAGCACGTGAGATCTTCGCAGCTATTTGTTTAAGCTGCTCAGAACTTCCAAGAGGCACGTCCAACTCCTTCTTTTGAGAAACGCTCCACCTACCCCAGAAACATGGGAAGGCTCCTTTCTGGTGCATGCCATCGCTGTGGTGGCTGCAACAATGCTGTTAGGCATAGAGGTGGTTTCAGCCTCAGCCTCCAGCCCATCTCCTTCTCTGGGCAATCCCATGGGAGTCAATGAGAGGAAGCCCTTTGTTGTCGGAAGCTCCTTCCCACAGTTTAGGGCCTTGGTGTTCTGTCCTTTCTCTTTGTAGTGTCCCTGGGTGCCCTTCTGGAGAGCAGGTCGGGTAAGTTTTCAAACCTTTGACATGCCCCCACGTGAGCATCTGCCTTCTTCTCAGGGTGGGAAGGTCTTGCACTGTACAGATGTGCAGGGAAGTCAGACTAGGACCGTGGCCTCTAAATGACTCAAGTCTGACCAACATCTGTGGCGCTGCCTTTCATGTTAGGCTCACCGACACTGTGAAGTCGCCTCTTCCTTCGGCTCGCTCTCCTGCCAGTTTCTGGGCTTTCTGCCCTCCCAGCTAGGTCTCCTGAAAAACACCTGTGCAGATGCCTCACCCCCAGGGCCCCTGGCTGTTGAGTCCCAGGATCTGGGTTCTGAGCAGTGGCCAGGAAGCCCAGGCTGATGTATGCCACAAGTCTCAGAGGGCAACAACTGAAGAAGTTTTGAAATGGAATTCCCATTCCAAGAGTCTACACCGGCTTCCGGATGGTTTTATATTTCTGTCACTTTGCCAGGATTTTCAGAAAGA
The DNA here is from genome assembly GCF_020740685.1 of Jaculus jaculus. NCBI lineage: Eukaryota > Metazoa > Chordata > Mammalia > Rodentia > Dipodidae > Jaculus > Jaculus jaculus. The sequence continues at coordinate 134,803,506 of NC_059104.1, forward strand.
ACAAACCCTGAATCTTTATCGATGAGAGTGTATTCATTAAAGATCTGCTAGATTGATGGGTGGTGGGGGGGTGCCAATGCCATTGGGGCATAGAACTCTGCTCCTCTAGTACAAAAGCCGGTTTACTTAGAGGCGGACAGCCGCCCCGCCACCACCTTGCTAGCGGTGATGTCAAGAATGCAGGTTGCCTGAGCTCACACCCAAACACACCCTCATGACCTGTGGCGTCTGGACTTGAAGACAGACTGGCTCACCTGTGGCTCCTCCTGCGGATTCTCATGTTATCCTGGGAGCTTGAGGTCAGAGCAGAGTACTCAACCATCAACCCTCCCACTACCAGGCAGCTCCTAGAGAGCAGGCCAGGAAGGTGGGCTTGGCTCTGGGCTTGTCCAGACCTGTACTCTTCCTCCACTCCTCTCAGCTTGCCACTCAGCAAGCAGCTTAAAGGGGAGATGCCCATCTTCCCATTTTACAGGTGAGTAAACAGAGGCAGGTGGCTACTTGCCCCAGACATCACTGTCTTTGGAGGAACCAAAGGCAAACAGTGTGGAGGCGGGTAGCACAGGGTGTGGAGAAGAGGAGATGCATCTCGCACCTATGTCCCAAGGTGGCACAGTGTCACTGAACATAGTTAAATACTAAGTGCTTTTGGTGGCAGTCTCTCCTGACTTCCTTTCCTTAGGAATCAAATCCCATGGCCTTGGTTGCAAAGGGGTGAATCCCAGGGGTCAGGGGGAAAGGATGGGCTCATTATTGTTGTTCCATGTGGGTCACCAGGTATCTGGGGCTGCCTAAGCATTGTTGGTGGCAGAGGCCCAGCCTCTGCTCAACACATCCTTGCCTCCATTTCAGCTGTGTGATCTCAGGTTGGACATTGGATCTCTCTGAACTTGCAGTTCTTTTTCAGTAACTTCTTTCCCACTTTTCAGTGTGTGGAGAGGCTCAAGCAAGATAACAGCATATAAACTGTAAAGTGCTATACACTTGCTACTTCTTAATTTTCTTGTTGTTTCTGGACGCTGAGTCCTCCTGGCAGACTTTTGTCTTTAGTTAGTTGGCCACACTTCTTTCTGGCGTATGGAAGCTTCCCCAGTCTACAATTCTCTGCTAATTTCATAGTGAAAAATATTTTATTTTTGTATTCAAATTGGTCGTTCTGCCACTATGTGAAGCTTAACTGTTAGGCATGTCATGCAATCTGGGTCTATGCTGAGATAAACAGGAAAAATAGATATGAATGGGGCTGGAGAGAGAGCTCATCAGTAAATTACTCACTTGGTAACCACAAGGACCTGAGTTTGATCCTATGAACCCATGTAAGAAAAATTGGTGTGGTAGCATGTGCATGTATACCCAGAGGGCTTATTACACAGCCACTTTATACTAATTGGTGGGCACATAAGGAATGACACACACAGTTGTCCTCAGGCATCAACCATAGAAATGTGCACACTCACATGCATGAACACACACACACACACACACACACACACACAGAAAAGCATGAATGAAAAACTAAGAAGGCTTTCCCCACATCACAAACAAATCCTATTTTCACACTGTAAGTATTCATGGGAGATGTTGGGCCCTGTAAAACATGTATTCTCAAGTAATGAAAGCTTGCCAGAGATGCTGAGGTCTGTAGGATATATATATTCTTTAATCCTGAGGAGGACAGCTCACACTGGAGATGTTGGAGTCCGTAGGACAGGTATTCTCTAATCCTGGGGAGGATAGCTCACACTGGAGGTGTTGGGGTCCATGGGACATGTATTCACTAATCCTGAGGAGGACAGCACACTAGAGATGTTGGGGTCCATAGGACAGGTATTCTCTAAATCTGAGGAGGAGCTCATACTGGAGATGTTGGGGTTTCTAGGACATGTATTCTCTAATACTGAGGAGGACAGCTCACAATGGAGATGTTGGGGTCCATAGGACATGCATTCTCTAATTATGAAGAGGAAAGCTTACCCTGGAGATGTTGGGGTCCATAGGACAGGTATTCTCTAATCCTAAGGAACACATCTTACCCTGGAGATGTTGGGTCCATTGGATGTGTATTCTCTAATCCTGAGGAGGACAGTTTACACTGAAGATGTTGGGGTCTGTGGGACATGTGTTCTCTAACCCTGAAGAGGTCAGCTCACACTGAAGATGTTGTGGTTCATAGGGCATGTGTTCTCTAATAGTGAGGAGGACAGCTCACACTGGAGATGTTGGGGTCTGTGGGACATATATTCCCCAATCCTGAGGAGGATAACTCACAATGGAGATGTTGGGGTCCATAGAATATGTATTCCCTAGTCATGAGAAAGACAGCTCACACTGGAGATGTTGGAGAACAGGTATTCTCTAAATCTGAGGAGGACAGCTCATACTGGAGATGTTGGGGTCTGTAAGACATGTATTCCCCAATTCTGAGGAGGACAGCTCACACTGGAGATGCTGGGGTTTGTAGGACAGGTATTCTCTAATCATGAGGAGGATAGCTCACCCTGGAGATGTTGGGGTCCATAGAATATGTATTCCCTAGTCATGAGAAAGACAGCTCACACTGGAGATGTTGGGGTCCGTAGGATATGTATTCTCTAATCAGGAGGAGGACAGCTCAGCCTGGCAATGTTGGAGGACAGGTATTCTCTAAATCTGAGGAGGATAGCTCATACTGGAGATGTTGGGGTCTGTAGGACATGTATTCCCCAATCCTGAGGAGGACAGCTCATACTAGAGATGTGGGATCTGTGGGACATGTCTTCTCTAGTCATGAGGAAGACAGGTCACACTGAAGATGTTGGGGTCTTTGGGACATGTCTTCTCTAATCATGAGAAGAACAGCTCACACTGGACATATTGGGGTCTATAGGACATGTGTTCTCTAATCATGAGGTGGTCATCTTACACTGGAGATGCTGGGGTCTGTTAGACATGTATTCTTTAATCATGAGGAGATCAGCCCACACTGTAGAGGTTGGGGTGTGTAGGACATGCATTTTCCAGTCATGAAGAAGACAGCTTACAGTTTATTTTACTGTAATTCAAGTCTGATCCTTGAGTGGTCCCTTGGCTTTCTGGAGGTTCCTAGCCTCTTAGTGTTTCTTTTTTCCATCCGAGTTATTCACCTCACTCAGCTACTGGGAGTCTGGGGACCTGGGAGTTTACTCTGCAGCTCTCCTGTACTGCCAGGCTCCTTTGAAAGGGAAAGCTATTTGATATAAGAAAACCAGTGTTGTTCTTAGGTGACCTCTGGTGACTCAAGGTAGGTGACCTAATCTTAGTTTCTTGACTATATAATGAAGGTAACAGATGCCCCAGAATTCAAGGAAGGCTGACAGCATTGTATTTCATTTCTACCCTCAGTAAAGTTTATATCATGTTTTGTGTGAATTGTACAGTGTTCTCCAAATTTGACTTGAATGGTCCCTACTGACCATTGAAGTTCACTGTAAATTAGGATCCATCAAATTCTCTCTATACTGCAACATTGTTCTGTCCCCAGGGAACATGGAAATGAATGTTTTTCTACATGTTGAATTTTCATTAGTGTTCATCAGCTTTCTGCAACTGTGACAAAGCACCTGGGACAGTCAACTCATGAAAAAAGTTTTATGTTGGCTCATGGTTCTGGTCCATAATCACTTGGGCCTGTGGTGAGATAAGTGCATGTGGCATGGGAAGTCTGTTCAACTCATCTTGACTGGGAAGTAAAGAGAGAGGAAGTCAGATTGTGTCTGGGGTCCCTTATCCCCTCTAAGGACACATTTCTAATAACTACACATCCCCAGTAGGCCCTGCCTACTAAACATCTACCTTCCAATATCACCTCAGGCCAAGAACCAAGCTTTTAGCACACAGACCCATAGGATCCCCTTCCTATCCAAACTGCAGTAACGAGGGATCACCCGAGAGTCAGGAGCAGCTGGTCAGAAGGAAGATGAGCTGACTGATAGAAGAAAGGCAAGGAGAAGGGTTACTTACTGCCTTTTTTAGCTGCATTCTCTTCAACCCTTCTGGGCCTTTTTTGACACTGAGGGGAGATCTTCCACTCATATTCTCCCCCACATCCCAAGCCAACTCCACTTTCAAACTGAGGTAGATCAGATTCAGAGTGGGCAGAAGCAAACAGAGAACTAATTACATATAAAAACAAAGAGAATACATCACAATATTTGCTGGTCTGGCCTTGATTAGACCTCACACACACAAAACCTGACAGTCATGGCTTCTGGAACTTTCCGACCCTCCAGTGGTTAGGAGTTATGACAAGGCCAGGAAAGAACATAGTGGGTAAGGTTGACAGCTGGTTGACCTCTCAATTTTCTCTTCTTTCTTGCTACCCCATATTATCCAGGGCAGTAATATATTTTAACAAAACATACTTACCAGCATCTGTTGCATGCAGGGGTGGCAAAAGGAATACAAGCCGAGTCTTGGTTTGCACTTCCATGAGGCAGTGTCAGCTGAGAGGTTCTCTTTTCTTTTCTTTTCTTTTTTTTCATTGACAGGCCCGAAATGCAAACATAAGCAACGAGGCTGTAGTAGCAATTCTGTGACAATTAAGCTGTGCTGCAGTGGAAGTTTCAAGGTCAGGAAGTTGGAACAGACACATGCAGAGCCTGGGCCCTGATGATCTGAAACCAGCTTTTATAGCCCTGGATTTCCTCCATTTGGTTTCTTTCATACGAGCAAAGCGTAAATCCCTATCTTATTAAAGCCTTCTATTCAGCCTTTCCGTTATGTGTGACTGAACATCATGCTGAGCAGGACTGCAATGCAGCTGGCTGTTTAAACCTGCCCCATCACTATGACAAGAAAAGAAAACTAGAGTAGAATAATTATGTCCTCTTTGCATCAAAAGAGCAGGCCCTGAAAAAGAATGTATCACCATCTCTGCTATTTGGTTCTTAGTTAAATGCTCTAGGCATGTTGTATTTATAGCACATAGTATTCTTGAAACAAAAGCAAAACTCTGAGATGGCATAAATGGACCTAGTGTATTGATTCATTTACTTTAATATTTTATTTATTTATTTGAGACATATAGAGATAAAGAGACAGAGACAGATAGAGAATGGGTGCACCAGGGCCCCTCCCTACCTATTGCAAATGAACTCCAGATGGGCTGGAGAGAGGGCTTAGCGGTTAAGCGCTTGCCTGTGAAGCCTAAGGACCCCGGTTCGAGGCTCGGTTCCCCAGGTCCCACGTTAGCCAGATGCACAAGGGGGCACACGCGTCTGGAGTTCGTTTGCAGAGGCTGGAAGCCCTGGCGCGCCCATTCTCTCTCTCTCCCTCTGTCTTTCTCTCTGTGTCTGTAGCTCTCAAATAAATAAATAAATAATTTAAAAAAATGTTCTAACATCTGTAGTCAACTTCTATTTACATGTCAATTAATAAAAAGCTATTCCTTTCTATATTAAAAAAAAATGAACTCCAGATGCTGCATGTGCCATCTTATGCATCTGGCTTTACGTGAGTTCTGGGGAATCAAACCTACGTTCCTAGGCTTTGCAAGTAAGCACCTTAACCACTGAGCCATCTCTCCAGCCCTATTCATTTACTTTAGTTGCTGGAATTGGATGGTGGAATCCTATTTAAGAGACAGAGTTCCTTGGTTTAAAAAAAGCCCTCACTGAGCTGAACCAGACGCCTCCCTCCCATTCTGTGTGCCCCGTCTTCAGTTGTGTTAACTACTGAGAGAGTCCGACCCTCAGGGAGCTGCACAGGTCCCTGGGCCTCCCAGACCCGCAGATGTTTGGCAAGAAGAAGAAGCCAGAGTTTTGGTTTTAAAGCATATAAAGTGTTGCTCTGTGTGACCACTGTGCCTCTCTCATGACATCCATCCTGTCCAGCCACCAGCAGACGCCCTCAGTGACATGACAAGCTGCTTGCAAACATTCCAACATTCTGTAGTATTGAAGGACTCTGGGTTTTGGACCAAACTTGAGTTGTTTTGTCAATGGAGTTCAATTTGTTCAGGACAAAACAAGCTTCCTGGTTAGAAGGGAAGTAGTTTAAGGAGCTTATAAAAGAAAGGGGTGAGGAAGATTCTTGGACACAAAATGATTCTCACTGAACAATTGTGCTGAGTTAAACCTAAGTGAATCAGAAACATACATATTAAATTTCCTTTGAAATCCACATGGGTATAAGTATGTCGGGAAAGGGGGCTTAGCAAGATACATTTTGCCAAACCCAAAATGTTTTGAAAAATAATTTGAGTATGTTAAGGCTTGGCAAATGACTCTTGTGTTCGTTTATCCTGGCCCCACAGTGACAGGACTTTCCCCACTGCCCTTCAGCTGAGACCCCCTGTAAAGGAACATCAATTACTATAGAATCTTCCCTTGGATGTTTGCCATCCTTTGGCTTCTGGGTGGAAACCATGGCAGGAGGAAGAGATGGTTGCAGTCTGTGTTGTCATGAGATCTGCGGTGTGTCCTCATGCCGTTGCATTTTCATGGTATTATTAATATTGCAGACCTTAAGTTCCTCTGTGACTGGAAGTCTATGCAACATGTCATGTCCTATCATATGTGAAGGTACCACAGGCAGAAAGCCCATCAATATGTAGTTCCACCTAGTTTTTACATATGGCATTGTCATGATCCTGCAACATCCATTCCACTACCAGGAACTACCTTAATGAGCATCCAGCATCTTCTGGTTATTATGCTTCTCATTCTTCAGCATGTGTTCAGGCATTAAGTTTGTACTATGTAATATCATGTTAAGTCATATCATATCGTGACTTATGCTACTATGTTGTTTATCAGTTAAAAGGTGTCAGATTGGATATAGTGCATTTTCCATCGTTTATGGCATACAGCACAGGGCTATAGACTTTACATGGCTTAAATGTGCATTTTATGACTTCCAAAGGGACTTCATTTATTACAAATTTATCCCTGTATTTTTTGTGTTGTTTGGAATCGAACCTATGGCTTCATGCATGCTGTGTAAGTGCTCTACTGTTGAGCTATAATCCCAGGATTTGCCCACCTCTTATCCCATAAAGTTCCAGTTTGCATTTATTTGCACCTGCTCATGTTAGGGATTACATTGCACTTCCCCTGTTGGCCACTAGATGTCATGGGACCAAGTTGAGTAGGAAATCACCACTAAGATGTATTCTACGGAAAGACACACTTAACAAAAGATCATTGGAAGTGTAGCGCTTCAGACTTCAGTGGTGCCGGAGACACAATGAGAACTGCTGATTACACGGCTCTGATGCACATCTCAATGAATTCTGATGCTGATTAGCACCCAGGATAGCCCATGAAAATCAGATTTCCGCTTTGAGGCCAAAGAGATGTGGGTGCCACTGTAAGCCCAAGGTGAACTGGGGCCTGACATCTGATCTTGGGAATCTATTCTTTTGCTGAAACGAGGAGGACAGATTCCTGCCCACAAAAGGGCTCATGTGGATTAAAGGCAGAACAGGTTCAAAGTGCCCAACATTTGTTATAAAGCCACAGGAGGACATCACTGCAGCCCAGCTCTTGATGAAGCTGACAGAAAGTACCACCCAGAGCTCTGTCCTACTTGTCCTTAGCTCCTGGCTCTTTGTGTCACACCCACTTGACTGTCCACCGGTTCCTCACCTCCTCCCACAGACCAGACAACTCCAAGAAGTCTCTAATGCAAGCCTGCAAGAAGTTACAAAATGATAACAGGTACCAAGACACACTGTGTGTGATTTAAGAGAGCCTGACAGACAGACAGACAGACAGACAGAAAAGGACCCTGCTGAGTTACTTGTGAGCCTCATCATTTAAGTCTCCTCACCTAAATTCCTTATCTTAAGGAGATGGTGAGACACCCCCCCCCCAACATGGGCTGAGAAATCTGAAAGAGATCCCTGGTGGGTGAGTGTCAGTTCCTGCCTGGTGTACAATGGACATTCCATATGTTTTCTGAGACTTTCTTAGTAGTTAAATAGACTCAAGTGTCTTCCTTCAGTGTTAGCTAAGAACTCCCAGCCTGACTGGCAGCTTATCAGCTCTTCTAGAAAATTCTTCCTAGTCTTTATTCTTAGCAATGCTCCAGGCAGCTTTCAGCATCTCCAATGCTCTGGGACAGTCAGGGCCCCCTGTGCACATCCATGCTTCGTCCTGGCATTGCAGTTACTGCAGAGCTCCTCTTAGAAATCTTCCTGACTGTGCTTCTAAAAGCCCCACTTTCCCCTGGCCTGTTCCTCATTCTCCTGTTTCATTTAGCCACAAGTTTTTTAGGACCATGCAGAGAAGGGTTATCGGTGTCCTGATTGATTATGTCTGCCAGGGCAAGCCCAAGAAACCAGCCAGTCACACTGGAACATGCTTGTGAATCTTGTGAATGGACATGCTCAATTTGCAGGCCAGAGGTGGAACAGCTCATGATCTGGAAATTCTAACAAGCTACTAACACATATCTAACAAATACCCTTGTCTATTGACATCTCCCCAGAGCTTGTTGGTAACACAGATGCTAGGGTCTGACGCGAGACCTACCAAGACAGAATCTGCAGCTTGCTAAGATCCCTGGGAACCTCAGATGCACATGCAGGCCTTGGGATGGCTGCCACTTGGCCTTTGAGGAAAGCAGCATCACCTCACCTTGTCAGGTTGGCTGAAATGCATCCTCCTTTTCTTTCTAGCTCTCAGCTTCATTTCGAGTCACAATAACAGCATGTTCTGCTGTGGTTCTCAATAAAGTCCCACTCTAGCTAAGATCCTACTCTTTGGAAGCACGTGACAATTGTCCCCCAAGGCATAGATTTGTAAAATTTTAATCAATACTTTTATAAGATCAAGTCTAGAAATACCAAGGCAATTCTACTATGCAGATGTTATGTCTTCATTGCACTGAATACAAATACCCTTTTACTCACTTTGAATGCTCGAGCATGAGAAATCCAGCCTTAAAGACCTTGATAAGGACATTGTAGCAGTTTGATCCTGTACTCACTGATGGGCCAGGATGGATCTTATCAGGCCAAAAGCCCAATTTGGGGACTTAAAACTTGGGCAGCAAGGCTGTGTTTCCCCAGAAGGTCTGAAATGGGGCAAATATGGCTAGTGGATGGTTGAAGCAGGCAGGAACAGAGCGAGGCATCTTGAATTGACCACTGATTAATCTATCTGGACATAGCTGAGCTCCCAACTGAATTACAAATCCCTTGAGAGCCAACCCCTGTGCTATTGCTCTGTAGTCACAGTGTCTATTCTGCGTGATACTCTGTAACACATTGAGAAACCCTGGGCTAGGACAGAATGTATCCTGTAAGAAATTGGAGAGTCATTTCTGAGCAAAAGGCACATTAACAGTGATCTACTCAAGATATTAATTAGTGATTAATTCAAGATAATACTGGAGAGGAAGGAGTTGAAGCAAAGGATGGTATTGCTGGATACAGGGAAGATTTTTTAAAGGGAAAAATAACTAAGACCGTATGTTTGGGCCTCTGTGTTAGATGTACTTTGACAAAATAAAATCTGGAACCATTGGCTCAATTAAACTGAGGCTCTTGAGAGGCCTGGCTTCATTTCTGAGTGAGGCTTACATAGACTGCATTGAGCTGGGAGCTGGAAGCCTTGACATCTGTCCTTATCCTTTGTCCCCGCTATTTCTATACCTGCCTCCTCCAGCAGCACTATTAGCTTATGTTTTAAAGATGAACAGCTCGGGCTGGAGAGATGGCTTAGCGGTTAAGCGCTTGCCTGTGAAGCCTAAGGACCCCGGTTCGAGGCTCGGTTCCCCAGGTCCCACGTTAGCCAGATGCACAAGGGGGCGCACGCGTCTGGAGTTTGTTTGCAGAGGCTGGAAACCCTGGCGTGCCCATTCTCTCTCTCTCCCTCTATCTGTCTTTCTCTCTGTGTCTGTCACTCTCAAATAAATAAAAAAAAATTAAAAAAAAAAAAAAAGATGAACAGCTCCCCAGAGAGTCATCAAATGACTTCAAGGTGCTGAAATGGTCCTGATTGAGGCTGTGATGAGTCGATGTCTTGTCTACATTTGGACACAGCACAAAGATCACCAGTCTTTCAGAGCTGGCAGAACCCCTTCCAAAGGTAGTTTAGAGAACTGTTCATACCCCAAATTGCCACATTCAACCTTGTACTTGGGCTCAGGAGGCTGCACCATGAAGGTGACAAGGCATACCCACAGGCAAGATGTAGTTGGGCCATCGGTTACAAGAGGGAAGCCATTGTTTAGTGATGGCTTTTCTTAAAACAGAGTACATTGTGTGAGGTATTGCATACAGCTGTTTCTTCTGATTCCCATCTGTCAGAACTAGCAGACAATCTTTGCACCTCATGTAGTACAGGATCTATGGTTTATGACACATGTATTAAGTATCACCAAAGCGTAGGCAACTCTATCTTACCTGCAGTTCTTACTAGCTACTCCCTCTCTGCTAACCATTGTGATTGAAGGAACTTATTTTTGGTAATGTTCCCAATCTGAAAAACCAATCCCATTTCAAGGTGGAAAAGTACAGTGCTATAACAATGGTACCACTGTTTGGTGGTTTTCTTTTCTTGTTTTTTTTTTTTTTTGGTGACATGAAAATGTTTAAGCCTGACCCTAACACCAGTTGCTATTGAAAGGTACTGCCTTGTACAAAATAACAAACTAAATCCCAAACTGTCTGTTTATGGTTATCACGGTTCACTTCCTTAAGCCATAACTCTCATTACATTCTTTCTTCTGCCCTACCCTGCAGGCTGAGCTGTGAGGCCAGGGGGCTGGGCTGGCTGGAATTGTGTGTCCAAAAACAGATCTGAGGGAAGCAGATGATGAGTGGGCAAAGGGAACTCTCACAGTTTGAGCGTACCTTTCCTGGGGGGTTGTGCTCCCATCTGGAGCACCTCATGTCTTGAAGTACCTACAGAGACTGTGCCAACACACCGCTGATGAAGGGGAAGGCCACGCCTAAGATAATGATACACAAGAATTTGACTAGAACGTCTGGAGTGAGTGGAGGAGCCAGTAGTTACAGGTGAGGCAGCATGGACCCCGACTCCATGCAGCACCCCTTCTGCCAATCACTGTTCATCTCTATAGAGGTTCTATCAGGGCCTCTTTAATGCAGCAAAACACAGATCAAATTACTTAACCCCAGACATGCAGCTCTTGACAGAACGTGCTTTGGGCAAGAGTGTTGGCCTCAAATGTACCTTATGGGTACTGTGATTGGAATGTCCTCACCAAAACTTATGTTGGTACTTAGTCCTCAAGGTCATGTGTAAGTGGTATTTGGAGGTAGAAACTCTAAGAAGTAATCAGAAGTAGATGAGGTCATGAGGTGAAGCCCCTTGTTGGTATTAGTGGCTTTATAAGAAGAGCAAGAGACCAAAGCTACACATGTATGTGTAAGTGTGTTTGGGGGGGGGGTGCATATGCACATGTGTACGGCAGTACAATGATTGATGTTGGGTGTTTCAACTTAATGCTCTCTGCCTCATTTAAAAAAATATTCTTTATTTATTTATTTATTTGCAAGGAGAGAGAGAATAGTTACATCAAGACCTCTTGCTGCTGCAAACACACTCCAGATGCATGCACCACTTGGTACGTCAGGCTTTATGTGGGTACTGGGGATTTGAACCTGGGCCAAACCCAGGCCAGCTCGCTTTGCAAGCATGTTCCTTAAATGGCTGAGTCATTTCCCTAGCCTCCACCTTATTTTTTGAGACAGGTTCGTGTGCTGAACCTGGAAGTTACCAATTTGGCTACATTAGCTAGCCAGCAAACTCTAAAGATCCTCCTGCCTCCGCTTTCCCAGCAGTGGGTCTACCGATGCCCACCACCACATCTGGATTTTCGCTGTGGACACTGGGGGCCTGAGCTCAGGTTTTCATTGCTTTCACGGCAAGCGCTTTACCCACTGCCGCTGAGCCTTCTTCCCAGGCCCCCAGCCAAGTCCTTGCCCTGTCTCATCATGAGACGCTGTCAGGGCCCTGCAGGACTCTGACCAGCAAAGGGACTTCTCCAGAGACAGGCCTTTGGCTTTTGACTTCCCAGCCTCCAAATTGTAAGAAATTAATGCATTTTATTTAACAGTTACTCCTTCGATGATATTCAGTTATAGTAACAGGTTGAGACAATAGACATGTGCTGTGGTTTGACATGATTGGTCACCCAAGGGTTCATGTGGTGGGAATGTGGTCCTTAGTGTAGCAGTGTGAGAACAGGGAAACCTACTGGGATGTGGTGAGGCCATTGCAGGAGGGCCCTTAGAAGGGCTTAGGTACTTTTCATGTAACTTGCTGAGTTCATGACAGGTTGTCATAGACAGTGAGCCTAGCCCTTGTGTTTCTCTCTGGTTTCCTTATTACCATGTGATCTTGCCATATGCCCTCCATCATGAAGTAGGTCCTATGCTGTCTGGACTTCCAGGCTCTGAATCAGTGAGCTAAATAAACTTTTTTTTTTATTATACATTTCCCAGCTTCAGGTGTCTTGTGATAAACCATGGACAATAAACAAGACAATATCCCTTTATTCAAAAGACTAAGAGTACAGGACTGGTGAGAGCAGGCTATGTAGACAAGAAACCCAAGTTGTATTCTTACTCTCAAAGGTATGGGCTGTGGGCACACTCCTGCCTCTTTCAATCTTGGTTTTGTCACATCTAAGATTTAGAGCCATACCCCTCCAGGGCCTCAGCAGCTAGTCCCTAAAGATGGATCCATGAATGGCATTTCCTGGGTCCACATCTTGTGCCATCTCTCCCATACCACCTCTGGACTAACCTGGCTACCACCTTAACTATGGGACATGAACTGGGAGAGAACCTCTTCAAACTAGAGGAACTAGATTCTTGCCTTCTTTGTCTTGTTGGAAGTGGCCTTATGGGAAGGACAGGTAACCAGGCCCAAAGCAGCAGCTATGGAGACCACAAATGTGAGACTTGATCACTTCCAGAGAACCCTGAAGGTGCTACCTGTTTGCACATCCAGTTTAATAAATGCATGAAGCAATATTTTAAAATTGCCTCCTCTTCCCTCTGCCCCAAATGCCTTTTGCTCTCATCTCCCACATGAATTCTGTATGCTGGGGAGGGGTCTGGAGGGATCACAGCTAGTTATGCAGGCCAGACACATGTAAAACATGTTGCTTTTTCTTCCTTTTTTTTTTTTTTTTTCCTTTTTGCCTTTCAACAACTGGGCCTGTCAAGCCTACCTCAAGGAAAGGAGCTCTATGTAAGTTAGCCTCATTTTCTGGGACGTGGGGATGTCTCCAGCTTTCCTCCTGTATGTACCTTGTGAGGCTTCTCAGACCCCCATGTCCCTTTGCAGGCTGTTATCCCGGTTCCTCCTGGCTTGATTCCCCAGCACATCTGCTATGGGCTGCGTGCCCAATCATTGTCCACTAGTGGCTCTGTACAGAGGCCTCCACAGCTGGAAAGGTAAAATACCCCAAGCACATTCTCCCGGCCTGGCCCCTCGGCCCTGGTCAGTGAGCCATTGGAAACAGGTTTAGTAGGAAGGGCATTGGTCTTTGTAACCACTCCACCAACCAATGCAGCTCCAAAGATCTCCTTCTCTTGGGATCCTCCCAGTTGCTGTTTAGAAAATATGTGGTTGGGGAGAGGGAGGAGAAGATGGTCGATTCCTAATCCGGGACTGAATAAATACTTGCCTAATGTCATTAAAGGCCCAACCTGCTGGACATATTGGGTACAGTGTTTATGGTCGCTCCCTTGAAATGTGAGTGACAACTTGAAATTTGCCCAAAGCATTGCTTTTAGGATCTGATTCTGGTTTCTTCGAAGGCATGACATGGCTTTAATATGCAACAGTCTAACATAACATAAAGTCATTTTTTTTTTAAAGTTCCATGGAATTGATCCAGAGCCAAGGTAGTCTTGGTTTGGGTTTGCACATCACCCTTTAAAAATATATACAGTTAAAAAGAAACACACAACAAAAATACCTCATGAGTGACTTCATTCTTGATGGAGTCCAAGAGCCTCTTGTTTTAGCTGGTCACTTTAGTGTTTAGGGGTCCTAAAGAATGGTTTAATTTTGCATATTAGCAGTTTCTCTGAGGCCCATACTGTATGCCAGACTGTGACAGAAGAGGGTGGGAGAAGAAGGGGGAGGAGGGAGAGGGATCCTTGCAGATCGCAAGTTACTCTTTTCCAGGAATATCAAACGGTTGAAGAGGCACACTGACCCAGGTGTGGGATGGCAGAGTTTTCCCATTCTTATAAGTTGTGTGTCATTAAAGCCTCCCCCCTTAGCATGTCCCATTCTCTTTACAAAATCCTACAAGACCTGGCGTGTGGACAACTCTCTTAGGAACCCTCCACCCCCATGCCAGATCTTCCTTTATCCTCTTCCTTCACCTGCCTTTGGGACCTTCTGGACCACTCTGCCTTGCTGAGCTCGCTTTTTCACATACGGCTTTCCCCATGGGAGAAAAGAGGGGGACATATCTTGGTTGCCCTAGAATCCTCAAGATAGGTCTCCAGGGTGCAGAAGCCCCAAATACACTGTTGAGGAGAATGGGGGCACAGCTTCCAAAGCTCCCCACTCCTACCCAGTGCTCAGTGCAGACTCCCTGCCAGCGCTGCCTCCGCACGCACAGTGCCTGGTTGTCTTCTGTTCCTCACATCTCCCGGACTTCTTTCTTACCCCTGCTGGTGGTGTCTCAGGGACTCTTCCAGCTACGTTCGGTGCAGGATGTGCTGTGTTGTGGTTGAGGTATGGATGGGTAAGCAGAGGACCACATGGTAGCCCAGAGTGCTTAGGGAGAAATGCAAGCTCAGTGGTAGAGCACTGGATCAGATTCTTCAGGCCCTGGGTTTGATTCCTAGCACTGCCAAAGTTAGCAAAAACGGAAGTAGAGAGGGAGGGAGGGAAGAGAGAAGGGGAGAGGAGGACAGGAGATGGAAAGAGGCAAGCAAAGGAAGGGAAGGAAAAAGAAGGGAAGAGAAGGGATAAAAGAGGGAAGGAAGGGAAGAGTAGGGAAAGGAAGGGAAGGGGAAGGGAAGGCTGGTCTTGGAGACCCTGGGGAAAAATATCCTAGTGCTTCAAGGTCTCACTACATAACCCACCCTTGAATCTGGTGTCTTGGGAACCTCTTTCTGCAGCCTGGTCCTTCAAAGGCAGGTGGGAGCTGAGCACCCCTCTGGCCTCTGTGCAGACACTGAGCATGTCTCGCATGGCCGGTCTTGGCCACCTCCCAGCTCCCC
Organism: Jaculus jaculus; assembly: GCF_020740685.1. NCBI lineage: Eukaryota > Metazoa > Chordata > Mammalia > Rodentia > Dipodidae > Jaculus > Jaculus jaculus. Next base: position 134,818,693 of record NC_059104.1, read on the forward strand.
ATGAGACACTACCAGCCGCCAGGCTTCTGTATAGCAAGCCAGTTCCAATTTTCTCTGGGCTTGGCCTGTCCTCGCCAGCCAGCTAGACCAGTCTGGAAGCAATGACTGCGAAGAGAAACTGCTTCTCACGGGGGTTTTGGAAACTATAGCTGGGCATCCACAAACAAGGTTTGTACAGGGCTGTGGCTCCAAGTGGATGCTTAATCTTGGCCGGTGGAAGGGAAGTGACAGAAACAATAGGAGCCATTGTCTCTTCTCCCAGGAAGCTCTGCTTTGCATTGCTTGTAGGGAAATTGACTCTGGGGCAGTTGGGGTCTGTTCCAAAGCAACAGCTTTATGTGATTATGTAGGGCCAGGCTAGGACCATCCCGCCCTTCCTACCTCATTAACAATGCTGCAGGGTCCAGGCAGGCCATAGGGGGCTCCGTGCCCTAATTCATCAGGCAGAGGAAGTCACGGCAACAATGCATCTTGAAGCAGAAACTGTCTGTGGCGGGAATGCAGCTTTGATGTGGGTCCCGCTCTGATTAAGGTTGATGGCTAGACACCATCAGTGCTCCTGGAAGGTGGCATAAGCTGGGGTGGCATTTGGGATGTGGGGTTTTGCACCTGGGTTTGATGAAGTTTGATGAGGTTTTACACATGCAAACAGTGGCTTTTGTTCTGCAGGACAAAGGCCTTCCCCGACCTGAGCCCGGGCCGGGACCTCCGATGGTGGCACTGTTTCCTCCCTGTCACCTCTAGTCACTCTCCTTGTTGAAGTTTAATTAGGACAACGAGCTTTCACAGGCTCATTTCTCACTCCAGCAACTTTCTAACACTTCCTAATGAAGGGGCTGAAGCCCGGGGGCTTGGAGAAGGGGTAGGGGCTGTGGGCAAGGGGAGGTGGATGGTGGAGGGGGCTGGGAGGAGAGAAGAGGTGCATGATGAAGATCAGAGCAGACACAGAGGAAGCTCAAAACCACAGCAGCTCCTTGGGGGAACTGCGGATTGGTCTGGGAAGCAAAGAAAAGCAAACAAATTCTAACGCCCTTTGTTTTCTGGGTGGCCAGACAGTAATTTCCCCAAATCCTCTATGGTTCTGGAAAAGAAAGCACAGGATCAATCATTGTTGACTTTGTGACTTTCAGGACTGGATTGCAGAGACCAGCCATTAAGGTGACTTAACACCTTAAATGCCCCTCACTCCCTAGCACGTTCCTCCCAACCATTGGCTTCTCATCAGTTGGAGCCATGGTGACCTTGCCAAACTCTTCACCCTCTTCTGAATCATGTTCTGCATTTTTTTTTAACCTGGACTGAGCCATGAGGGAATGCTGTTCCCTATGCAGATGTCAGCATCCTACCCTAAGGATGTTTATTCTGCTGACCTCCATGCAGATGCTACCCACCCCCACCCAGCCTCCCAGTGTGAAGAGCAGCGGGGGAGAGAAAGAGGATCATTCATCTTGTCTGGATCAGTCAGTGCAGGTCAGAGCTTGCTGCAGTAATAAGCACTACAATGCAGATGTTCGGTGCTCTGCTCCATGCCACCCTGCCTCTTAGCCCTAAGCTTCTGCAGCCTCGTCATACCACTCACCCCTGCTTTGATAGAGGCAGAAAAAGAGACGGTGATACTGTTCTTGCTCTTGAAGTGCCTTCCCAGAGCTGACACCACCCCTCTGTTTTTCTCCATTTCATTAGCTAAGAATGTCACATGGACCTAGCTAACTTCCAAGGAGAGATAGGCCATTTGTGTCATATTTATGGAAGCTACAACTAGAAATGTACGGTTAATACTGCTACTAACCCATTTTAATTACCTAATGGTGTGGAACAGATTATTCCTGAACATAAGGACTTAAAACCTTAACCATTTATTGTCTTACTCAGGAACTTAGGAGCAGCTCAACTGAGTGTTCAAGCTCAAGTTGAGGTCAAGCTGGACCTGTTGGCATCTACAGGCTGCTAACTGGAGGAGCTGCTTCCAAAGTGATATACCCACAGTGCTGTTGGCAGGAGGCATCTGATTCTTACCATATAAATCTGTCTACTGTGAAACCTGAACATACTCATGACATAGCAATTGCTGTTTTTCCTAGACTTAATGGTGAGGGTATGAGAACGAGAGGGAGAGGGAGAAAGAAGAGGAGGAAGAGGAGAAGGAGGCCACAGTGCTGTATACGATCTAGTCCTGCAGTCATTCAGCATTTGCTCTGGGCAAGAAGCAAGCACAAGTCCAGCCCACAGTGAAGCAGTGGATATTTATACTCTACCTTCTGTAGAGAGAAGAGTACCAGCTCCCCTACCCAGAACTGTCAGGATACTGGGATGTTCATGTAGTGTCACAGGCCCATCCACTCATGGTTTAACCAGCTCTTAGTTATAGCCTGGCCTTTCTGTCTCTGTCCCTCTTCAACTGGGAGGAGAGTGCAAATCTTTCTTTATTCATAGTAAAGAGGATGCTGGGGTTTCAATGTGCGATGTTCCTCAGGGTTCAAGTGTTCACACATTTGGTCCCCAGCTGGTGGTACTCTCTGGGGAGGCTGTGAAACCTTTAGGCGATGGAACCTCACTGGAGGAAGCAAGTTGCTAAGAAGTGGGACTTGAAGGTGATATCTGCTTCTGATTCAGCCACTAGCTCTACTTCCTGATTGGCAAAGAGGTGAACAAGCCACGCCTCAGGCTCCCACAGATGGAGTCACCCCAGCTGTCATTTCTTCCCTGCCGCCATTGACAATACCCACCAAACTATGTGCCAAATAGCCCTCTCCTTCCTAAGTTACTCCTTGCAGATACTGTGTCACAGTCGTAAGGGGGCATTGAGGGGGAGACAGAAAACAGCCTTAGAAATTTGTCTGAACGTTTTCCCTGCCTGAACTCAGCTTGTACTGCCATTGGGGAGAGTAGCTTGTTGGAGCCATGCGTCCCTTTTGGTAGGTAGAGGAGAGCAAACAGCTGTGCTCCTCACTAGCGAAACACACACTAAGCACATAAATTTATCAACTATGTGCTACAGCAAGATCCTGAATTATGAGTGACACCTCAGGGCTCGGGGGACTACTGAACATGTCTGCACATATGAAACTTACCAGAGATATCTACTCATCTAGGCCACAGATAGAGAGGACAGAACAATGACCTTGAAAGAAAACCCAGCTGGGAACAAAGGATACCTTGAGCAGCATACACAGACCTTGGTGAAAGATCTTCAGCCTGGAAAAGCTCAAGGGTATGAAAACTAAGACTGATGTTGATACCATGTCAGTGGCTGAGGAGGAACCTCACTGGTGGGGTGTGTGGTTAGCCTATGTAAGGACGGGGGTTAATTTCCAGTATCAAAAAGGAAAGGAGAGGACAAGAGAAGAAAAGTTGTAAAGATAGACAATGGTCTCCTTTCAACTCCCAGGGCTGTATTCCCTGAACATGGGGGTAGGAAAGGTGTTTTGGGATCTCACTTTCTCTAGAATTCAGCCTGGTTAGATCTCCGAGCCCAGACTCCTTTTGGACCATCTAGAGCATCTATGCATAGGGAGAATGGGGGCAATAATTTCCTGGGGTCAGTCAGGATACAGAGAAGGCAGTGGGGCCACTATGAGCTAATTTGGGGCTACTGGCCACAAATGTGACAGATTTTCTTTTTATTTAAACTTTTTGTTTATTTTAATTTATTTGAGAGTGACAGACAGAGAGGAAGAGGAGGAGGAGAAGAGAGAGAGTGAGAGAGAGAGAGAGAGAGAGAATGGGCATGCCAGGGTTTCCAGCCACTGCAAACGAACTCCAGATGCATGCACCCCCTTGTGCATCTGGCTAACATGGGTCCTGGGGAACCGAGCCTCGAACCAGGGTCCTTAGGCTTCACAGGCAAGCACTTAACCGCTAAGTCCCAGATTTTCTTAAATAAGCTTACTAGTTAGTTTTTGATCAATAATTAGAAAACTTAATGGAAAAGAAAGACTATGTGGTGCTGGAGAGATGGTCTAGTGGTTAAGGCACTTGCCTGTGAAGCCTAAGGACCCAGGTTTGACTCCCCAGAACCCATGTAAGCCAGACATACAAGGTCACACATATGCACAAGGTCACGCATGCACACAAGGTGACACACAACTGGAATTCTATTGCAGTGGCCAGAGGCCCTGGCATGTCAACACATACATTCTCTCTCTCTCATAAAAAAATAAAATATATATTTTAAAAGAACATGCAAAATTGAGGCCAAAGTGATTTACTGGGTCCAACAGATACTCTAAGCAATGCTCTATGAGATTGGAATATGATGGAAGACTCTGGAGGCAGCATGATCTTAAGAACGCCTTGCTTGTCCTTTCACTGTGCAAACAAGGCTGACAGTCCCATGGGCATGAGTGCCAAGCCATGTCCCTCACTGTGGCCAGCGTGAGTGGAAAATAGTTTACTCCCAGAGGTACTGGCACCTGGTCCAGAGCCTGTTCAGCCTACTTCCTTCCCTAGGATATTCCTCTCCTCTCCTCTCCTCTCCTCTCCTCTCCTCTCCTCTCCTCTCCTCTCCTCTCCTCTCCTCTCCTCTCCTCTCCTCTCCTCTCCTCTCCTCTCCTCTCCTCTCCTCTCCTCTCCTCTCCTCTCCTCTCCTCTCCTCTCCTCTCCTCTCCTCTCCTCTCTTCCCCTCCCCTCCCCTCCCCTCCCCTCCCCTCCCCTCCCCTCCCCTCCCCTCTCCTCTCCTCTCCTCTTCTCTCCTGTCCTCTCTTCCCCTCCCCTCCCCTCCCCTTTGTTCTTCTCTGTCCCCCTCTTTCTCTCTGCTTTTCAGTGCTCTCTACCACACAATCCCTCCAATAATGCTTTGCCTTTTCACAGGCAAGCAACAGGGCCAGGTGCCCATAGACTGAAACCTCTGAAATCATAAACCATTTGGTCACATTGAGCAAAAGAGAGTAAGAAGCCAGTGGGGGGAAAAAAAAATTCCAAACGGAGTATAAAATGTAGAATAGATAAATAAAACCATGCTACATTCATTCAAAGGAAAAGTACAGTGCCTGGAAATACCGACCCATGAGGGTGGATCACAGACATGTATCTGGAGAGAGAAGCCAGTCATTGAAATGTGGGTGTCAGTCCTCACCTTTAACCTAGTCTGGGGCAGGGTCTCTTGTGTTTCCTTGTGCACTGCTATGCTCGCAAGGCTAGCTGGCCCACGAGCTTCCAGGAAATTCCTCTGCCTTCCATCTTGCGCTGGGTGTGCTGTAATTACTGTAAAGACACTAGCTAGCATCAGGCTTTACATGGGTGAACCCAGGTACTCAGCACTTTATCAAAATGTTGTTATTAATGAATAATTGATCATCCCCCTTCAATAAACATAAACAGTACAAATGTCACTTTACTTCCTGGATTTTAGAATCTTTTCAGGAAGAAATAACTTTCAGGGAATGACATTGGAGTCCTAGGACTTTCTTACTCTGAGGAGGGGATCCCCACCCCTTCCTCTTGTGCTGGGGTTAGTGCAGTAGTGAATAGTTTCAACTTTCAGATGTCATTTTCCAAGCAGTGAGTTCTCATTATGGTCTAATTACCTTGGCTACTGGCAACAGGAAATGAACAGCTAAGCTATTGAACTTGGTGAAAAAAAGATAAGAATAGCTTCCTTACCGGTATTTTTAAAGTTCTGAAAAGATTGTTTCCAGTCTCCTCATGGCTCTTAGGTATGTTAAAAATCTGCCTAATTATATAGTTAAATAACAAGCCTAATAAAGAACTAATTCAAAAAAGAGTTTCAATCTTTTGGATAAATAAAAATAAATGTGTGGCTACAAGCTATAAATAAGGACATTTTTATATTTTAAAACACCTAATTATATATTTGCTTAAGGGATTTCTGCACATCATGGTAAAAATAATATAAAGTATGTTTCCCTCTGAAAGATATAAATACAAAAATAAATATAAGACACTCAAGTTTTCGAGTTATATATTGAGTTCTGGTCAATAGGATTGCCTTTTCTTAACTATTTATACGAACATTTTAGGCAAAAATAAATCTTTGTAAAAGAAATCATAGAAACAGAAAATTTCAAGGAATGGGGATGCTTTCTTTGCCTGTTGAGAGTTTTCGTTATACATAATAACCATTTATCCTCTGCCCCGACTCCTACCCCAGAGAGCAGTTCTTCTAAGAGAGCAGTAAAAAGTAGAGCCCTCACGGACTTCTCATTGTTCCTACAAAATCAATGCCACGCCTACAGAGAACTCCCCGCCCCCCATGAGAAGAACCTCCTTGTCCTTCTGCTGCCAGTGCCTGTGATATTGGATACGACATGAAAACTAAGAAAGCTAGGAAGATAGACGTGGAAACACTGGGAAACAAAAATCTGTATATTTTATTTCAAAGGGAAACTCTTCATTAACATCCCTTCCAGGCCTTGTGAGACATGCCAAACACGGGTGTACTTTTAATCAAGGAAATGAAGCTTGCTTTAAAGCTGGGTGAAGCTGCCGAGGTGCCTCTTGCCAGAGAGAGCAGCTTAAATGAGTAAAAACACACCAGTCTGTGAAACTGAACACTGCGCAGGAAATAATTAATGGGACCTCAACCATGTTAAGAGAGTATTCTTGTGAACAGAGCCTCTTTGCCCTGGATCAGAAATAAAGCAACAAGCTTTTTAAAGGGTCAATCAGGTGTGGGCTGTGGATCACATCTGGGTAAAGAAAAAGCTTCAAAAGTGGCTTACTCTGGGGTTCTGTCCCCTTCAGAGTGTCCTGTGAATCCAGCAAAAGTTAATGGTTTCCATGAAAATTGATTTAAAATTATTTTTTAAAAATCCATAGTTCAATAAGGATGTGCCTCCTACCTTTCTGGCAAAATTTCATACTTGTTGGGGTTTCCGCCCCTCCTCAAATAACCATCTACAATTATATAAGACTGGAAGATCTTGGGCTGGAGAGATGGCTTAGTGGTTAAGCGCTTGCCTGTGAAGCCTAAGGCCCCGGTTCGAGGTTCGGTTCCCCAGGTCCCATGTTAGCCAGATGCACAAGGGGGCACAGCGTCTGGAGTTCATTTGCAGAGGCTGGAAGCCCTGGCGCACCCATTCTCTCTCCCTCTGTCTTTCTCTCTGTGTCTGTCGCTCTCAAATAAGTAAATAAAATTTTTTTTAAAAAATATTTAAAAAAAAAAGAATGGAAGATCTGATTGGCTTATCATAAGCAGCTTAGATTTATTTATGTTTATTTGTTTGTTTGTTTATGTTGAGGATTAAGCATAGGGCCTTGCATATGCTAACTAAGCATTCTGCCACTTAGCTATATCCCCAAACCCAGATTTATTTCAATATCCACGATAAATGATTTCAATATCCACGATAAATGTTCAATGACACTAAAATTAGTACACAGGCACAATTAGGCTTGTTGTCATTTGGCAAGGGAAGGATATCTCTTTTTAACAGAGCTGCCCTGGCATCTTTGGTGCTTGCTGGGAAGGTGCTTTCTGAGGGTTGGGGAGATGGCTCAGTCAGGAAAAGAGCTTGCCTTGATCTCCAGAAGTGTCCGTAAAAACCATGGTGGCGGGCTGGCGAGATGGCTTAGTGGTTAAGCGCTTGCCTGTGAAGCCTAAGGACCCCGGTTCGAGGCTCGGTTCCCCAGGTCCCACGTTAGCCAGATGCACAAGGGGGCGCACGCGTCTGGAGTTCGTTGGCAGAGGCTGGCAGCCCTGGCGCGCCCACTCTCTCTCTCCCTCTATCTGTCTTTCTCTCTGTGTCTGTCGCTCTCAAATAAATAAATAAAAAATTAAAAAAAAAACATGGTGGCATGCGGCATGTGATCACAGCACTGGGAGGTGGAGACAGGTGGGCCCCTGAGGCTTGTTGGCCAGCTACTCTAGTCTACCTAGCTAGCTCCAAGCCAGTGAGAGACACATGAAGTTGTCCTGTGACATCCACAGGCATGTGCACACATGTGCATTTACACACACACACACACACACACACACACACACACACACACACACACACAAGCAAAGTGCTTTCTAGGGCCTTACCCTGCCTCAAAATCTGCATCTGCTTGGCCCAAGGCACTGCTGTGTACATTTGAGAGTCTGAGAAGAGTTGTTCCAGCTAGTGTAGATTGAACACTATCCACGTCCATTTAGATGTCAGGCTGCAAAGTTAGGCCCCGATGACTCAGGACTAAAACCTTGCCAGCAATGACCATATGTTTTATTACAACTAGATAATATGAGTAGAAGTGGGGTATTCTCATCAATCCATGGCATTGCAGTTGACAGTCAGCATTTGTCTGGGGATGCACCCTGGTTCTATGGAGGACTGCTCCTGTTCCCCTTGCATCTACCAGGGGCCAAGGTCACGGCTTACTGCACATCAACGGGCTCCTCAACGGCCAGTTGAGATGCTCCTCTCTGAGCTACCTGGCACTGGGTTCTTGGGTTCTCTGCTGCATCAGCTAGCTACAAGAAGCCAGGCAAGGTTTGCTTCCAGAAAGTCAATGTTTTGAAGGCCAGATGGAGACACAAGGTTTCCCAGGGAAGCAGTGCGCACGCGTGCAGTGGCTGACCCCATACCGAGCCTGCTTCCCTCACACCCGCTTGTACACATCCTGGCTGGTAAGTGCTTCTGCAGTCTGGGTTAGGAAGGGCAGATTCCAAGCCGGCTATTTTGGTGTCCTTGGTCCTTTGTCTCCTGTTCCCCCAGTATTGCCTGGGTGTTCTGTGCCATTTGCCCACATGGTTCTCCCCTTGGGCTGTAAGGCAGCCTCTCTCATCGACCCACAACCAGCTGCAGGGACCATCGTCTGATGTAACTCGGCCAAACCCAGAAGGCAGCATCAGAGGGACTGTCCTTCCCAAGACAGGGATGTGACCGGGTCCACAGAGGCCCCTCTTCGCCGCGGCCGCCTGGGATAACATGTTCCAGGTGTTCAACCTCAGAACAAAGAAGCTTTTCTCTCTTGCCTGAGCATGAAGCATCCTCCCTGGTTGCACAGGGGTTTCCCCGAGATGGTAATATTTGGTTACAGTACGATCTGTTAGTTCACAGGAAGCCGGGCCTGGGTGTGTGTAGGGGGGTGGGGGGCTAGTAATTTAATTCATGAAAGCTCAAGGCAGGGGGCAGGGGTTGGGAACTTGGGGACCCTAGCTGGTCAGTGCTGCATGCTGTGGGCTCCACATTCAACCCTGTGAGCTGAACTTACAGGAGAGTCTGCAGCTTCCTGACCACCTCCCGAAGTCATGGTCACCGTGGAAGCTCTGTCAGCACTACTCAAAGCACTGCACCCTAGACAGTTTTCATGACTCTCATTATTTCATCTGCTTTCATCTTTCTAGTGATTGTAATTCTAAAGCCCAAGCAAATACCATTGTCTAATAGAAGGATTAAGTTCAACATTTAACATTGCCAGTTGTTACTTTTGCTAAGAGGTCCTGTGGTGTCTTGGTAATGGAAAAGCATCATTTTCCAATGTCTTGGTAATGAAAGAGCATCATTTTATAATGTATCCACAATGACTTGAAAGTACCCATAGTTTTTCCTAAACATCTTATATGAATTCATGTTTCCAGGAACATATATGTACATATACTATTTTTTTGCTTGCGTATCTGAGTGGTGTATGTGCATGTATGTTCACATATGTGAACATACATGTGCAGATGGAGGCCAGAGGTAGACATCAAGTATCTTCCTCAATCATTCTCCATCTTGTATTTTGAAACAGGGTTCTTCACTAAACCTAGAGTCCATTGACTCAGCGGCAATAGCTAGTCAATGAACCACAGGAAATCCCTGTCTCTACCTTTCCAGCACTGGGATTATATGTGTGCCATCATGTCCAGTATTTTATGTAGGTGCTGAGATTCTAAACTCTATTGATTGAGCCATCTCCCCACCCCCTGTATATATCATGATTAAATGAATTAAATAAATCTGTAAGTTAGTTGTATATTAATAATGATTCATAACAACATGGATGAAATTAATATAACTAGATACTTAACTTCACATGTGTATGAATGGTGTACAAGCTAATCTATTAGAATACAATGTATCCAAGATCAAAAGTGTTAAAAAAAAAACACCTACATGTGATTATCATTACAATTTTGGTTTGCTTTTTAAGTCAGGTCTCATATCTAATGATGTATTTCTTCAAGCACTTTGAAAAAGTTGGTTTTTGTTGGCCAGGGCCAGGCAGCAAAACACTAAAGATGCAAGAAGCTCTAGAACACTCTGCAAACTTTTGGACTTGCTCCTTATGCCAGGAGGTGTCTGTGGCCAGGTTTTCAGACAATAGAGAATAGGGATAATACCAGAGAACTTTGAAACCTCTGAGTGACATGTGTTATGGGAAAGACATGTTCTTATGATGGGCTTCGTGCATTCTCTAGAGTCCATTTATCAGGGACTCAGGCTGATGAGTGATGGCTGTACAAGTGACTGGCAGTCTGGAGCAAGAGTTGGGGTTGGGGCAGCATACATGAGACTTAGGAATGGGATGCAAACTGCAAATGTGAGCACTTTGAGTTACAAATAAATACCACATTCCCAGGCTTCCATTTCCACAGGCATCTTCCAGATGGGCCCTATTCATGCTGTATGCTAATACTTCCTGTGCTGGAGCACTTCCCTGGGGTCACAAGGGCTGTCCTTTGACTAGGCTGATGGGCTGAGAAGTGCTTTGGGCTGGATCCAGCTTCCCAGAGCTACTTACCACATAGTATAGTTGATATAAGGAAAGCACAAACACTTGAGAAAGCCATTACAACCCTCTCTTGGCCCCTGTGCCTAATAAGTTTGTTTGAAAGTAAAATGCCATTCGTAGGCTCAAATATTTGTGATGAAGCCTCCTATTTGGTCCCCAGCTGGTGGAGCCTTTGGGAAGTGGGGTTTTGCTAGAGGAAGTGTGTCACTGAGGGTGAGCCTTGAGCCTTACCAATCCAGCCCACTGGGTATTGTTTGTTTTGTTTTGTTTTTGAGGTAGGGTTCTCACGGTAGTCCAGAGTAACCTAGAACTCACTCTATAGATGCAGGCTATCCTTGAACTCTCAATGATCCTCATATCTGCCTCTCAAGTGCTGAGATTAAAGGCAAACACGACTATGCCAGGCTCAGATCTAGCTCACTCTTGCTGTTCTCCCTCTGCTATGAATGTTTGAAGATGTGAGCCGGTTGTCCTCTTGGCCATTATTCTCCACCATGATAGAAATGTGCCCTGGAAGCTATAAGCCTGAAATAAACTCTTTCCTCCATAAGCTGCTTCTGGTCTGGTCTTTGGTCCCAGCAATGAGAAGGTAACTGGCACACCTAGATAGTAAGTCTTTCCCTTTCCATCATGAGATTTGGGTAGAATTAGGACTCTGCAGGAGCCCAATACTGCCTTCCTACTTACTAATCCAGTGAGGTTCTAGGTCTTTCTTGCTTGCTTGTTTTCTGGTTGTTTTTGTTCTTTTTTCCCTGCTCTTTGTGGTTTTATTAGCAGACCACACTAGTCACTTATACTTATGTGCATGATAATACTACATTAAAATATTACTATATGATCATATACTTTATTATAGATTATACTATGTTTTAGTGCATAGCTTATTATCCAGATAATACTGCACAATTATCTATTAAATTTTAGCCCGGTCTAAAGCAAGACATTAACCTTGCAAAAAAAAAAATTCATAAGAGCCCTAAAACCTTAAAAATTGTAAGTAAAATTTTTAGGTGCCTAAAGTTTTATTTTTTGAGCTTTGTCAAAATTATGTAAACCATTAAGAGGCTAAAAAATTATTCCATATTAAATTTCTTTATTTTGACTTTTCAAAATTGATAGATAAGTGTACATGAATTTTTCATGTAAAGCATGATATTTTAAAATATGCATATGTCAAGGAGTAGTAAAATCTAGCTAATTAACATGAGAATGACCTCAACAGTTGTCATGTTTGTGTGAGAACATTTAAAATCTAAAATATGCTCTTATTTTCTTTCAATAATATTAAATATAGTCACCATTTTGAACCATCGATCTCTTAGACTTACTCCTCCCCTCCTGTCTAATTAAAATTTTATGTTATTTTTATATTCTTTCTCAAACTATATACTAAAGATAGAGAGAGTGAATAGGCATGCCAGGGCCACTAGCCACTCCAAATGGACCATGTGAGCCACCATGTGCATCTGGCTTATGTGGGTTCTGGGTGAATCACACCTGAGTCCTTAGACTTCGCAGGCAAGCACCTTAACCTCTAAGTCATCTCTCCATCCCATAAATATGTGTGTGTGTGTGTGTGTGTGTGTGTGTGTGTGTGTATGTTTTCTGAAGTAGGGTCTTTCTGTAGCCCAGGCTGACCTGGAATTCACTATATAGTCTCAAGCTGGCCTCAAACTCACAGTGTTCCTCCACCCTCTGCCTCTTGAGTGCTGGAATTAAAGGTGTGTGCCACCACACCCACAAAATTTAATTTTTAATAAGTGATTTGGTTGTGTCTCTTTAAGCTAACACACTTCCCAAACAGAATAGCTCAGTGGTGAAGTGGTTGCCTAGCATGAGCAAGGCTCTGGATTCAATCCCAAATTACACACACACACACAAAAATGTAGTCAGATCCTTCCCCCCACCACATAATTATGAAAGAAAGATAAACAACTATGTCTCATCATATTTGCAAAATGATAATAAGCACTGGTCATATTTGGTGTGCATGCGCAGGAGGAATGCTTTGTCAAGTTACCCCTTTCTTCTGAAGCCCTCAGTATGCATTCTTGGAAATAGACATTCTTCTAGTTGAGTGACATAGTCATGTGCTTAAGAAAGGGGACGTTACTGGATGATTGACTGTAGTACCTGTGGTAATATAACACCATTTAAGAAGATACATGTGAGGGCTGGAGAGAAGGCTTAGCAGTTGAGGCCCTTGCTTAAGGTGACAATGTAAGCTGGGCATAGTCTCACACATCCGTAATCTCAACTCTGGAGGTGAAACCAAGAGGGGGGGTTCAAGGTGTTTTTCTTGCTCAATAGTGAGCTTGAGGCCAGCCTGCTACATGAGACTCCACCTCAAGAAGCCAAAGTGAGAAACCAAAGCAAACAAAAAGACAACATGCAAGTTTCCTTAGCTGCCTTTATCACTTCCTAGCACTTTCTGCAGACATGGGCCTTAGGGGACAAAGTCTAATAGCTTCTAGAGCATTCTGTTTCCTCATGGTATTCTGCAACTTAGACTGATGCTTGTTGGCTCACCATAGGATTACATCTTGATTCTATTTTAAATTCAAGACATCTTAAGTCAAAATCTTAAATGCATTTAATACATCTGAACCACTGAACATTACAGCTTTGCCTGGAGTCAATCATGCATGTGCTTAGAACATTACAGTAACCTGTAGATTAGCAAAATCATCTAACACAAAAAAGTTTTACATGAAACTTTGGAGTAACTCATGCAATTTATTGGATATTGTACTAAGAATGAACATCTGGGCATACTTTCACACTATCATAAGTTAAAAATAAGTCAGTTGAACCTTTGTAAGTGAGGAAACCTCTGTATGGTTCATCCTGAAGACTGCCTTGGGTTCAGATTCGACAGCATTGCCAGAAGTCCCTCTTGAGTGAAGCTTTGCATTCCCCTGGCTCTCTGGAAGGACACTCTAAGCAAGCTGAGAGGCTAAGTTGCAATGTCCTTGGGGTCTCCTTGAAGAAGCAGGACTAGTACAGCCTCATAGCTCGGTGGACTGGCCTCAAACCTTGGCTTTCTTAGTGACATTGGATAGGTAATCCAGCCTCCTGTGCCTCAGGTTCCTCACCTTGGGAGAGTAACAGAGTTTTCCTCCTCCCTCCATAATCCCCAAAAGCCCTTAGTAGGGCACCTGGCTCACAGCTGGCATGTGTAGTACAGATTTGGCAACACACAGATTTAGCCTGAAAACTCCAGTCATCAGGCAACATAAGCTCTTCTTTCAACAGCTTCTGTGAAGAGACACATACCTCCATGGTGGGGTTTGCCCCAGGCTCTGCATTGAGTGGTTATCATGTACTTATCTTGTGTATTTTGTAAGTCAGCAGTATAAGCAGTCGTGGGGACTTTAAGGTTATTAGAGAGACATCCAGGTCCTTCTATAATATTCATTCTCCATACACAACTATGTGTTGCCCGAAAAACACATTTGTGAATTGTAAATAAGCACCACCCCTGAGGTACATCATAGGAAAATATGCAGGTATGTTGGCTAATGTACTTACTATATATGGTTATGTGGCTGCTGCTCTCCTTAGTGTACTTGTACTTGGACAGAAAATAAGAAAGAATTTTAATTTTTTAAAATATTTTATTTTTTTAAATTTATTTGAGAGAGAGAGGGATAGACACAGAAATAGGCAGATAGAGAGAAAGAGAGAATGGGTGCGCCAGGGCCTCCAGCCCTGTAAACAAACTCCAGACGCATGTGCCCCCTTGTGCACCTGCCTAATGTGGGTCCTGGGAAACCGAACCGAGCCTTAAGCGCTTAGCCATCTCTTCAGCCCAGAAAGCTTTTTTTTTATTTTTAAATGATACTGGGAAAGAAGCAGGTTGGTAATTTCCCTATGATACTTGCTGGTGTAAAGACAGATAAATGTTGAAAACCAACAGTCATTTCCCTTAGCAGACACAGCTTAAAATCATTCTTTAGCTGACTCAGATCTGTACTACTGAACTCGAAAGCCCTGATTAAATCCAGAAAGCTGGAGGGTGGAGAAGGCTGGAGGATCGTGAGAGCCAAGTGGTTGCTGGTCCAGGATGTCATTCTCAGTGGTCCACAGAGACTGTCTGCAGCTCCTTGGCAAATGCTTTCTCCCGGTGCTTGTCATCAGAGCGCTGGATGCCCTTCAGAATTTCAGGGGAGTAGTGGCCAGCATGCTGCAGAAAGAGAATGAGCTGTCTCCTCTCTGTGGACCCTGCTTTGTCATTGTCACCATGACATGAAGAATGAGGGCGCAACAACTTCTTAGCTCCTTCTACACTGTACCATTCTCTAACCAGAATGATATTGGAAATCACCTTCATATTGCTTTTGTTGCTTTCTTGTTTTCCTTTTGACATAGAATATACATTTTTTTTTTGAGTTTGCTTCTGTTAAGATGTTGGGTTTATTCAATTCTTTTTTTATTAAGTAGAGTAGAAACCTTGCATGGCTACGTCATGTGTTGGTACCATCATTTCACTCCTCCTTGTCCCATCTGAGGGCCCTCTTTAGTGGGGTGGCTGGTATTCACCACGGGGTTCTGAGTTCTGAGTTGTGAGATCAGAAGTCAGTCAATGTGTGTGTGTTGGGGAGGGGCAATGCCTCTGGATATTCCCTCCTACCCTGTAACTCTTACAATCTTTCTTCCCCCTTTTCTACAAAATTCCCTGAGCCGTGGTAGGTGCCCTTTAAGTCTACTTTAGTGTTGAGCTCTCAGCAGCTTCTGGACTTCTGCTTTGGCACATTTTGAGTATCCTCAGTGTCTGTCTCTATCACCTTATTGCAGGTTTTGAATATTAATGACCAAGTATATCAAAGGCTATCATTTGGAAGGTGTGTCTTCATGGTTGACAAAGTTGACATAAAGTGTTCCTGCTAGGGGCACTGGAGATTGTGTCTGTTGTTTTAAGAAAGTGATGTAATGATATGTTGATATGATAAATAGGACTCAGACGGATGTATGTATGGATGTTAAAGTTGTTTTAACTTTAAGGAGAGGATGGTCCTGAAGACAGGGCAAGAAGAGCCAGGACGCTGTAAGTGCCTAGTCAGGCTCCAAAAGTCGTTGTCATTGGGTTTTACAGCCAGCCCAAGTTCCATACCTTCTGATGTGTCTATTCACCAGTTTTCCAAAGGATAGGAAAGGGAAAGATCCACAGCATAAGAAGAGGACACTATGCCATATAATATCTCCCCTTATGCATATGCTCCAAGAAAGAGCTGCAAATGTGAAAGTGTTCACCTTAAGTTTCTTAAAGCGTATCTTATAATGATGGGGATTCAGGAAATAGTATGTGTATCAATAGATCAAATTTCTATAGCATGATATCCAGCAATTAAAAATTGCCTCCATGCTAGTAATGGGAACTATTTATGATTGTGACATTTTAAAAATACTTTATATATTTTATTTTTATTTATTGGACAGAGAGAAAGAGGGAGAGGGAGAGAGAGAGAGAGAGAATGGGTGTGTCAGGGCCTCTAGCCACTGCAAATGAACTCCAGATGCATGTGCTACCTTGGGCATCTGGCTACATGGATCCCGGAGACTCGAACCTTGTCCTTTGGCTTTGCAAGCAATTGCCTTAATTGCTAAGCCATTCTTCCAGCCCAATTATGATATTTTTAAAGTGAAAGCATATATATATATATATATATATATATATATATATATATATATGTGTGTGTGTGTGTGTGTGTGTGTGTGTGTGTGTGTGTGTGCATACATAGTGACTAAAGTTATGCAAGTATGTGTTGGGGGCACGCACAAATAGAGAGAAGTTATTTTGTTACCTTCCTTCCAAACAACTTCCAGAACAGATTTAAAAATGTTTTGCATGTGAGTATGTTCTATATGTGTGCATGGGCACATGAATGTTTGTGTGTGTGTAGGTCATAGGACAACCTTGGATATCATCCTTGGGGGTACTATCTGCCTCTTTTTGAGACAGGGTCTCTCAGTGGCCTAGAGCTCAGCAATTAGGCTTGACTTGCTAGCCACTGAGCTTCTAGGATCTACTATCTCTTCCTCCCCAGCACGAGATTATAGGTATAGCCACCATGCCTGGTATTTACTTGGGTACTGGGGATTGAACTCAGGCCCTTATGCTTGCAACCAGGAAGATTACTGATTGGGCTATTTCTTTATCTCTCTTATAAATGTATTATTTCAAACTTTTGTTTTTTGAGTTGCCTATAGAGATTCAGATATAATTCATTCTGGCATTTTTAAATGCATTTGTTTTTGTTGATTCTTTCCCCCCACCCCCAATCTCTCTTTTCTGAAGAATGTGTGTGTGTGTGTGTGTGTGTGTGTGTGTGTGTGTGTGTATGCAGATGCATGTACACATGCACAGAGGACAGAAGAAAATACCGTGTGTCCTCCTCTATTGCTTTTCTTCATTGTTTCCTTGAGACACTGAACGTGGAGCTGCTGGTTTTGGCCAAATTGGCGGACCAGTGAGCCTCAGCAACCCTCCTGTCTCAGCTTTCCATGAGACTGAGGTTATAGAAGGTCATGACCTACCCAGCTTTTTGACTGGGATTGGGGATTGAACTCAGTGTTCTCAGGTCCTCCCAGGCCCTGGTACTTGTAGAGCCATGTTCTTACATCCTGAGCCATCTCTCCAGCCCTTAAAAATGTTTCTAAAACAGGGGCTGGAGAGATGGCTTAGTGGTTAAGCGCTTGCCTGTGAAGCCTAAGGACCCCGGTTCGAGGCTCGGTTCCCCAGGTCTCACGTTAGCCAGATGCACAAGGGGGCGCACACGTCTGGAGTTCGTTTGCAGAGGCTGGAAGCCCTGGCGCGCCCATTCTCTCTCTCCCTCTATCTGTCTTTCTCTCTGTGTCTGTCACTCTCAAAAAACAAAACAAAAAAAAAAATCTAAAAAAAAAAAGTTTCTAAAACAGTTATTTGGCTTGTCCCAGGTTTGGTTCACAATTCTCTTTAGTTGAAGACATGCATTAGGGGAATTATGTACTTCCTATAAATATTCACCACAAGGAACATAAAAATCACAAGCAAGCAAAGACAAGCATACCCTCAACTGCAGACAAATAACATGTTTTTAAATACATGGTTCCCCCGATATGAACACATCAGAGTGGTCCCAGGGCCAGCTGTAAGTCACCTACAGCTAAGTGCAGTTCAGTGTGACCCTTACTCAGTTGTGTGGTTGCTGGACTTCAGCCTTGATTTCCCCATCTGTGTAATGGGAAGAGGTACCTGCCTACACAGGGCAAACTATGTGCCTGGTGAGGGTAGACCCTTAATAGGTACCAGCTTTCTTTTTTGAGGGTTGTAGAAGTGTGTTCTCCCCTTTCTTATCTTTTGGAAGGTGTCTTAGTATGCATCCCAGAAGGTATGAAACTTTGGGCTGGCTGTGAAGCTTCAGGATAATGACACATCTTGGCATGTGACCCATCACTTACTGAATTCTTCTTGTCCTGTTTGCACTGCCCTGAGGACCAACTCTAACCTTAATTTTTAGATAAGTTACAAACTCCAGAGGTATGTGTTTGAGCCTTGTTGATGTTCAGCATTCGGAGATGTTGGTTGCTGAAGCCTAAGGACTAGAGGTGATGTGAGAAAGAAACTATTTGTAAGAGAGGCAACTTCACAAGAGGAAAGTGGGTGCCCTCTAAAGTGAAGAATGGGTCATTTGTTTTGACTCCTGGGGTTGGGAGCTATCTCTGGTACATGAAATTCTGCTTAGGGTCTTAACTACCTGACCATAACCAAGGGAAGGGCAGCGTATTTCTGAGGCCTGCTGTCTTTCTGAAGTAAGTAGCCTGTGGAGTCCTCTGCCTTTGAGAAAATCATGAAGCAAACGCTGCACTCGGCTGGCTCTGGACCACTCTCCAGGTCCTCTTGACACCTCAGCCCACTGCCTCCCATGCTCATGCCAACCTGTCTCTCTGAGCTGCGGACCTCAGCCCATCTTGATTTTCCAGATGGATTCCTGTTAAGTCACTGGCTCTAGATGACTTTGAACAATGCCCCTCAATGACCTTGAGACAATGGCTAAATGTGGGTCTGCTGAGGCCAGGCATGTGCTAAGGTGTGTTCTTTAGTTTTGAAGGGCACTTAGTTCCTCTTGAGATCAGATTGCAAAGGTGTTGTGTTCATGGTGTGGGCCACACACCACCATGTGTCAGTAGAAGTCATGAGGTGTTGTTTACAAAACCCAACCCAAAAACAATGGTGTCTGGGCCTAGGTTTGACTCAGCATTTTATTCCTGTATAAGATAGCTGGATGACCCAGGACTGGCCTGAAAGGTCTTGATTTTCCTCAAGATGGGCAGATCTTTGTTCTTTGAGGGTGGGTTTCATGTTTTTTAATACTCCAAATCATTCAGATATTGGAAAAACTAATCACAGTAGGTGATACCATTTTTATTTATTTATTTTACAATGTATACCCATGAATAAAGCAATGAGACTCCTTTTAAGGTGAGGTATATTAGAATATTCCAAAGCTGCATCATGGAATTGGATATCCTGATTCCCAAAGAGGCAGTTTCTAAAGGCAGAATATAGTTGAGTGTGCCTGTGTGGGCTTGGCTGGGGGAGAATTGGCCTGTTTACACGATGTCGTCTGTTTTTCCAGTACAGCTGTGTTCCAAGAGAGGTACCTATTAACTCAATGGCTGTCCTACATGGTATCTCCCCACTTACCAAGTGACATGCATTTTAGTTTCTTCCAGGTTTAAGAAGCACTTCTATAAATAGCAAATTCTATAAATGATTGAACTTCCTTAGTCAAAGAGCAGAGTAGAAGTGTTTAAACTTTCTTCTGCTCCCATTGAAAATGATGCTACAGCTTTACAAATGATTATGTTCACACCAAAATCAAGATTTTTAACCTTCGATTCATTTTGAGATGGTCTCAAGTGCCCAGATCCTCTGGCATCATGGCTATATTAGCCAACCTTTCCCTCATTAGTTGCCTATACATTCACAGTAAAGAAACAAGTGCATGTCCTTTGTTTTTTGTGCATTCCTTTGTTTTTATGAACATAGCCCTTTAGACTAAAACTAGGGAAGGTAAAGTTAATGGTCCAGCTAGCACACAGAAAAAACAACAACAACAACAACAAAAAAAAAAAAAACAACTTTTATTCCTATTACCTGCTCTCCTCCCTGCCACTACCCCAGAAAGCCAACCAACCCTCAGTGGTTAAGTAGGAGCATTAAGCAATTCTGGAGGAGCTACAAGATGTTCGATTATCCTCCCCAAGACTAGGTGAATCACAGACCTGTCAGGTTGCACCTGTATGTCCTTGGGGAAACATTCACAAGCTTCCATCTTGGCTGTATTTCACATCAGGCAAGGAGAACCTAGGTTTGCTGCTCCCTCAAGAATTGAAGTATGGGGCTGAAGAGTTGGCTTAACAGTCAAGGTGCTTGCCTGCAAAGCCAAAGAACCTAGTTTCCATTCCCCAGTACCCACCTAAGCCAGATGCACAAGGTGGAACATGTCTGGAGTTCGTTTGCACTGGCTAGACACCCTGGCTCATGCCCATTCTCTCTTTTGTGTATGAATAAATAAGTAAATAAAATAAAAAAGGTATCAAAAATAATTTTTACAAAAAAAATTGAAGTACGGCTGTCCTGGAAATCACAGGGAGGAAGGCAGTGAGACTCAGTTCAGTGGTAGAGTACTTGCCTAGCATGTGCAAGGCTCTGCAGTCAATTCCCATTACTGCAAAACAAAGGGGGGGGGGAAGCTCACATCATAAAGCTAGAAGCAAAGAATTTAGCCAAAACATGGAAAATATGTGCACCTACTAACAAAACCATCCAGGCCAGAGTTAAACCAACCCGGCAGGAGAAAGAAAGCCATTGCAGCTGGCGGAGGACTCAAAGACTCCCTCTCTGATTGTTATCTGGGGCTGATTACCTGGATTTGAAGGTAAAAGCAAAAGGCATTCACACCTCCCAGGATAACATTAATCCCTTCTGCAGAAATCCTAGGGCCGCTAACCTACCCTGGGTGCTGGAGCTCTGGCTCCAGGAGAATTTCACTTTCGCCTTTATCTCTGCCCTCCATCTGGCTGTCAGGCCTGTCGCATACCTGCAGCCTACAGCCTGGAAATCAGCGACTTTGATGTTCTAAAAGACGCTTTATCTGGGGTCATTTTCACCAATTCTTACGTTATTGTGTAGGATACTCAGAGATTCGGAGAATGAGCAATGGCTTTGTCCCCTAAGATCAGAGCAATTTGCAAGCTTTACTAAGGGACAAGATCTCATAAAGGGACTTTTGAGCTGGGAGCCTGTCAGCACCACTGGGAACTGGCATGACATCAACTGATTATTGATAGCTCAAGCATCAGTGGGCAGAGAGAAAGGCCTGTGGGCATGTGGAATTCCTCCTAGGCAGAGTGGGGAACTTTCCATTTATTACTAGCTTAATACTACATTTATCTTTTAATTTAAAAAGGCGATTCATATACTTAGGAGGGGAAAGTAAGTTGTACAATGGGAAGCAAGTCTCTCCCCCCTTCCCGGCCCCCTGATCCTGAACTCATAGTTCTGCTCTCGCTTTCCACCAGTCCTAGTTGCCTGATGGTGGGGGTCAAAGCATTCTGGGAGTTTACAGAGCCTGGACCAGCCCCGCCTTCCACAACAAAATGGCCACACCTGTCTGTTACTCTTCCCATGCAGCTTCAGATTTTGTGAGTTGCAATCCTTAGCCAGAATAATGGCTCACTAGTGTGTTATTACATGCTTGGTGCCTGGACAAACATCTTTACTTTTTTTTTTTCTGCACGTGTGTGTATGTGTGGCATGTGTTGCATGTACATATGCATGTTTATAGGTGTGTGGGCACACATGTATATGCATGTATGGAGACCAGGGGTTGATGTTGGTGGTCTTCCTAGATCATTGTCCACCTTACTTTTTGAGGCAGGGTCTCTTATTTGAACTTAAAGTACACCAATTCAGCTAGTCAACCTGTCCTGGGGATCCTTTGTCTCCACCTCTCAAACACTGGGCTTACAGGAGGGAGGGGAGGTCAGGTTCACCTGGCATTGACAATGGATGCTTGGGGATCTAACTGCAATCCTCATGCTTGTGTGGTAAGTGCTTTATCCACCAAGCTATCTCCCCAGATCCTGGACATATAGCTATAATTCTTTCAATAATCATATAAGGTAGTACAAGTATTCATGTTTGTCCTTTTAATAAACTATAAGGGTAGAGTTCATTTTGAATGAAAGTTGCCTTTATTATAAATTTGAGTTTGTCTTGCCTATATAATACCTTGCATGATAACATAGCTAGATTTTTAGTATTTCCTGTATTTATTGACTTTTTTTGGTATAGCTTAAAAAAATTTTATTAACATTTTCCATGATTATAAAATATATCCCATGGTAATTCCCTCCCTCCCCACCCCCAAACTTTCCCATTTGAAATTCCATTCTCCATCATATTACCTCCCCATTACAATCATTGTAATTACATATATACAATATCAACCTATTAAGTATCCTCCTCCCTTCTTTTCTCTACCCTTTATGTCTCCTTTTTAACTTACTGGCCTCTGCTACTAAGTATTTCCATTCTCACGCAGAAGCCCAATCATCTGTAGCTAGGATCCACATATGAGAGAGAACATGTGGCGCTTGGCTTTCTGGGCTTGGGTTACCTCACTTAGTATAATCCTTTCCAGGTCCATCCATTTTTCTGCAAATTTCATAACTTCATTTTTCTTTACCGCTGAGTAGAACTCCATTGCATAAATGTGCCACATCTTCATTATCCACTCATCTGTTGAGGGACATCTAGGCTGGTTCCATTTCCCAGCTATTATAAATTGAGCAGCAATAAACATGGTTGAGCATGTACTTCTAAGGAAATGAGATGAGTCCTTTGGATATATGCCTAGGAGTGCTATAGCTGGGTCATATGGTAGATCAATCTTTAGCTGTTTTAGGAACCTCCACACCGATTTCCACAATGGCTGGACCAGATTGCATTCCCACCAGCAGTGTAGAAGGGTTCCTTTTTTTCCACATCCCCGCCAATATTTATGATCATTTGTTTTCATGATGGTGGCCAATCTGACAGGAGTGAGATGGAATCTCAATGTAGTTTTAATCTGCATTTCCCTGATGATGAGTGACGTAGAACATTTTTTTAGATGCTTATATGCCATTTGTATTTCTTCCTTTGAGAATGCTCTATTTAGCTCCATAGCCCATTTTTTGATTGGCTTGTTTGATTCCTTATTATTTAACTTTTTGAGTTCTTTGTATATCCTAGATATTAATCCTCTATCAGATATATAGCTGGTGAAGATTTTTTCCCATTCTGTAGGTGGCCTCTTTGCTTTTTTCACTGTGTCCTTTGCAGTGCAAAATCTTTGTAATTTCATGAGGTCCCAGTGATTAAAGCGCACCATTTTTAAAGGGTGTAGCTGAATCATTAAATCTGAACGCAGAAGCAAGTGTTGTTGCCCTTCTAAACGTGGTGCCCATTCACAGTGTCCACGCTGTTCACTGCGCCTGTTCACGCAAGGTTAGTTTCTTGAGTTAGGAGTGTTGGAACTCATTTTAGTTTGTTGCACTCTAGAAATGGTGCCCCTTTTGTTTGACACTTGATTTTTTTCAAAGCATAGCTTCAACTATTACAGTATCTTCTTCCAGAAGAGAACTTTTTTAGTCCAGTGGTAAATGCCCTCGTTCCACCTTTTTCATGGAATGTCTGATTTCTTATGACGTGGGCATCATCGTGCACACACACAAGTGAACAAACTGGAGATGGTGTTGGGAGTGATGGAAGAGCGAGCCACCACCACCTGGTTTGCTGTCGTGATCTTGCAATAAACTAAGCTCAGATAATGTAATTTTGTATAATTTAGTAGTATGTACTTGCATTGTTCTTTTTTTAAAGTGTGGATCTGTATTTTCTCATCTATTCTTTCTAGTGACAACTAGCTGGAGGATTTTTTTTAAACACTATCAAAAATGTCTATTGTATGGTTTGCCTAGAAGGAAATGTTGAAGATGTTCACAGGATACTGACGTGTGTGAGGCAGAGCAGCTTCCCACAGGAGCTGATAGAACTTTCCACTTTGCCAGGATTTAATATAGTTTTGGAAGTCTTAGCCATAGCAATAAGGCAAGAGACACACATAAAAGGGATACAAATTGGAAAGGAAGAGATCAAGTTATCATTATTTGCAGAGGACATTATTCTATATATAAAGGACCCTAAAGACTCTACCAGCAAACTGTTAGAGCTGATAAAAACCTACAGCCATGTAGTATGATACAAAATAAATACTCAGAAATCAGTAGCCTTCCTATATGCTAACAACAAACACACAGAGGATGAAATCAGAGAATCACTCCCATTCACAATTGCATCAAAAAAAAATAAAGTACCTTGGAGTAAACCTAACCGAGGAAGTAAAGAATCTCTACAATGATAACTTTAAAACACTCAAGTGAGAAGTTGCAGAAGACACTAGAAAGTGGAAAAACATCCCCTGTTCCTGGATTGGAAGAATCAATATTGTAAAAATGGCAATCTTACCAAAAGCAATCTATGCATTTAATGCAATCCCTATTAAAATTCCAAAGGTATTCTTCATGGAAATAGAAAAAATAATCCAAAAATTCATTTGGAATCACAAAAAACCTTGAATATCTAAAATAATACTGAGCAACAAAAATGAGGCTGGTGGTATCACCATACCTGATTTTAACCTATACTACAGAGCCATAGGAACAAAAGCACTGGCACAAAAACAGACATGTAGATCAATGGAACAGAATAGAGGACCCAGATATAAGTCCAGGTAGCTATAGCCACCTGATATTCGATAAAAATGCCAAAAACACTCATTGGAGAAAAGACATCCTCTTCAGCAAATGGTCTTGAGAAAACTGGGTATATATCTGCAGAAGGATGAAAATAGATTCTTTTCTCTCACCATGCACAAGAATTAAGTCCAAATGGATTAAAGACCTTAACATCAGACCTGAAACTCTGAAACTGCTAGAGGAAAAAGTAGGGGAAACCCTTCAACATATTGGTCTTGACAAAGACTTTCTGAATACAACCCCAATTGCTCAGGCAATAAAACCACAGATTAATCACTGGGACCTCATGAAATTACAAAGATTTTGCACTGCAAAGGACACAGTGAAAAAAGCAAAGAGGCCACCTACAGAATGGGAAAAAATCTTTGCCAGCTATATATCTGATAGAGGATTAATATCTAGGATATACAAAGAACTTAAAAAGTTAACTAATAAGGAATCAAACAAGCCAATCAAAAACGGGCTATGGAGCTAAATAGAGCATTCTCAAAGGAAGAAATACAAAGCATCTAAAAAAATGTTCTATGTCACTAGTCATCAGGGAAATGCAGATTAAAACTACATTGAGATTCCATCTCACTCCTGTCAGATTGGCTACCATCATGAAAACAAATGATCATAAATGTTGGCGGGGAACCCTTCTACACTGCTGGTGGGAATGCAATCTGGTCCAGCCATTGTGGAAATCAGTGTGGAGGTTCCTAAAACAGCTAAAGATTGATCTACCATATGACCCAGCTATAGCACTCCTAGGCATATATCCTAAGGACTCATCTCATTTCCTTAGAAGTACATGCTCAACTATGTTTATTGCTGCTCAATTTATAATAGCTGGGAAATGGAACCAGCCTAGATGTCCCTCAACAGATGAGTGGATAATGAAGATATGGCACATTTATACAATGGAGTTCTACTCAGCGGTAAAGAAAAATGAAGTTATGAAATTTGCAAAAAAAAAGGTGGCTCTGGAAAGGATTATACTAAGTGAGGTAACCCAAGCCCAGAAACCAAGCACCACATGTTCTCCCTCATATGTGTATGCTAGCTACAGATGATTTGGCTTCTGCGTGAGAAGGAAAATACTTAGTAGTAGAGGCCAGTAAGTTAAAAAGGAGATACAAAGGGAAGAGAAAGGAAGGCAGGAGGGTACTTAATGGGTTGGTATTGTATATATGTAAGTAGGATGATTGAGATGGGGAGGTAATTTGATGGAGAATGGAATTTCAAAGGGGAAAGTGCAGGGTGGGGGAGGGAGGGTATTAACATGGAATATTTTTATAATCATGGAAAATGTTAATAAAAATTGTGAAAAGATTAAAAAAATAAAAAAAAATATGTCGTGGGTCTGGAGAGATGGCTTAGTGGTTAAGGCACTTGCCTGGGAAGCCTAAGGAACCATGTTCCATCTCTCTCCAGATCCCACATAAGCCAGGCACACCAAGGTGAGGCAAGTGTAAGGTTGCATATGCCTACTAGGTGGTGTAAGTGTCTGAAGTTCAATTGCAATGGCTGAGGCCCTAGAGTGCCAAGTCTCTCTCTCTCTTACTCTTGCTATCTCTAAAAAAATATGTTGGCATCAAAGTCTCCTTTTGCTTATGTTTACACATCTCTAAAGTATAAAATCCTAGGGCAGCATAGTAAATAGACACCACAAAATTCACCTCCAAGTCAGACAACTGGGGTACCTTTCTGGAATTGCTCTGCTCCTTCAGGAAATGTGCAAAGCTCAGTTTTTCTTTATCAATGCCAGCTGGAAAGATCAAAAATTTTACACTTTCAAAGTGTATAAAATTTATAATTATAGTTGAACATGGGCAGTGGTTTGTAATTCATTTTATATGAAAATAGCCTTGCCTATGTGCTTGTCCCTTGCTTGTTCTTATTGAATCTCTGTAGTTCATTATATACTGTAGAAAACAGCCTTTTCTGTTTCATCTACCAGGTTGTGACCTATTTTTCCCCTAGGATTGTTTTTTTTTTTAATGCGATCATGTGATCTGATAATTCTTACAAGATCAGGATAGTATGCATTATATAGAAAGGCCTTTCAAAAATACTCAAATATTTTTCCTTTTTATTGAAAAATTTTCTTGCATGTATATAATGTACTTTGATCATAATCCCCTACTATTACCTTCTCTCTTTTAAAACTTTTTTCTTTTGTTATTATTATTATTATTATTATTATTAACAATATATTTTGTATGGATCCAACACGTGTTGATACCCTCTTTTCCCTTGTCCCTGCCCCCATTACTCTGGGGCCATCCTCAGTGGGGTTGCTGGTATTCCTCATGAGGTTGCTGGTTGTGCATTGTAGGAGCAGCAGTCAGTTATTTTGGTGGAGGAGGGAATGCCTCTGGGCATGATGTCTCAACCTGTGACTTTTACAATCTTTTTGCCCCCACTTCTACAACATTCCCTGAGCTATGGTAGGTGAGTTTTAAGTCTACATGAGTGGTGAGCTCTTAGGAGTCTCTGGAATTCTGCTTTGGTGTCGAGTATCCTCAGGGTCTGTCTCCTTCACCCTGGTGCTGATTGTCAAGTTTACCATGGAAGCAGGACTCTTGCTCTTCTCCCCAATTCCTCTGTGGTTTCAGCTGTGGCTTGGCTGACATGGAAAGGGTAGTTTATCTCTTTGAGTCTCGCTACCTTCTGGAAAAGAATAGATTCTCCTATGGAGAGTGAAGTCAGCATAGTTTAAATGGGATAAGGATTATTAATTTAGGGAATGTGTGGTGTATGTAAACCCCTCTTTTAGTCAAAGACTAGTGAGAGCTTGACACTGGAGAAGATAATCTTTGTCTCCATAGGATTCTAATCTGGTTCCCAATTCCAGATATGGGTTCCTTTACACTGAGTGGATGTCTTAGCCAATCACAAAGCTATTTGTAACCTACCAAGGCTGTGTGCCTCTATTCCACTGGCATATACATTCTGTCAGGGTGTTGCTTCTGAGTAGCTTAGACTTCTGGTTGCTCAGACCATTGTTGGCCACTTTCCCCCAGTAGCTCATGTAGCACTTTCCAGCACTAGACAGGCTAACTATCTGGGGACTGGCTCTCTTTCCATTTCCAGCCACATCTCTTCATGTTCTGTGTCAGCAGCATGTGGTGTCTTCAGCAATAGGGTCTTACCTTTTGCCTCAGGCAGGTAATCAAGTGCTTTGACAGAAAACTGTCTTGTTTTGGGGATCTCCTAGGTCTCTGCCATCAACAGCTCATTGTTGGTAGCAAGGGATTTCTGGTACTGGGAATTACAGGCTAGAGGCAAATAAAAATTTCTTTTAAGCTTAGGCTCCATCCCACCCTCTCCAGGACCCTTCTTTTCAGGTGTTCCCCCCTTACTCCTGTTTAGGGTTCTATCTTGTAGTCTATCTCCAAGGATAAAGGTTTCTATGGTACAAGTTCATTGTGGATTTAGCTTTGTGCTTTTTTTCCCCCACCCTTTCCTTCCCCTATCCCCCAGCTCTTCCATCCCTATTGTCTGGGCCTTGAGTTGCCTGTCAGGTATATCAGCAACTCGAGCTCATCTAGGTTAGGAACTGCAGATAAGTGAGACCATGCTGTGTTGGTCTTTCTGTGATTGTGTGAGTTCACTGAGTATGATCTATTCTAAGTCTGTCCATTTTTCTACAAATGTCATTGTATCATTTTTTCTTACTGCTGAGTAGAATGCCACTGTGCAAATGTACCACAACTTCAATATTCATTCATCCAATGATGGGTACCTGGATTGCTTCCAGTTCTTAGCTATAATGAATTGAGCAGCTATAAACATGGTTAAGCAAATATGTCTGTAGTGAAGCATGGAGCATTTAGGATAAATGCCCAGTAAGAGAATAATAGGGTCTGTTGGTAGCTTTATGTTCATCCTTTTCAGGAATCTCCATATTGATTTCCACAGTGGTTGTACAAGTTTACATTCCCACCAACAGTGGATGAGGATGCCTCCTTCCCCACATCCTCGCCAACATTTGTTGTTGTCAGATTGTTTAATGATTGCCATTCTTACTAGAGTAAGGTAGAATCTCATAGTTGTTTTAATTTGCATTTCCCTAATGGTTAGGGATGGTGAACATTTTCTTAAGTGTGTGTTAGCCATTTTAATTCTTCCTCTGCGAACTCCCTATTCAGTTCTCTGCCCCATTTTTGGAGTGGGTTGTTTTATTTTTGTTTGTTTGTTGTTTAGTTTTTTTTTTTTTTTTTTTTTGAGTTCTTTGTAGATTCTAGGTATTAGGCTTCTGTCAGTGGTATAGCTGGCAACGATTTTTTGCCATTCGGTGGGTAATCTATTGGCTCTGCATATGGTGTGTTTGTCTGTGCAAAAGCTTTTTAGCTTCATGAGATTCCATTGGTTGAGTGATTGTTTAATTTCCTGGGCTACTGGGATTTTGTTCAGGAAGTCTTTTCCTACTCCTATATTGTAGAAAGTACCACCTATTTTTTTCTTCCAATAGAAGAGTGTCAGGTATTATATTGAGGACTTTAATCCATTTGGATCTGATTTTTGTGTATCACGAGATAAATGGATGATCTTTTTTCTACATCCAGTTTGTCCAGCATCATTTGTTGAAAAGTCTGGCTTTTCTCCAATCTACTTTATTGGCACCTTTGTCAAAGATCAAGTAGCTATAGTTACTTGACCTAAGGTCCATGCCTTCAATTCCATGCTATTGTTCCATGTTTCTGTTTTTATGCCAGTACCATGCTGTTTTTGTCACTATGGCTTTGTAATATAGCTTAAGATCAGGTATGGGGATACCTTCAGAGGTGTTTCTTTTGCTGAGGATATGTTTGGATATCGGAGGCCTGTTGCCATTCCATATGAATTTTGAGATCATTGTCCTGTCTCTGAAGAATGATGTTGAGATTTTTATTGGTATTGCATTAGATGTATATGTTACTTTTGGTAGAATTGCCATTTTCAAAATATTAATTCTTCCTATCCAGGAGCATAGGAGGTCTTTCCATATTCCCAAGTCCTCCTCAGTTTCTTTCTTAATTTTTAAAGTGTTTTTATTATATAGGTCTTTTACATCCTTGGTTAATGTTATTCCAAGGTATTTAATTTTGTTGTTGTTGCTATTGAAAATGGGGCAGCCTCACTGGTTTCTTTCTCTATATATTTGTCCTTTACATATAGGAAGGCTACTGATTTTTGTGTGTTGATTTGTGTCCTGCCACTTTACTGAAGGAATTAATCACCTTTTGAAATTTTGAGACAGGGCTGGAAAGATGGCTTAGTGGTTAAGCACTTGCCTGTGAAGCCTAAAGACCCCAGTTCAAGGCTTGATTCCCCAGGTCCCATGTTAGCCAGAAGCACAAGGGGGCGCATGCATCTGGAATTCGTTTGCAGTGGCTGGAGGCCCTGGCATGCCCAATGCCCATTCTCTCTCTATCTGCCCCTTTCTCTCTCTCTCTCTCTCTCTCTCTGTCACTCTCAAATAAATGAATAAATAAAGTTGAACAAAAAAATTTAAAAAAAGAGAAATTTTGAGATGGAGACTTTCAGGTCAGATATATGTAGGATCATATCATCTGCAAATAGGGCTAACTTGACTTCTTTCTTTCCAAATTGCATCCCTTATATCTCTTTCTCCTGTCTTATTGCTTGGTCGAGGACATCTAGTACCATGTTGAGTAGCAGTGGTGAGAGTGGGCAGCCCTGTCTTGTTCCTGATCTCAATGAGAACTTCTTGAGTCTTACCCATTAAGTATTATTTGGACTTTAGGAATTTTGTATATAGCCTTTTCTTTTTTTTTAATTTTTTTTTTTAAATTTGTTTGAGAGCGACAGACACAGAGAGAAAGACAGATAGAGGGAGAGAGAGAGAATGGGCGCGCCAGGGCTTCCAGCCACTGCAAACGAACTCCAGACACATGCGCCCCCTTGTTAGCATCTGGCTAACATGGGATCTGGGGAACCGAGTCTCGAACCGGGGTCCTTAGGCTTCACAGGCAAGCGCTTAACTGCTAAGCCATCTCTCCAGCCCTATATAGCCTTTTCTGTGTTGAGATATAAACCTTCCATGCCTATTATCTCCAGAGATTTGATCATGAAGTGGTATTGTCTTTTGTCAAAGGCCTTCTCTGCATCAATTGAGATGATCATGTGGTTCTTATGTTTAAGTTTATTGATGTGGTTTATTATATTAACCAATTTCTGTATGTTGCACCATCCTTGCTATGAAGTCTACTTGATCAAGGCAGATAATGCTTTTGATATATGTTGAACTTGGTTTGCAAGGATTTTGTTCAGGATCTTTGCATCTAAATTCATCAGGAATATAAGGCTATAGTTTTATTTTTTTGTATCTCTGTGTGGTTTTGGTGTTAGGGTGATGCTAGCCTCATAAAAGCAGTTGGTGAAGATTCCCTGATCTCAAATTATGAAAAAGAGTTTGAGAAAAATTGGTTTAAGTACTTCAATGAAGGTTTGATAGATTTCAGCTAAGAAGCCAGCTGGTCCTGGACTTTTCTTTTGAGGGAGGTTTTTTATTACCTTTACAATCTCTATGGTTATGATAGGTTTGTTTAGGAGATTAATCTGCTCTGAGTTTAGTTTTGGTAGGTGGTATGTGGCTAAAAAATTCACCCATTTATTCCAGATTTTCTAATTTTTTGGAAGGTTTTGGAAATATGTCCTGATGTGTCTTCCAATTTCATTGATGTCTGTTGTGACCTCTCCTTTTTTATTTCTGATTTTGTTGAGATTTCCCCTTTTTATGCTTGATCAAGTTGGCCAGGGATTTATCAATCTTATTTATTTTCTTTTCAAGGAACCAGCTCTTCGTTTCATTGTTTTTTTTTTTAAATTATTTTTTTAGTTTCCAATTCATTAATTCATGCTCTGATTTTGATTATTTCTTTCTGACTGGAGTTCCTAGGGTTGAATTATTTTTGTCTTTCCAATGTCTTTTGATGGACAGTGAGGTTATTAATTTGGGATCTCTCTGTCTTTGTTATGAAGGCATTTAGTGCTATGAATTTTTCCTTTAGGACTGTCTTCATTGTGTCCCATAATTTGTGGTAAGTTGTGTTATCATTATCATTCAATTCTAGGAATTTTACAATTTCTATCTTTATTTCCTTCACTACCCATTCATTGTTTAAAAGTATGTTGTTCAGTCTTCAGAAGCTGGTGGAGTTCCCAATGTGTCTCTTGTTGTTAGTTTCTAGCTTTAAAACATTGAGATCTGATATGATACAGGAAGTTACTTCAATTTTCCTGAATTTATGCAGGCATGCCATATGGCCTAATATGTGGTCTATTTTGGAGAAGGTTCTGTGGGCTGTTGATAAGAATGTGTGTTCTGTAGAATTGAGGTGGAAAGTTCTGTAGATGTACATTAGGTCTCATTGATCTATGGTGTTGTTGAGCTCTATCATTTCCCTGTTGATTTTCTGCTTGAATGATCTTTCTATTGATGATAGTGCAGTATTGAAGTCTCAGACTATGATAGTGTTGGTGTTTATTTCTGTTTTGTTGTCAAGTAGGTTTTGTTTTATAAACTGTGGTTCCCCTGTGTTTGGCACATATAGATTTATGATTATGATGTTCCCAGGTTGGATCATTCCCTTGATAAGTAAGACATAGCCTTCTTTGTCTTTCTTGATTACTTTTTGTTTGAAGTCTATTTCATCATATATTAATATAGCAACACCTGTTTGTTTCTTATTTCCACTTGTTGTAATACCATTTTTCATCCTTTCACACTGAGGAGGTGTCTAACTTTAGTGGTGAGATGGATTTCTTAAACATAGCAGATAGAAGGGTCCATTTTTGGATCTGTCCTGTTAATTTGTGTCTTTTGATGGGTACATTAAGATCATTAATGTTTAAAGTTATAACTGAGGTTCAATTTAATTACTGCCATGATGGGGTGCTTTATGGTCTTTGGTGGGTTTTTTTTTGTGTGTTTTATACTGTTTTGAGCCTGGTCTAGTTTTGGTTATTGTGATCTTCTTCTTGTAGGCTCTTGAGATTGGTTGTTTGACTATTCTGTGTGGAGTGTTCCTTCATGTATTCTCTGCAGGTTGGGCTTTGTGTCCATATAATCATAGAGTTGGCTTTTTTCATGGAAAGTTTTCCTTTAACCATCTATTATGAAGGATACTTTCACTGGGTACAGTAGCTTGGGTTTGAAGCCATAGTTTTTGACTTTGAACTGTTCCATTCCAGGCCCTTCTGGCTTTCAGGGTTTCTATTGAGAAATCTGAGGTAATTCTGATGGAATTGCCTTTATATGCAGTGAGTTGTTTCTCTCTTGCTGCTTTTAGCACTCTTTCTTTGTTTTCATTGTTAAGTTTTAACTATGATATGCCTTGGAGAGTGTATTTTCTGGTCCTGTCTGTTTTGTATTCTGTGAGCTTCTTGTATGTGGATGTACCTCTCTTTTGAAAGACTGGGAAAATTTTCTTCAATAATTTTGTTGAATATATTTCTCTGCCTCTGGCCTGTATTTCCTCTCCTGATGTACTCGTGATCCATATGCTTTGCTGTTTTAGAGTATCCCACAGTTCCTTCATATTCTGTTCACATGGGTTTTTTGAACTTAGCAAGGTTTTTCTGTCTTTCTGATCTATTTCTTCTGTCTTGTTTTCCAGCTCAGAGGTTCTGTCTTCCACATGAATAATTCTGTTGGTGAGGGGTTCTACAGAGTTTTGCAAAGCTCTATTTGATTTTTGTTTTCTGTTGTGTTATTTTGCATCATGTCCATCTCTTTTTTGAGGTACAATTTCAATTTGAGGTCTGATTTTCTTGATGCTTCCTGAAATTCATTCTTGCATTTCATCAAGTCTTTATTCAGCTTAATCTGCTGGTATTGAGATCTTCCATTTGTCCACTCACCTTCAATTCATTTGTATCTCTTTTGAGGCTTCTATGGTTTTCTTTAATTAAGTTAAGCCTAGTGTCAAAATTTGAGTGTTCAAAGAGACAATTTTGCTCAATTTCATTTATGCAATTGTTGGTTTTTGATGGCTCGATTCCAGGTCAGCAATTCTTTTCATTGGGGTTACATTGGTTGTTGTGTTTTCATTTTGGGATTCAGTTTCCATTGATTTTATTGGAGGCATTGTGAGATCTTCTTGGTGGAGATCTCTCAGTTTTCTAACTTTCATTTTTTTTTTTTTTTTTTATTGTGGTCTACCAATATTGGGGAAACATTTCATTCTGTTATGGGGAAGGCAAGTATTTGTCCTTGTAGGATCTTCAGTGGGTGTTCTGTTTCAAATGTGAACCAGATTGATGTGCAATGGGGTTATAACCACAGATGCACAGATTGTGGAGATTGTGAGTACATCAAGGGTACCTAGGGAACTGGGAAGTGGGGAAGTGGGAACTCTGGCCTACTCTACTTGCATATACTTTTCAGCACACAGGGATCAGGGATTTTGGAAGCAGGAGCTGGGAAGCAGGAGGCTAGGGGTAAGAGGCCAGCTCTTACAGTGGCCCAAGTACCCTCTGGTTCAGAGGAATAGGGATTTGGGTACCCATGGGCCAGTCAATCAGGAAACCCTAGGAAAAGGCCTGCTTCTGCAGCCTGTAAGCAGGGAACAGGCCACCCCAAGGCAGCAGCAGGGGTACCTGGACCAGGGAAGTGGGTGGTGGGGAAGGAACTGGGAACTCTGGCCTACTCACTCTGGGAATGCACTCTCAAGAGCAGGTGATCTAGGAGCTGGGTACCCAGGGATCATTCAATCAGGAAGGTGGAACAAGGGGCCTGCTTCTGCTGTAAGCTTGCAGGGTCCCAAAACCATGCCAGCAGCAGGGAAAGTGACCAGGACTAGGAAACTGGGAGGAGGTATTCCTGCTACCTTCTCTTGTTCCCTTTCTCTATCTAAGCATTTAAAATATATTTTATTTAGTTATTTATGAGAGAAAGAGGCAGATAAAGAGAATAAAAGAATGGGCAAGTCAGTGCTTCCAGCCACTGCAAACAAACTCCAGATGCATGAGCCATCTTGTACATTTGGCTTACATGTGTCCTGGGGAATTGAACCTGGGTTCTTTGGCTTTACAGGCAAGTGCCTTGAGCCATCTCTCCAGCCCCACTGATTGTGTTGAATGTTCTCAAGTTTTATCCTAATCTCTTGGCAGTTTTGTCTTTTGCATATTTTTAAATATTTTAACCATTTAGGCTCTACCTATCATCTATTTGTCTGTCTATCTGTCCATCTATCTATCTATCTATCTATCTATCTATCTATCTATCTATCTATCTATCTATCATCTTGTTCCCCCAACTCCACATTTGAAGAATCTACATTTTAACCTACTTATTAGAAATGTAGTTTTGAGCATATGTTAAAATCTTATGTGCTTCTTTTTGAGGCATGGGAGATAAATTTCAGAACCTTGAGCATTTTAAGCAAACATTTACCACAGAAATATACCCAGTCCACTCACATGCATTTAGTACATTTCCGTACTTACTATGAGATTTCCACTGGTCTTTTTGTCAATCCGCACATGACAACAAATTGCAACTTACACTATTTTTAGTTGTATGGCTAGTCCTTTGTCATGGTTCTTGAGCTTTCACAATTTTTCTGGAAGTAGCCAAATGTTGACTTGTTTTTATGTGAATTTAGCACTAACTTATGTAGCTAGAAAAAAGAATAAAATAAAGAGGAGTTGGCAGATGGCTCTGTGGATAAAGCACTTGCCACACAAGTGTGAGGACCAGAGTTTCAACCCTTAGCTCCCATGTGAATGTTGGATGGGTGTGGTGACTTGCCTGTAATCCCAGAATTTGGGAGGTGGAGACATGGGATTGCTGAGGCAGGCTAGAGTAGCCCGGGGTTTAAGTGAGAGGTCTGGTCTCAGTAAATAAGGGAGAGGGGGCTGGAGAGATGGCTAGGTGTTAAGGCACTTGCCTGCAAAGCCAAAGAACTCAGGTTCAATTCCTCAGGACCCGTGTAAGCCAGATGCACAATGTGGTGCATACGTCTGAAGCTCATTTGCAGTGGCTGGATGCCCTGGTGTGCCCATTATCTCTCTCTCTCTGCCTCTTCTCTCTAAATAAATAAACAAAATAAATAAATAAATAAACAAAAATCAAAAAACAAGGGAATCACACCTTCCAAGGCTCAAGGCCTAATGTGGGAGAGGTGGTGGAAAAAAATGTAAGAGCCAAAGGAACGGTAGGACTCCTTACAACGTGCTCCTCCAGACACAAAATGGCCTGGATACCCATGACCTCACAGTGCCTGACATTACCTATATAAGACCATCATAATAGGAGGAAAAGATCATGACATCAAAATAAAAGTGAGACTGATTGAGAGGAGGATGGGATATGATGGAGAATGGAATTTCAAAGGGGAAAGTGGGGGGAGGAAGGGCATTACCATGGGATATTGCTTACAATCATGGAAATTGTTAATAAAAAAAAAATAAATAAATAAGGGAGAGAATGATCAAAGAAGACACCCAATGTCAACCTCTGGACTCCATATCAGGCACACACAGTGCACATGCATCCCATACATGTATCCACATACTTATATACACATATACACATGCATACCACACACATACATATGCAAAGGTACTGTCATTATTTTTTGTTAAGATTGCAGATTAAGAACAAGTTAGAAAGAAAAGGCGATTCAGTAGAGGGGTTGGGAAGAGACAAAGAAAGTTAATGGGAAAGGATTGTGGTCAAAGTACATTGTGTTTATGCATGAAGGTTAAATAAAATAAAGTAAATTTGAAAGAAAGTAAAGAAAATGAAAGATTGCAGATTAAGGATATTCATGATAATAGATTTTCTAAATTGTACTATTCTCACATCTTGGATTTAATGCTGTTGGTTGGAGCGTGTTTTTGTATTTTAAAGTGTGGTTGAATCAATTAGGCCTTTTTGTTAAGTGTCTTCATGAGTGAGACCAATCTATATACTTGATTAAAAATTATCTGAATTCCATTCCCAGAACTTCAAAACACGTGTATGGGATTTTGGCATATAACTAAGACTACCTTTCAAATAAGTGGATTAAAAAGGGAAATTATACAAACATGGAATTGAGGCAGTGGGATAGTGATCTTCAGAAAACTAATATTGAGATACTTAGGCTACTCCACTTAAAAATTTCTTTTGAGCCGGACGTGGTGACACACGGCTTTATTCCCAGCACTTGGGAAGCAGAGGTAGGAGGATCGCTGTGAGTTTGATGCCACCCTGAGACTACATAATTACAGGTCAGCCTCTGAGACCCTACCTAAAAAAAAAAAAAAAAAAAAAAACCAAAATAGAAAATAAAATAAAAAGCTTCTTTTGGGAGGACTTGTCAAATTTTATTATATATAATATACATATATATTACACAACAATATATACATATACATTTTGTCATATAAAGAATTTGCTGAATGTAGGGCAGGATCTTGGATTAAGTCCTGGGAAATAAAATGGTTTTTACTGAAAAAAAAAAAACAAAAACCTGATAAGATCCAAATAAAGACCTGAGGCTAGTTAAGTTTCTCTTTTTAATTTTTCTTTATTTCTTAGTTTGACACATGTACTCTGGTTATAAAAGATATTAGGGGAGCCAGAAGAAGGATATGTGGGAATTCTGGACTATCTTTGCAAACCCTTGTGTAAATCTAAACATTTTCAAAAATTAAAAGCAACTGAAATGAAAAGTATTTTGGAAGCATTCCTTACTTCCTTAAGATAAATAGAATTTAAACATTTTGTATGATTGACAGAATTCTTCTATAAAACCAGTGGGGTTGAGATATTTCCAGTAAGTAACTTTTTTGATAAGTGTGCAATCCCTATCATGCGAGTTGTTTTGTTTCTAGTTCTATCGCTTCTGATTTCTACTTTTAGTAATTTATATTTTCATGAGCTTTTCACATTTATTTTTGTGGAATTAACCAGGGTAACCATTTGCTAATTATAAAATGTTTCCTTTGTAGCTGAGAATTTCCCTTCTTCCATTTTTCTTTTTTTCATGTTTCCCCCTCCCTCTTCCCTAGATTTAACAGTTTATTTTTAATAACTATAATTTAATCATTTAATAGTTATTTATCCTAGCTCTTGGACTTAACTGCATTTTTTTCATTCTTTTCTCATTTTTCCTTTTATTTTTGTTACCTCTCACTGAAATTTCAAAATTTATTTAATTGCTCTCTCCTTAATTTCTTTAGTTCAATGCATACACTAATAAATGCTTAAGGCTACAAAGCTTCCTCAGGGTACTGTTTTAACTGAATTTTAATGTTTCTGATACATATTTTTAATTTTATTTGTTTTATTATTTAACTTCTAGAATATAATATTCTATGGTCCTATTTTCTATTTCATTTTGGACCTGAGATATTAAGAGAAAATTTCAAATTTTTCAAGCAGTAGCTTTTAAAAACACTTGCTACATCAATTGTATTTATTTACCCTTATAGATGCTTAACCTCTTCCTCCTCTTTCTCATCCCCTCCCCTCCTCTTTCTCTTCTTCTCTGAGACTCTCAGTATGTATTCCAGGCTAGACTGAAATTCACTGTGTAGCTCAGGCTTGTCTGGACCTTTTGATCCTCCTGCCTCAGCCTCCCAAGTGTAGGATCACAGGTGTACACTCACAAGTGTACACCCAGCTTGAATATTCTTATTTTGCTTATGAATATCAAAAGCAGAACAAGTAACAATTTCTCTTTATTTCTGTGATAATTCTCCATATCTTGAAAAACTCATATTACCTATCTTTGATTTTTTTATTAGTTATGGACATATTCAGTATATAAACAGCACATGTTGGTACCATACTTACCCTCATCTCTGCCCCCCACAAAGGGACCCTCCTCGTTGGGGATGCCCATTATCTGCATAGGGATTATGGGGGTAGCCATCAGTTATGGGGAAGAGGCAATGTCTCTGTATGTAATGTCTCAACTTGTGACTCTAATAATCTTCCTACCCCTTTTTTCACAAAATTCCCTGAGCCATGTTGGGTTCATTTTAGGTTTACTCCAGTAATGGGCTCTTAGGAGCCTCTGTATCTCTGATTTGGTTGGAGTTGAGTGTCCTCAGTGTCTGTCTCCATCACCCTTGTGCTGATAACAGGTTCATTGCAAAAGCAGCATTCTTGTTCATTTCCCCAAATCCTCTATGGTTTCAGCTGGGGCCTTGGTGAAGTGCAATGGGCCGTTTCTCTCCTCAGGTCTTGCTTCCATCTGAAAAAGAGAAGCAGATTCTCCAACAGAGAGTGATGTCAGCACAGATTAAGTGGGATAACCATTGTTAGTTTAGAGAGAATTTAATGGGTGTAGGCCCTTTTGCAGCTCAAAATTGGTGGGAGCTTGATGTCGGACAGTAAACTTGTTATCTGGATATGATTCTGACTTGTTTCCCAGTTCCGGCTATGGGTTCCTTTCCACTGAGTGGATCTGTGAGACAATCCAAGAGCAGCTGGTTACTACCCACCATGGCTGGGTGTCACTATTGCACTTGTGTGAGCATCACATCAGGTTGTTTGCTTCTGAGTAGCTTTGACCTCAAGTTGCTCAGATAGATGTTGGTCATTTTCCCCCAGTCGCTCATGTAGCACTAGACTGGCTAACTGTCTGGGAACTGGCTCTCTTCCAGATTGCAGCCTGGTCTCTCCATGTTTTGTACCAACACCATGTGATGTCTTTGGTCGTCGAGGTCTTATCATTAACCTCTGGTGGGTAATCAAGTGTTTTGACAGAAATCTGTCTTCTTTTGGGAAACCTTCTAGGTCTCTCTGATCAACAGCTCACTGTGGGTGTTGACCACATCCTGGTACTGGGAGTTACAGGTCAGCGCCAAGGGAAAAGAAAGAAAGGGAAAAAAAGGCAAAAAGAGAAAGAGGAGAAATTTAAGGTTAGGCTTCATCTCACCCTCTCCAGGGCCCTTTGATTGAGGTGCTCCCTCTAAGGTCCTGATGTGGGTTCAACCTTTTCATCTGTGTTCCAGGATATAAGATTTGATGGTACCAGTTCTGTTTGGGTTCAGTTTTGTGTTGCCCCCCGCCCCACCACATCCTTACCCACCCCTCAAGCCCTACCCTACTTATTATCCAGTTCTTGAGATGCCTATTAGGTATGGCAGCATCTCAGACGGATCCAGGGTAGGAGCTGCAGATGAGTGAGACCACGTGACGACTGTCTTTCTGTGGTTGGGTGAGTTTGCTGAGTATGATCTGTTCCAAGATAGACCATTTTTCTACAAATTTCATTGTGTCATTTTTTTCTAACTGCTGAGTAGAATTAACTAACTTTAAAAAATATTTAATTTTTATTTATTTATTTGAGAGACAGGCATTTGAGAGACAGAGAGAGAAAGAGAATGGGCAAGCTAGGGCCTCCTGCCACTGCCAACAAACTCCAGATGCGTGTGCCACCTTGTGCATCTGGCTTTATATGGGACCTGGGGAATTGAACCTAGGGTCTTTGGCTTTGCAGGAAAGTGCCTTAAGCGCTAAGCCATCTCTCCAGCCCCGAATTACCTAATTTTTTTTTTTTTTTCAGTTTCACTCTCACAATTTCCAAGGGGCAGATTTGGGCTTTCAGTTAAATCCAAGGCACTACCCAATTAACTCACATCAGAGGCTGTATGGATCAGAAGTTTACATTCAGTGAGAATTTAGGGCTGTGTGTGTTGCTGGGGTGAAACATTGTTAACATACTCAAGATCTGAAGGGGAGAGGGAAACGATGATGAAATTTACTTTCAACATGAATTTCATATGCGAGAAAGCCAAGTGCTTGTCGCTTCAGTACTCATCTAGGATGTACTCAGTGTCCCTGTCATAAATACACTGGGCCCTTTGATCCCGTGCAGGGGGCCGGAAGGGGGGTGGGGCATTCATAGCCCTTCTTTCCAGCTAACTGAGGAGGTAGCCAACAAGTGCAGAACAGATGCACTGGACCCTCAAAGGAGCAACTCCTGTCAGGCGGGGACTGCTGCCCACGCCCTGGGCCTCATGTGGCCACCATGG
Organism: Jaculus jaculus; assembly: GCF_020740685.1. Classification (NCBI taxonomy): domain Eukaryota; kingdom Metazoa; phylum Chordata; class Mammalia; order Rodentia; family Dipodidae; genus Jaculus; species Jaculus jaculus. Next base: position 134,859,169 of record NC_059104.1, read on the forward strand.
AGGTCAAACACTCTCCAACAGTTCTCCAATCTGGGGCACCTCCCTGCCCTGCCAGTTGTCTCAAAGGGAAGGCGTTACTTCCAATCAATTCAGAAACGTGGCATATAAAACCCAGTGTGGGCTTTATGAATATTCACACACAGCCTATAAAACTATAAAACTGTGGCACTGAGGCTTCTTAAGTAATGGATTTTGACTTGTTCCCCAATCTTCCCACAATGACTTAATCTGATGAAAATGATATCATTCTCAAGGGGTTTGTTCTGTTCATTGCCCATACCATTCACCATTTTCCACCCTGTTCCAATGTGGTGGGTCTTTTCTCTTGGCAGATAGCTTTCCACATCGTATGTGCCAGCCCTCGGGTGTGCATTCTTTCTTGAGGCACATCACCAAATCAGATTACTGTAGCGAGCTTCCCTTTCCCCGTGGGTGTTTATTTATTTAGGTATAAGGAAAAATGACAAGTGTGTTTTGTGTTATACGCCACCAACTAGGGAGCTTTAGTTCCATGGGGCTAGATATGTATCACATTAAGTTGCCCCTGTGAGCACTCGTTCCATTGCTTGGTGGGGAGAGTGGTCTCGTCTCAGTAATTGCTCAGCTCTAAGCATGGGAGAGAGGACTTCTATTCCTCCTGCACACTTCACCCTTTATTGTCTCTCCGTTTTTCTCCAGTCACACCTTATTCGTTTTAGAGCAAATACAGCCATATGTAGACTTCAGGATAGCATGTTCCTTCAGGATAACATGTTCATGTTCCTTATAAATTACATCAGTACTTTAGATGCAGATAATAATAATAATATCATGAAACTGCTACTATTTTATAATTAGGAGCCAAAAAATAAAGAAACCCAACATCTTCATGCATAATACTGTCAGTAAACTTGGTTGTATGTGCTGTGTGTGAGAAAGGGGAGGGGCACGGTACTGGCTGGATTAGCCTGCAGTGCACCAACTTGCAGTTTGAATGAGTTCAAGATGTCATCACATAATCATGACAATGATAATATCAGCTAAGCTGTGCAGAATCCCCATAGTGCATTTGTCACGATACCCTCTGCAAGTGCCTGCCATAAATGAGTGAGCACAGTTCACTTAACAAGTCCATAACTTGGGAGCTTTCTTTCCATCTTACATAGGAGGAGACTGAGGCTCAGAAAGTGCTTAAGTCATTCAAGATCAGAATGACATAGAAGCCCAGATTGGGGCTGGAGAGTTGGCTTAGTGGTTAAGGCACTTGCCTGCAAATCCAAAGAACTTAGGTTCAATTCCCCAGGACCCACGTAAGCCAGATATACAAGGTGGTTCATGTATCTGGAATTTGTTTGTAGTGGCTGAAGGCCTTGGAACAAACATTGTCTCTTCCCTCTTTGTCTTTCAAATAAATAAAAAAATAAGCCCAGATTCTGCCGCAGAGGGTCAGAAGACCATGTGGGAAATGTGATCTTCTTTCCTCAGGCTTTCCCACAGCTTCCTAAGTCTTGTCCCCAGAGCAGCAATGTGCCTTTTTCAGTTAGGTAAGGAGTTGACAAGGCAATCAGGATTTCTGGAGTAGGAAATATAAATGCAGACATGCCAGCGCTTCTTCTTCCTCAAGAGAATTCTCCTACCATCTCATCTACTTTCAGCAAATCAAATTGATGGAATTATAGAATACAGTATTTTTAGACATTTTATGAAAAGGTATTCTCTATCTCATTAAAATGTATTTTATTTCTCAGATTATTACGTGGAACATAAATTTTAGAATGTGACCTTTTTTGTATATGTGTGTAGTGTGTGTGCATGTGTATGAGGGGCACATGCATGTGGATTCCTACATGTGAAGGCTAGGGGTTGACATCAGGGATGTTCTTCCATCACTCACCCCGTATTTATTGAGAAGTTTCCCACTTGAACTAAGAGCTGATTTGATTTGACTAGTCTAGCTAGCCAGCTTGCCCTGGGATCCCACGTGTCTTTGTCTCCCGAGTGCTGGAGCTGCAGAAGGACCCTACACCCACCCACCCCCGGCATTTATATGCGTTTTGGAGATCTGAACTCAGGTCATCATTTGCCCAGCAAAGGGCCCCACTCACTGAGCCATGTCCCAGCAGGAGACCTTACTTTTAAAAGTAAAATTTTAGAATTTTAAAGTAGACGCCTCTTCCCAGTTCACTAGCCTATTCCCATTCTCTTTCTTCATAAGACTGTTTTTATGTCTATTACCTTTGAAAAAGTGAGATTTCTGGCTGGAGAGACGGATCTGAGGTTAAGAACATGTCCTTTGCAAGTATGAGGGTCTGAGGAAGCCTGAGACACCCTCGTAGGTTTTGATCCGAAGGATATATATAAACAGCTGGGCATGACCACGTTGGTCTGTAAACGTTTCATAGACAACGTAGGTTTTTCCATGTTTGACTTGCTCGTACGACCTTATTTACGGATAACTAGCAGATCAACGAGAGGAAACGCTTCTGACAGTGTCAGCCAGGAAGTCACCACTAATTTCCTTGGGTGCAGACCCCGAAATGTAGCGCTGGGTATCAGGATTTTATTCTGCACCTTACATTCAATGCAAGAGACGTGAAAATCCTTGTCAGGCACCAATCTTGCTCACAGTGCGCAGCTCTCTCGGAGCCTGGCTGTTGAGGAACAGGCCTGGGGATCCCGTTTGTGAACTCCTTCCCGCCGCAGCATCCTTATGGAAAGCAGCCTCATTTCGCCGCGCGCGCTCGCAGGGACTCAGCAAGCATCGTGGTCGCAGCACTGCCCGCGCAGTTGCCTAGGACAGACCTGGGCCGGGGTGGGGGCCGAGGGCGGCTGTGAAGTGGGCCCTCTGCAACCCCTGGCCGGGGTGCCTTCTAATTTAGGGTGCTGAGAGTGATTTAAGAGGGCCATTAAGTCAGGACGTTGACCATGTCAGAAAGTGAATGAGCTCTTTTGTTGGCTGAGTTACTGAGGCCCTTTAAGTCACCAGTAAATGGTTTGCAAGAATCCGGCCCCCACGAGGGGTCTGCGCAGGCCAAGACCTGCCGGAGCCGGCTGGGCGCACATCCGGGTGTGCGCATGCGTCCGCTCGCGCCCGCAGCCCCGCCCGCGGGGTGAGGAGGGAATCCCTGGTCCCGCCGAGCTTTGCTCCTCCGGTCTTTAACTGGCCTGGAAAGGGCTTTGCGTTCATGGAAAAACAGGAGAACGAGGGTTCGCCACGGAGCCAGGGATTGCTAGTCTGTCTGTAGCAGCCTCAAACCAGCTCTGCAAACCACCGCTGCTCATTCCAGAACTTAATTTTCTGTGATGGAACCTCATCGATGGGTGCATTTATTTTGTAATTTGTCTTTGTTTCAACCTCGTTCAGGCTGCTGTGGAGCCCACTCGAGTCCAGGCTGTCTTCTGGAACTTGTGGTCCTCCTGCTTTAGCCTCCAGAGTGCTAGGATTACAGGTGTGTCCACGCCCAGCTTAGTTTGTTTTTCTAGGTGTGTGAGCCTCTCCAATCCAGTATTTACTCGCTCACTTTCCCATAAATCACAGGCCACACACTTCTTACACGTCTTCTTATTGTAGAAAAAAAAATCTTAAATTTACAGAGAGAAACCTGATATAAAGAGTAGAATTTTTAAAAAATCATATTAGAACAAATGGACATCTCCTAACAAAAAAACTTCCCTGGCCTAAGCCTCAAATCTTATTTTAAAAAACAATTTAGGAATGTATAAAACTATAAAGCACTCAAAGGAAAGCAAAGACCTTGGGTTAGGTGTTGGATCGTAACAGCTGAACTGATTAAAAAAAAAACTTCACAAGTTGGTCATTCTCAACACCATTAGCCATGGATGAAAATGAAAACCACCTTGATATCCTATTCCCACCAATTAGAGAGGTTAAAATAAAAATACGATTGCAAGTGTGAACATGAAGATGGCAACTGACACTGTCATACATGCAGAGGAGAATGCAGCCTGGTGCAGCTGCTCAGGAACAGTTTATTAGTATCTTATTCATTTAATCATATACTTTATGACCTAATAGCCCATTGCTAGATATTTGCTCCATAGAAATTAATATGTGTCTATGCAAAAACCTTTAATGATTGTTTATAGAAAAAGTACTCACAATTGCCACAAAACAAATCCACCATCGTATCATTGGACAGTGTACTATGAAATACTACTCAGCAAGAAAAAGGAATAACTATTACGTAGAGTAAAAGAAATTAGTCTCAGCAAGCTATCTACCTTCTACTTAACTATATGACGGTCTAGGACCAAATTAGAGAGAGGAAACAGGTTGGAGTGGAGGAAGAGTATGGCTAGGAAGTGGCCACAGGATTGAGATGGCTGGAGTGCCAAACTTTTCTATAACCTAATGTGGAGGTGCTGACACAAACTTACATGTTTCTTAAAGCTCTCCTAGAGCAGTACATTAAATAGATGCCCATTTTTCTGTCAACTTAAGTGAATCACAAAAGCAAGTGAAAACATTGGCTAGCATTTATTGAGCACTTATTGTTGTGCTAAGCCCTCAAAATGTGCAGTCCCTGGGCCAGGAAGGGAAAATTGCCTCTCTGCCTGAAGCTTTCCATCACACCTCAGCTATCTGTTTGGCTGAACTGGTGTAAATCCAGGATCTCAGAGCAGCTTACTGTTAGTCCCAGCGGTTACTCTTAAAATGACTTTTTCACTTGGCCTGTTCTTGGGTTCCATAAATCAGTAGTGCATGTGATCTGGCTCCCACCTCAAGGAGCTGTGGGCTGGTTGGAATCTGCAAAATACAGTACAGAGGCAGGACCCATGCCTGTGACAGGAAGCTGGCCAAGGACAGCCATTCCCTAAAGTCAAGCCCAAGGACTCTTAGACAATATTAAAACCTGACCCAACACAGGCATAGATAGGACATATAAAAGAGCCATACTGGTCACCTCAGGTTGTTCTTGGAACAGGACTGCCCAGAGGGGCCTGGAACCAGTCACCTTCATGGTAGGACTTAGAAAGTGTGGCTCTCGTGGAGATAAACATTAAAAGTCATCCACACAAACCTGCACTTCTCCTAGCAGAGTCTCAAGGGCACCTCAGTGTCCAGAGTCAGACATGGTTTGAGGGGCTGCAAGTGGCTTTGTCCTGACTTTGATGAGGTGTGTTGGGGAACCTGTGCTCTCCAATCCTGGGTGCAGTGGGGTGTCGGTGAGCTTAGTCTGTCAGTCAGTATGCTTTTTCTCCACTGCCTTCTCCCATACTCTTCACTATGTGCGGGGCTGTCCGCTGTCATTTCTCTGCAAGTATTTTTAATCTGCTGGGTAAGCCTGGGGGCTCTGACAAGGTGTGTGGGAAAGGCTCTGCTTAGCTCTGCCCCACCCCCAGGAGAAGAGCAGAGTCTGAGGATCAGGTAGAGTGAGACACATGAGATCTAAACCAGGTTTTTCTACATGGAGTGGAATTTCAAAGAAATTCCAGAACTAATCATGGAAAGGCAGATACATGCTTGAAGGGTCTTAAGAAGCAAGGACTGTTTGTCAGACTGTGAAAGGCCGGACAATGAAGTGGATTGGGGACCCTTCTGAGAGCCTTGCTTTAATTTATCTGGCTGAGGCAAAGTACAAGGCGGATAGAGTTACCAAGATCACACAGGGCAGATGATGTCATTAAATGATCAGAGAGCTCACCTAGCTCTCAACATCCCCACAGCCTCCAGCTCAGCTGGGAGGGGAGCCAGCAGCCTCGAGGGAAAGCACACTGAGAGCTGTCCCCTTGTGGCAAGGCAAACCTGTGCTCTGTCACCATGGCTCACAGGAACCCTAGTAGGACCTGCTCCATTGTAAAAATCCATAAACAAAGGCACAATCATTATCTATGCTAATGCATGGAACATGAGTCCTGGGGGACAGCTGTGGGAGCAGTGTGGTTCTCCATGTTCTTTCTCACCGTGGCCCTGTGAGATCAGATGCTCATTCTGGGACAGTGTGCATCAGAGTGGCAAAGTGGAGATGAAAGTGGGCACTTACCCACCGGACTGCTACCAGCCTTGTTTTTACAGCAGGCTGACAGCTGCCCATCTGCAGGTCCCTGGCAAGAGCTGTGGATGGTCTTGACATCTTGGTTTGGATGTGGCCGCATCAGTTTCAGGGAGCAGTGAGGCATATGGAGAACTGTGTGAGCCCCCAAACAGTGGCTGTTGAGTGAGTGAACCCCCTAAGCTCATTTGACATGGAAGAGAATACATACAACAAGGAGTGAGTCTTACTTATCAGTTTCATCAAGGTTCCAGCCCCACCCAGGACCTCCTGAGAGGAGTGAGGGTTAAGAAGGATTTTTGCTTAATGTTTGTGAAGATGATATTTAACATCCAGTGTTAATATTTTATTGTTTAATGGAAACATTAAAAACAACTAGAACTATCAAGCTTACTCTGAAGATCTTAGCCCTTCGTTAGGTATTTTCATAATTGAACATTTAGGAAGTGGGGACACAGCCAAGTCAGTAAATTGCTCACTTTGCAAACACGAAGACCTAAGTTCTAACCCCAGTACCCACATAAAAAAATACCTAGCATGTCTGAGCTTGCTTGGAATCACAGTGCTGGGAAGGCAGAGACAAGAGGATCCATGGGGTTGGATGGCCAGCCAGTCCAGCCTAATTGGTGAGTTCCAGGCTAATGAATGGCCCCATCTCATAAAAGGTGGTCAGTACCTGAGTAACAGTACTCAAGGTTGTCCCCTGGCCTCCACATGCCAGTGAACACATGCATAAACACACTTGCATCAGCACATACACATGTACCCACACACATAAATACACACACATGAATCAAATTTTTAAATAAAAAATTTTGGGGTCTGGAGAGATGGCTCATCAGTAAAAGGTACTTTCTTGCAAAGCCCAATGGTCTGGTTTCCATTCTCCAGTACTCACATAAAACCAGATGTATAAAGTGGCACATGTATCTGGAGTTTGTCTGCAGTGACAGGAGGCCCTAGCAGGCCCATTAATATTTATTCTCTCTCTCTCTCCCCTCCCCATAAGCAAAAGACTTTGAAATTTTAGTTTTAAATATTTTCTAATAATCTCACTCTCTTATGTCTCTCTGTTGTCTACATTCATTTTTCTTCTCTTTCATACCTTGCCAAGTCATGACTCTTTTCACATTTAAAAATATCTGAAAATAGGGTGTGACAATACAGATCATTTTGTTGCTTCCTGGCATTGATTTTGGGTCTGTTTATGATGCAATTAACAACTTATGCTACTTAACTCAAATGTTGTTTAAATCAATATTTTTTATTTGATTATAAAACTTAAAGCTGAATCATGTAGTAGGTGATTCATATTTCTGTCTGGGAATTGTCTGTTGAATTATTTTGTTCTATCATTTGCTTAGTTTTTCATTATTTAAAATTAATCCTCCCACAGACATTCCACAAGCACCATTTCAGGGCAAATACAGACACCAATTTCATCACTGTTCTTTTTCACCAGACCCAGTAGCAGGCAGGAAATGATTTAACAGCCCACTGTTTAAAGGAGAGCAGACACATTTATACATATATAAATTCCCTATAAGCACTGCTGACCTCAGGGAAACTATTTATAATAAACAACAAAATATACAGTGTCCTTTAACTTCCATATAGCTTTGCTTATCCCAGAATGCTTTTGTTGGCTTTTCCAAAGTCCTTTATCTGTAGCAAATGGGTAGAGTGATTGTTTGTGGATATTTGTTACCTAGGTTAATGAGTCACCCAGAAGTGTAAAGTAGCAGTTTGTTGTTTAAGCTTCATCTTCTTCATAATGAGGTGAGCAACTTCTTGTACTGAACTACTACATGACATTACTGAACATGGGGTGTTAGGAGGTGACATCATCCCTCAGCATACCTTCATGACCCCTGGGGTATATTTTCTAAGAACAAATCAATGCCTGAAATTGAAATTCCTCTATAAAACAGGAACAAGACAAGGATGCCCATTCTCTGTGCTTCTTTTCAATATTGTGCTCAAAGTCTTTCGGTAGCAATAAAACAAAAAGAAGCTATAAAAGGAAAAAAAAATAGGAAAGGAAAAAGTCAAACCTAGCCTTCTTTATAATATTTTCTCCTACATATACATATCTACGTTAAAGTTTAATTTCTAAATTAGACACAATAAAAATTAGTAGCCATATGAAATAGAGCAATGAAAACCCACTATAATAACAATTATGTGAAACATATTAATTATTTATTTCTGGAGTCTTCCATTTAATATTGCCAAAGTGTTATTAGCTGGGGTAACTGAAAGTATGGAAAGTAAAATCTCTCTCTTTTTTTTTTTTTTCATTTATGAGAGAACAAGAGAGAGACAGGAAGAGAGAGAAGAGAATTGGCATGCCACGGCCTTACCCATCGCATATGAGCTCCAGGTGCCACCATGCGCACATGTGCCACCTGTGTGCATGCATCACCTTGTGCATTTGGTTTACATGGGTTCTGGAGAGTTGAACCTGGTCCTTAGTTACAGGCAAGCGCTTCAATGGCTAAGCCATCTCTCCAGCCAGAAAGTGAAGTCTCAGCTAAATCCCATGATCTGATAACAACAACAACAACAGAAGATTGTTGGTGGCATATGCTTATAATCCCAACACGGGGGAGGTGGATCCTTAGGGCTCACTGGCTAGCCATCTGACCAACTTAACTAGTTCCAAGGCAATGAGAGACCCTGTCTCAAAGAAGATGGAAAGTGCCCAAGGAACAATATCTAAGGTTGCCCTCTTGACTCTTAGATGTGTGCATACACATGAACACACACACACACACACACACACACACACACACACACACACACACACAATAAATAACTGAATAACCCCAGGAACATAGATTCTAGAAAGTGTAGCATAGTAATTAAAAAGATAAATTTTGGATGTTTATTACATCTTTCCTATATTTAATGACAAGTTTATATTATTTATGTATTGAACTGGCTTTGATATAGAACAGAAAGAGGGAAAGTTATGGGTACATGTGAAAAGAGAAGAAAGTAGCCCCTAACCCAGTAGTCAGGTTGAAGTCTCTGCAGGTGGAGAAATGAGAACTCTAGCACAATTAACAACTGCTTAAAGTGAAGTACTTCCTCCCTTCCCAGTTGTAAGCCTGCAATTTTCTAACAATCTCACCGGAACTCTACTTGTAGGAAAAGTATATATACTAAATTCCTTATGCAACCCTAGTGGCTTCTTGGTTACTTAACAGATTTTACTTCCATCAAGCATCTTCAGAGCCGCCCTATAATCACACCTATCAAAAAGAGAGAAAAGGTGGGGGAAAGATTTCTTAGCAACCTTTTGGGATGTAGAACTTGAGAGTCACCAAAATGTTACACGCTGCCAATGCTGAGATGCTTAACTGTGACATTCTCTTAAAGGAGTCCACACCCATGCTCTCTGGTGACCCTTCTATATTCTAGCCCTTGTCTTAAAATGCCCTTAATAAAATCTTCAACTCTGCATTATCCCACCTCCTCATTAAATCATTTTCAGTATGAAACCATGAATCCAGGGTTTAGTTTAAGTCTTTACAAGTATAGAGGAACTTCTTAGGCTGCTGAGGGTGACAATATGAAACCATGTCTCAGTCCCATCACCACTGGCAGCTGATAAACTTCTTAAATACTTAGCAACTGATTCCCATGTCTGACATCAGCCAAGTACTTTGTACCACTGCATGACTGAGGCCTCCCACATAGGGACACAGTCCTCTTGCCTATGTCTCCACCAAGCTCTCCAGACTGTCTTTTTTTTTCTTTTCACAATTTTTATTAACATTTTCCATGATTATAAAAAAAATCCCATGGTAATACCCTCCTCCCCCCACACTTTCCCCTTTGAAATTCCATTCTCCATCATTTTACCTCCCCATCTCAATCATTGTACTTATATATATACAATACCAACCTATTAAGTACCCTCCTCCCTTCCTTTCTCTTCCCTTTATATCTCCTTTTTAACTTACTGGCCTCTGCTACTAAGTATTTTCCTTCTCACGCAGAAGCCCAATCATCTGTAGCTAGGATCCACATATGAGGGAGAACGTGTGGCGCTTGGCTTTCTGGGCCTTCTCCAGACTGTCTTGCTGCTGCCAATCCCATGAATCCAAGAAATGGGATTTGATGTCAAAAGGTAAAGATGACCTTTTGACATTAAATCCCATTTCCTGGGATCCACATTTTTCTCTCTTAGGGCTTAATCATTTACTTTTGTAGACTGTATCCCTTAGTATCTCCCTTAGTGTCTCTTATTGGACCCTCTAGACATGTGCTGAACAGAAGGTCACTTGTATGTGCCATTTGGTTGAGATGTACCTCTATCATTTTTATTTAGAAATCGGCACCCACTCATGTTCAGCTACCAGTGAGCATTCACCATGGTGGGCTTTTTTACCCTTTTGATTATAGTAATAAACATTCTTTTGCTGCTCACAGTCTTTCATGTGGAAGATTATGCTTGTCAAGCCTTTGGCTTTGATATTTCCACCTTGCAAATTCCATCATGGAACAACTAGCATCCAAGACTTGTTTTATTACATGTTCTTTCCTGTCCATCTCAAATGCTGCTCACCGCACTTAGCTCACCATAATGGATCATCAGTGTGATAACATCTTTAATGATAATGCTAAAGTGCAACTATGCTTGTGGAGTGATTTCTAAAATGTGTTAAGGTGAGACAAAAGATTATTCATTTGTTCTATATTCATGATTTGTGCTCTCATTTCTTCAACTCTTACAGTGAAAGTATAGACTCAATGAGAGCCTGGGGACTTCTTACTGAAAACTCTACAATTTCTGTTTCATGAATAACCTTTGGGTAACATTTCTGCAGGGAAATTTGTGAGGAGGATAGATGGATGAGGTGGAGATGGGTATGAAGAGGAAGTTGGAAAGACTAGAGGGAAGTGGATTATTAGAAGACAACTACTGGATAATGATGTCCAAAGATGAAGATTCACCCAAGCCAGTACATTATGAAATGAGATATGTTCAAATAAATTTCCAAAAATTACTTTAAAAGTTTGTATATTTTGGTTTTTTTGTTTTCCTCCATAGTTAGGTTCTTGGTATGTAGTTCCAGCTAGCCTGAAGCTTACTATGTAGACTAAGCTGGCCTTGAACTCACAATAATACTCCTACCTCAGTTTCCCAAGTTCTGGGATTACAGGTGTAAGCCATCATGCCAGCTCATAACTAATTTTTTTTTTTAAAAAGAAACTCTGTGTTTCAGATTTTCCTGCCAGTCTATGTTCACTCTCTGAGTGATGAAATGAGGATATGAAATCAAATAAGTCTTTACAATGGCATCCTTGATGGAGAGCCTTAGGGAATGTACAAAAGTGTGAAAATTGCCCAGGAACTTTGTACTGTCTCTTGTGCTCCCAGGGTCAGGATGATGAATTCTCTAAAGGTAATTGCCCCTATGTTCTATGAAGCTGGTGTTCCAGTAGGGACAGCCAAAGGAGGCCTGAACATTGCACTTTCCGTACCCTCGTTATTTATCTCCTTCAGCCCTTTCTAATTGAATTAGCAATGATGACACATCCATGTGCTCTGGTGTGACTCACTGCTTAGCTCTGTTCTTAGAAATGCTTAGACCTCTTTTTTCCCTGGACTGTGATTTTCCTGCTCTTCTTGACTTGTGCAGCTCTCCTAGCACTACAGCCATCATCTCTGCTGTATGTCCTGCTCTGTGTCTGACTGGGCCCTGCGCATGGAAATGTGTTCACATCAGTCTTGGCTGACTTCAGCTGGTGATGAGGGTGGCATTGCTTTATGGAGGTGAAACTCTCCCTTGTTCATCCCTTTCCTCTGCTCTTCTGGCTGCATTCCAAACAGTTAGGGTTCAGCTCCATTCCTATTGCCACTCCAGAAACCAGATACACGAACCAGAGCATGAAGCTGCCACAAAGGGGCTCATGCCAGATGGAGATGTGGGGTCCAGAGTGTACATAGCAAGAAAGGGAGGGCAGAGAGCTCAGAGCAAACTAAAATGTCCTTGGGCCCACACATGAGTATAGGCAGGGCTGACCCAGGGACAAGACAGGTGAGAGACGGTGGGCATTGGGGCCCTGCAGGTGTGAGATGGCTGCACTGGCTATGGACTCTTCCCAGTACCCAGGAGAGTAATGGGGCTGAATGGCCCGGGGGTTGGGCATACAGATGAGCATGTGTCCTTCCAGAGTGGTGTGAGCATGGTACTAGGGGAGGGTGTGTTGGGTCTTATGCTCCCTGCCAGGTCATGAAGATCCTGCTGTTCTGCTTCTGGGCTCCAGTGGCAATCAGTGGTCTGGATTATCAGGGTATCAGTTTTCCTCATTCTGGATTGCCGTTAATCACTGGGCAATCTCCTCAGTCCTACTTTTCCACATGGCAGCTTTATGGCCCTTTCAAGCACCCCTTTGGAGGCTACCTTCAGGGGACTATCTTGTTCCCTGAACAGACTATCTCTTCCTTTGGCATTGACATTGAGCCCTGGCTTGAGGAAAACCCAAGGTCCTGTGGTTCTACGTTCACACAGGAGTGTAGACATTCCACCAGCATATGTTCTCTTCTTGTACAGGAGGTTGCTGGCAGGGCATTCCATCTCACAGCGTACTGGCAAAGACAGAGGAGGGGTCCCTCCATGACATAGCTCACTAGCAAGTCAGGACCTTGTCTTCCTTCTGTGCCCCCAGGAGACAATCTCAGAAGACCACAATCAGAAATCAAGACATTTCCCAGGGTGTGGCTACTCAGGTTTACCCACAGCTCTGATTACAGACCATATCACATTATAAAATTAAATTAGCCATGTTACCAGCCCAGTGCTGGAATTCATTTTTCTGTTGATGGAAAGTCTGTAGTTTTACATTAATTATAAGAGAAATTTCAGGTTGCTTGTGGTAGGTTTGCCCACAAAGACAAACTGTGAAACGACTTATGCCCCTAAAAATGAGGAGTGAGGGAAGTGGCTCTTAACAGTGACTATTTTTGATGATTTACTGATAACTTTTTTGACTTTTGTTGAGTTTGGTCTTTATATGAAAAGAAGTAAATGTGCAAAGTTAATGGGTAGATTAAATAAGAAATTGGAACATTTCCACTAAAATGAGGGTGTTTATGTTATTTTTTTTCCCTTTTTAAGCTCATTTCTCCTTGCTTTCATGCCTGAAAGGGAAATTCCAGGATACAGGAGCTGATGAGATGATTGAAAATTATTATACATTTTAGTGGAAATTGACAAATGATTCCTGTCTTAATTTTATTCTACATCTGTGATGGTTAATCATGAAAACTTGACAGAATTTAGAATCACCTAGGAGGTATATCTCTGTGCATATCCATGAGGGATTTTCTAGCTTAGGTTAATTGAGATGGGAAAACTTACTCTACCTGTGGACAGCACAATTCCATGGACTGGAGTCCTTGATTGAATGAAAAGGAGAATGTGAGCTGGGCACAACCATACATCTCTCTCTGGCTCCTGACTGTGGACTGAACATGACCAGCTGCTTCATGCTTCTGTTGCTGTGATGGACTATATCCCTTGAACTTCAAGCCAAAATAAACTCTTTTGCCACTCAGTATTTTGTCACAGCAAGAAGAAAAGTAACTAAGACAACATCAAAGGAGGGCACGTTTTCTACTAGTATCTACTGATAATGGCCTTTTTTTTTTTTTAAGTGTGAAAAGGTTATGATGAGATTCTATCTCTGAAGCCCCATATAGTTGAAGCCACAAATAGAGACCTCAGAGGTTTACAAATGGTCTTTTGGTATCCAAGGATGCTGGGTTCCAGGACCCCTTTTGGATATCAAAGTTTGCAGATATTCGTCTCCCTTATATAGAAATTTGAACAGGTGAGGGGAAGGTAGCAACAGGAGCCTATAGCATGAGACATATGCTTTATGCTTTTATTCCTATCCAGGTAAATTTAGACTCCCTACCTACTAAAATGTAAGTGCTATGTAAATGGTTGTTGTGCTGCATTACTTAAAGTCTAAGACTAATAAGAAAAAAGGCCTCATCTGTTCAGCACAAATACAATTAATTAAAAACTTTTTTTCCAGGCAAGGTTGGTTCAATCCACAGAAGCAAAACCCAAGGATACAGAGGGCCAACTGTGCTTTTGAAAACTCCCAGAGAGCAGGAAGAGCAAAAGAAGCTGAAAAGAGATTTGACAAACCTAAAAGGTATGCTGCTGAGGAGATGAGGCAGAAAGCCTGGACTCCGGGCATCAGAAGAGTTGTCAGCTCAAAGCATGGGCATCTCCTCTATGGAAACAGGTAGATGCATAGATCAACCTAGGGGTATAGACACTTACAACCTGTGAATGATAGGGCTGTCATAAATTCTGAAGCATTTTTGGATACATAAGACATTTGGGGAATTGACTTCTAAATCTAAAAACCAAAAAGAATGAAATGAGAAGAGGTGACTTAGAGTTATAGTTTGCTGGGTGAGAAAACATAATTATTAGAATCTCAAATGATCTTTTATTTTTAAAATATAGTTTGTTGCCTAAGTCATATATTTATGTTTTTGGACAATAATTAGAGATAGAGAAAAATAGCAGTCATCTGCATTTGTAATGATTTGGTGAGTTGATGTGATAAACTGTTCACAGGCTGAGCTTGTAGGAGCTGGACTGATTTTCTTTCCTAATTTTTGGTTCTTTCAGATTCCAAGTACTGATGGTAAATGACAAAGCTACTCTATGACACAGATTTGGAGTGCCAGGCACAAAAGTCTTCCCCTCCCTGGTGTAGTGAAATGCAGGCAGTATGCAGCCAGGAACACTAGGGTACCTCTAGAGAGCAATCAATTCTAGCTTCTAGCTTGACTGCAGAATTCAAAGTATTTCATGGTGCTAAAAGACACTCATAGCCTTGAGTCTCCTCACATCAGGAAGCACCTCACTGACCCAGAGACATAGTGATGGCCAAGGAAGAATCAAAGCTAGTCCTCTCACTCAGTGTGTGCCTAGCATAGTTTTACTCCAGAAAGTCCTCTGGAGAGTCCCCAAAGACAGACAATGGAGAAGCGCTAGTGTTTGAAACTTGCATGGCCCCTAAACTCCCATAAAAAGCTTGGTCCCCAGATTTCAAACCATCAGTAGTTGGTGGAACCTTTAGAAGGAAGTTAGGTCACTGGGGCTACACCCTTGAAGGGGTCCCTCTTCTTTGTCTTCTTTTCATTTCCCAGCCACTGTGAGGTGACAGTTCTCTCTATCATATGTTCCAATCCATGGCATGTTATGCCACCACAACTCCAAAGCAGCAGGACCAAGTAACCACAAGTTGAAGCCTTTCCCCCTGTTAAATTGATCTTCTCAGCTGTTTTGTCACAGTAATGGAAAGCTGACTAAGGCAAGAAAGCTCACCCAGCCCTTCTTCCCAGAAAGACAACTAAAATCTTCTACCACAGAGTGAACAAACTTACAAGGTAGGAAGAAGTCCTGGGCCTCAGGAGGATAAAATGGGAGGAGTGCTAGTTTGAGCACAGCATTAGCTGCATAGCAAGATCATGTTTCAAAAATAAAATAAAATAAAACGAAAGAAAACAAAATTTGAAAGAACTAGACTGGCTAAGGATCTCAGGACTCAGGCAATGACAGTGTGGTTTTCATGGGCTTGCTTTTGACTCCTATTTATCATGCAGTGAATGTTGTGGAAGTTTTTAATTCAGAAACAAATCTGAGTACATGAGTCCCAAGAAAAGGCTACTCTGTCTAACCACAGGCCAAATAAAGGGTGGCCTAGCAGAACAGAAAATGTTTGAACAATACTGGCCCAACTCCAGCTCCCCTAACCACTCCTCTACCCAGCAGCAGTGAGAAGCATTTTGACTGCCATGCTTGGGTGATGTTAGTGAGGCTGAGCAGAAACCTGGACCTCCATCCCTGACCTAGAAGTAGTGCATGCTATTCTGCCTGCACTTACAGTTCAGAAGATCTCAGAGTAGAGGGCACTGGTTTGGAAAGGATGTTACTAAACCTATATAGGAAGTCTTGAGTAGTCCCAGGTGACCCTCACATGAAGCTGATCAGAATTTGCACAACAGAAGATTTGGTAACTATGCTATGGAATCACACTCGGATTTTCTTATGTGCCTAGAGGTAGGTAGCACACAAAGCCGATGGGAGCTGTATGTTGAGTTAAATGGGTGACACTTGCTAACATGGAAATTCTAAATAGGACTCAAGGGTCTCATAATATAAAATCAAAATGTCCATAACATTATTTTATTTATTGAGTTTCAATTTTTGTTTATTTATTTAAATGAGAGTGGTGAGTGTGTGTCTGTGTGCATGTGTGTGTGTACTTGTGCATCCATACACGTGCATATTTTATATATGTATGGCTATACCAAGGTATCTTGCTACCTGAAAGAATGCCCATTCACTTTATGTGGGTGGTTAGGGAATTGAACCTAGGCCAGCAAAATTGTAAGCAAATTTAACCATTGAGTAATCTCCCGGCCATTTATTTAATTATTTATTTGTTGTTTTGATGTTTAGAGGCAGGGTCTAACTCTGGCTGACCTGGCACTCATTCTTGTAATCGCAGGCTGGCCTTGAACTCATGGTGGTCACTCTATCTCTGCCTCCCAAATGCTGGGATTAAAGTTGTGTGCCATCATACCAGGCAAAATATTTTTATTTATTCATTTGCATGTGTGTGTGTGTGTATGTGTGAATGCTCCAGGCGCCTTTTGCCACTGCAGATGAACTCCAGATACACATGGCACTTTTTGCATGTAGCTTTAAGTGGGCACTGAGGGATTGAACCCAGACAGATAAGCTTTACAAGAAAATGCCTTCAACCACTGAGCCATTTTTCTCAGCCCCAGGACACAATTTTAAAAGCACCAACCAAGGATTGGGAAAGCTACCACTGTAAAAAGAACCAGCAGATGTTGGAATTTTTTTTTTTTTTTGAGAAGGAGTTTTAATCAGCCCTCAGAAAAGTGCTTCCATAATCAATTAGAAACACTCTTGAAATGAATTGAAACATATAAAATCTCATAACAGCAAGGAGCTATAAAGTGAAATGGAAATTATAGAACTGAAAAACTTAATAAAAATAAAAACCCATTGGATGTGTTTAACAGAAAAGAAGATGTAATAGAGAAGAGTCTGTGAACTTGAAGAAAGATGAATGCACATGGCCCAGTTTTGACAATTGCCAGAAAAGAGACTGGGACAAGAAAAGATTTAGCCGGGCATGGTGGTGCATACCTTTAATCCCAGCATGTGGGAGGCAGAGGTAGGAGGATCACCATGAGTTTGAGGCCACCCTGAGACTCTATAGTGAATTCCAGGTCAGCATGAGCTAGGTGAGACCCTACCTAAAAAAAAAAAAAAAAAAAAAAAAAAAAAAAAAAAAAAAAAAAAAAAAGAATTAATACAGTCTCTGGGAATCTGTTGACAAGTGACAAGAGCAAAAGATCTAATACTTGTGCCATCAAGATTCTAGGTGGAGCAAAGAAAAGAAATACTTGAAGATGCAGTGGCTTAAATGTCTTTGAACATGGCAAGAAGCTCAAACCTCTAGGTTCAACAAGTTAAACTCCAAACAGGATGAACTCAACAAATTCTTGCCTAAGCATAGCACAGTCAAATTTTAGAGAGCAAAGACATAGGAAAAACACATAGAGAGAAGTGACAGTTTGTAGCAGAACACTGCATTCCAATAACAGTGGCTTTTATCTACTGAAATTGTGGAAAGAACAAAAGAAGAAACACATTTTTGTAGTGCTAAGAACTCTCAACTCAGAATTCCATATTCAGCAAAATGACCCTTCATGAATGAAAAGAGAAGAAAAGGGTACTCTCGGGTAGAGGAAAACCACGAGAGCTTGTTAGCAGACTTGCCCTGGAGGAATCAGTAGTTTTTCAAACACAAAGGAAATAATATAAGGAAAGCCAGAATAACAGATAGAAATAATAATAAGATGAGCAAAACTATAATTTAAAATACCATTCTTCTCTGTAGTTTTTAAAATTAAGTTGATAATTGAAGCAAGAATTATGACATCATTTTCAATGAAAATATAACATATTTTATCCTGAATATATATATTTAGAGGAAATATTTAAGATACTGGTATTATAAAGCATGCAGGGAGCCTCAAGACACCTTATATGGAAGTATTATTTCTACATTTTGCCTGAAGTAATAAAACAGCATCAACTGTAGAGTGTAACAAATAATATATGCATATTTTGATATCTAAAGCAACTACTAAGAAAATCATTAAAATATTTCAAGTAAGTAAAATTAGAATGTTGTCTTAATTGACTTAACATATCTGTGACAAAATACCTGAGAACAATAATTTATGGAAGTGAGGGCTTATTTTGGCTCAGGGTTTCAGAGATTTCGGTCCGTAGTCCTTGACTTTGCTGAACACCATGGCAGCTGGAGCATCAGGCAGGGACACTCACCACATCACAGACAGGAAGCAGAGAAGAGAGAATACAGAAAAGGAGTCACGGCAAGATTCAGCCCTTCAAGGATATGGTCCAATAACCTACTACCTCCAACTGGTGCTCACTTCTTCCTGCTTTTCACCACCTTCCAATGCCATTGTGTTATGAATCATTCAAGGGATCCATCCGCTGATTAGTTTAGACCACTCAGGGTACAATCACTTCCCAAAAGCCTACAAACTGGCAACCAAGCTCCGATGAACCTGTGGAAGACATTTCATATTCAAACCATAACATTTATAAAGTATTCAACTCACAAGAAAAAAAAAGTGAAAACAGCAAGAAGAAACACAGAAAACAAAGAAAACCATCAAACTTAAAGACATAGGAAAAACACATAGAGAGAAGTGACTTAAGCCCTGACACACCAGTAACTACATGAAATATAAGCAATCTAAATTCACTAGGGATTGGTAGAATGTATTAAATAGCATGGCCCAACTACATGCTGTTTGCAAGAAACCTGCTTCCAATAAAATGGCCTAGGTAGTTGAAAAGTGAAAGAAGAATGTAGTTGTGACCTGAGAGGCAGGGTGAAAGTTGAGTTGGAAGGCTAAGTCACAAAATCAGAGTTGTCATTAAGTTTAACATCTATCAGGGGCAATTCTGAGCTTTCATTACGAGAGTTTGACACTGTGCATTCAGTCATCATCATTGCCCACACAGCTTCAGGTCATTATATGTCATATATAATATATATATGTAATATATACATATATACATGTAATGTATACATATATGTATATATGTTATATATATAATATATACATATACATATGTATATATACATACATATATATATTATACATGCTATATATGTAATATATACATAATATATATAATAATATGTTATATAATTATATATAATATATACACATAGTATATATTATATATATGTTATGTAATAATATATATGTGTTATATATATATTATTATATATTGGTAAGAAATACCTCCCTAAGACCAAGCAGCTAGTAACTAAGGGGTCAGGGACAAGTATCAAGCACAGTCAGATATTTATCCATTTCTGGTAAGGCAAGTGCAAAGAATAAGGGGACCCACAGGTTTGGAAAGCTAAATTCTGACAGGATGTCAGATTTTTAGTCTGGCTACATTTTGAAACCGTGAGCCTGAGTCTAACTGCACCTCTTGCTTCCTTTGTCCCAGTGTTCACATTCACAAGAAATCCCAAATATTTAACAGTTCCAAGAGCTTTTTGTTTAAAAATCTTCGTGGTAATGATATTGTGCTTACATATTTTAAAAATAACTCTAACATTTTTTATACACTTACTTCAGTATTTACAAGCAAAATGGTTTGATGTCTGAGGTTTGCTTTGAAACAATGCAGCATGTGTGAGGACTGGAGGGTGTACATGAAAGATATTATCCACAATTTACTGCTGTGGGAAGCCAGTGATTGGTTCATGTGGGATATCGAATTTCTCTACTTTTGAGTATATTTGAAACTTTCCATTAAAATTTTTTAAATAGTCCTAGAATCTTGGTGTGGTAGCACATACCTTTTATCCCAGCACTTGGGAGGAAGAGGTAGGAGGATCGCCATGAGTTTGAGACTGCGTAGTGAATTCCAGATCAGCTTGGGCTAGAGCGAGACCCTACCTCATCAAACCAAAAGAAAAAAAAGGTAACCTAGAAAGAAAACAGCAGTTGTGTAAGAATCTCTGTCAGGTCAGGGGCCCACAGGCTGGTGGGGAGCTGCTGCTGCTGCTGGGCTGACGCATGTATTTGATTTGGAATGTTGCTAACCATGGATCAGAAGCAATTTTCTCACCCTCCAGTGCAAGCCCCTGGATGCCAGAAACCCAGGCCCAAGCAGAGCTGCAGGGATAGATGGAGTCCTTGTAAGAGGCCATCTCTTTAATTTAAGGAGCTGGTGATCTGAGATGGGCACCTCCCACCAAGTGGACACCGTGAGGACCATGGTGGACCCCTATTCTGTGCTAGCTACATTGTATTCCAGCTTTGTTCTCCATCCACCCACTTTGCCTTGATCCACCTGCCACAGATATTCAATTGCTTCATCTTTCCACATTCAGTTCCCAATCCGTCCTTCCTTCCGGATGTGCTGGAATGCGCTCTCCCAGCCGCTTTCATGAAAGCACGCATCTTTCAAGTTCTTAAACAATGATTTCTGAGATAGTGACTCACCAAAACATTTTCTCCTAATTATTTACATAAGTAGTGTTGAGTTCCATCACAGTTCCTTCCTCACACACTCCTCTACCAAACTGCTGACGCATTTGCTTTTCATTATGGTGAAACTGCAAGGCACTGTATGTTACCGACTTTTGTTTCTGATATTTCAGCCTGGCACAGCATGACCTGGGCTGACAGGACAGTTGCCAGGAGCCAGAGTCTTGGTTCCTTGACTCAGCAGTAGCTTTAGGAAATGTGCTGATCCACTCCTGACAGATGTTCTGGAAACGAGAGAGGTCTTGGCCATAGAACACGTGAGAATGGCCAGCTGCGGCCTATCTGCTCATCTACCTCTCACCCTCTGGATCCCCACACAAGGACCTCCTCCTCACCTGGACCCAGAACATCCAGCTGCTCGCTCAGTGCTGGTGGCTTAACAGGTTACTCCACGCCCCTTCCCTTTTGCACTTAAATCCTCTGGTCCAAAGGGTAAATATCTCAGGCCTTTGGCACCTTTGGAAGCTAACAGAAGAGATATTTTGTAGAGTGTGTGGTGCTGCCTATCAGTCCACATGGGATGCTGCAGGAATCTGGGTTCCAGTTACGAAGCAGCCAGTGAACTGCGACAAAGGAGACCTTTGGCAAGTCAGAAGTCAGCTCTAGCTAGCTGATGAAGACTTCATGAAGAAAGGGCTCTCATATACCTGCAGGGAAGGTCTCGCCTCTTTGAGATGACTGAGTGAACACCCCTGAGCTGGATTTGTTATAGGGGGTTTCTAAACGATGTGGCCTCCTGACTCAGTTCTACAACCTAGGATGAATTCTCCTCCATTTCACACCATTTGGACTCTTTTAAGAGGAGAGACCTGTTTAAAAAAAAAAGACAATTGACTCTGGGCCCTTCCTGGGTACACACTGGGAATCTGGTTGGAGAACTCATAGCAGCATCTCAGTGAATGCCTTTGGAGAGATGGAAATTCTTACCCAGAGGACTGTGGGTAAATCCTGTAGCCCACCACGGATGCCAGGATGCCAGGAAAGGTCTCTCACTGGCTCCCTCTCCAGTTTCTGCCTCCTGACGTCAGTCAAGGTTTTTACTGGCCTAGAGACCTTGGCCATGGGCCCAGAAAGCATCATTGTGGACAGCCCAGACCTAAGGCTGATGGCCCAGATAATTGAACAATCTGGGCCCAAATGCCAGTTTCCAAACCAGAGATTTCTGTGCAGCTTGACCTGTCATTTAAGCCAGATGGAAAAGCCATTTATCCCATTGCCTCTTTACATTGTAGCCTGCTCTCTTACAGCTAATTATACTCAAGAAATCGCTGAACTGTAATTTTAGGCATCAAATGCTCACAGCAAAAAAATATATGAATCTTATAGACTCTGCTCATCAACAAATAACATACAAGTAAGCATTCTAAAATGCACTTTTGTTTTTCCTGCATCAAAAAATTACCAATCTATTGACAAAAATTTAGAACTTCCTGTCTTAATTTACATACACTAATAGACTTCTCTCCTGAACAGTTCTGAGTTTTTACATATGCTTAGAGTCTTGTAACACTGCAGGTAGAATTTATAACAGTTCTAACATTCCAAGGCTTTATGTTGCCTCTTTGTATACAACAAGCCCTCCTTCTACCTTTAACCCATGGCATCCACTTATCTCTCCTCTACAACTATAATTGTTTCTTTTTCAGAATGTCATACAAACGGAGTCCTATGGGAGGTATATGTTTGAGAATGATTTTTTTTTCACCCACCGTAATGTCTTTGAAATCCATACAAATCATGATGTGTATCAGTAGTCTGTTCCTTTTCATTGCTGGGTAATATTCCACTGGGCTAGTATGCAAGCTTGTGTGTTCATTTATATACTGACAGAAACTGTGCCTGTTTCTACTTTTCTGACAATCACCTGTAATGCTGCCATAAACACTCATGAACAGGCTTTTGTGTGGGTATGTTTCATTTCTCTTCAGTGAACATGACTCACTGTTAAGAATGACGTTAGGGGCTGGGGAAATAGCTTAGCAGTTAAGGTGTTTGCCTGCAAAGCCAAAGGACCCTACTTTGATTCCCCAGGACCCATGTACAAGGTGGGACATGTGTCTGGAGTTTATTTGCAGTGGCGGGAGGCCCTGGTGAGCCCATTGTCTCTTTCTTTCTGCCTCTTCTTATCTCTTCTCAAATAAAGAAATAAAATATTTAAAAAAAAAAAGAATGACGTTAGTTGTAGATTGTTTCCTGCCTATGTTTTATCAGGCTGAACAAATTCGCTTCTTTTTTTTTCTAAATTTTTTAAAATTATGTGAGTGTTGAGCTCTATCCAATGACTTGTCTGCATTTGAGATATGATCATGTTAATTTTCATAAGTCTCTGTATTAATTTAACGTGTCAACATAGAAGGCATTTCGGGTGAGAGTCATATTGAAATTTGGACATTCTGCTTAAGCAGATTGCCTACAATCATGTAGGTGAGCCTCATCCATCTATAGGCCTGAGTAGAACATGAGCTTAAGTGTCCCTGAGCAAGACAGCAGCAGAGTGACCTCTGGTTTCATCTGAACCATGGGCTCCCCTGAGTCTCACCTGTTGGCCTTTGGGATAAAACTATACCACTAGCTCTGTGTCCTGGCTTCCAGTTCATATTATAAAGTTTGGACCTCCCAGTCTCCATAATCTCGAGCCAATGTCTTAAAGTAATTATATATTACACACATTATAAACTCTACACATAGTATATTGTGCAATGTATAATACAGATGGGATTATACTATATAATAAAGATTATCATATGTGTGTATGTACATATACAGAAACAGAGGGAACCTGACTTTATAATGGTTTGACTGACAAATTACTTTTTCTGGGCATGGTGGCACATGCCTTTATGAGAAAGTGAGAGAGTGAAAGGGAGAGAGAGAGAGTTGGTTTACCAGGGCCTCCAGCTACTGCAATTGAACTCCAGATGCATGTGCCCCTTTGTGTACATGCATGACCTTCTGCATGCGTCACCTTGTACATCTAGCTCACATGGGATCTGGAGAGTCAAACATGGGTCCGTAGGCTTCACAGGCAAGTGCCTTAACCACTAAGTATCTCTCCAGCCCTTGACTTACAAATTTTTAATTTTACACTGGTAGGAAACTGATGCATATTCAGTAGAAACCATACTTTGAACTTGGACTTTGACCATAATGCTCTTTAGCAATTCTGGGCAGTAACCATGAACCAGTCTGCCACACAGTCAGAGCCGAAGACAATGAAGAACAGATTCTCTGTTGTGCTATTGTGCTCAGCTATGCTGTTTGGCTGGTTAGGTAATTAAAGGAACCTTTGACTTACAATTTTTTAAATATTTTATTTTTAATTATATTTGAGACAGAAAGAGGGAGAGAGAGACAGACACTTCAGCCACTGTAAAATAACTCCAGAAGCATGCATGGTCCTGGGGAATCAAATCTGGGTCCTTTAGCTTTGGAGGCTAGCACCTTAACCATTAATCCATCCCTCCAGCCCGTGACTTACAATTTTTAACTTAGAAGCTTTTCTGGATGAAACCTCACTGTAAACCAAGAAGCATCTGTGTAGAAATCTTCCACTGGGTCTGTTTCTGTGGAAAAGCCTGATGAGTGTAGGTTCAGAGAGTGGTTATCAGG